>NW_026606695.1:4105000-4471510 GCF_029890125.1 Rhinichthys klamathensis goyatoka | reverse complement strand
ATGGTTGTGTGAGACAACACCCTTTTTACCTCCTCAAAAACATCTCTGTTCACAGCGATCCGTTTCGGTGCATGTCTCTTTAATTGATAATGTGCAACTGCTCACCCCTTCCCTCTCTTCCATGGGGCGTGTCAACACAAGACACGTAAAGTTCTGCCCTGGCAACCTGCCTTGGTGGACAGTACACAAATGGCTGAGGGGGAAATATGCTAAAACGGGACAGTCCGTCGGTGGTCGTGGGCGGACCATGAGCAATATGACATCATATTGCTCAGAAAATCCAAACGGCTTTATTATTGAGAGTGTTTAGGCATTTTGAGGATAACAAAAAGGAGTGAATGGATTTTTTTCACTGTATGGTGGTTGTGTCCACACACTGTAAGGACACATTTGTATGCACATTTTGCATCCGTTGACCCCTTTGCATCCGTTGACCCATGTTAACAAAACATTCTTAGAATATATTTTTGTTAGCTGGGTCATCAGATTTTCTGCTCAATCAAGACTAGAATCTGAAGCTCCCACTCCCCTACACTATATAAAAGACTGAAATCGGTCACTTGCTCACACATTTACTATTTTCTATATGGAAATATTTTCTATTCTATTTGCGGATAGAGGATAGTGAACATTCCAGACAGTGTAAATATGCTTTCCATGGAAGCAATTGTAGTCTTGTTTTGTGTCAGTGTGCTTCTGGTTCGTACCCAGAAATGTACCCATCTAAATGTTGTATTTAACAAAACGTACAAAAAAAAAATTTATTTAGGCTATACAAAGTTCTGGCATGAAACTCTATGGTGCAGCATAGCAGATTTATTCCGCCAAACATACAACATTGTCATTCCCATTACCATGCCAATCACTATAAATATTATTATAATGGTTAGAGAGGCTCAGTATTATAAACAGCAATGGCGAGCAGATCAAACAACACCGCTGCAGCACATCAAGACTGAATTACAAGCATTTTAAACTACTACTAAAAATGACCTCCTCCTGACTAAACATTACTACTTCATGCTGAAGTAACAGTGTCATATTAAATCTGAAAAATTAATCTATTAGATTTAATTTGTGATTTAATTGTGGCTCTCAAATGTGGCTTTGATGAACGGTGACAAACAAACCACTACTGGTTAGTTTTTTTTGGTAAAAATGGACGAGCCCTTTGATATTGCTTTCCCAGACATCATTTTTCAATTGGAAAAAAAAAAACCCAGCTCATTAAGTAAGGGTTTACAATGGGTTATGAGTTATATCTATGTATTATAATGACCTCATGTAAATGATGGCATTTTAAACCTTACAAAGCTCACTCATTCATATTTGAAGTCATATGGATTGGAGTTTCTCATTGTTTGTCAAACAGTATAATGATTTGGACAAATGGACATGAAGGAATAAAGAAAGTGGTTGTTTGAAGTGGCTGTGGAGGTCTAACCTGATTTAAGAGCTCTCTGTATCTTTGTCAGCACTGAGATAATTTTAATCATAGTGAGGTTTTTATGAGCCCTGGAGTAAAAAAGTACTACTAGCCTTTTCTTTAACCCCACTTTGGCATAGGAAAACGATGAATTATGTATTTTTTTTTCTGCGTGGCATATATGCCCAGTTTGTACAAATCGTCCTCCAGCAACACTTGTGCCATCCTGCAGCATGATTTTAGCTTAGTCTCTTAGCTGTCAGCTTACTGTCTGTCCCTGTAGCTTTGACATACTAACTACATGTGCTTGCCATGTTCACTGATGCAGTTATTTGTCAGGCTAGGCAGAGGATGGCAACAAAGCTTCAGCAAGTCAACATTAACAGTTTTAGCAAATAGTAATTTCAAAAATGCAATACTGAAGCGTAACTCCGTATCCCAAAATATAATTCAGTGATATTTAGGCTGACTTACAAGGAGAAAAATGTGGGTGAAGCATCTTGTATACACAGCAGCAGTAGGTGAATTTAAATCTGCCCATCTGGATGCCACCATTAGCTGCTCTGCTCGCTCCAGAAGAACACATGGCTGGGATAGCAACAGTCACAACAGAGAGTTGCAAAACTCATTTTGGGAGGAGCAAAGGAGAAGCCAGTGGGAAATATCTGGGACAGCTGAACCTGAGTATTGAACTGGGTTTTTGTGATTTGTTTACCCTCAAAAGAGACACATTCAGAGTCAAATGAGATGAGTTTAGACTGAATGAAGGGCACATAATTGTGTTAGTCTGTGGGGGGATTTGTATGTTTTGATTCTAGTCCTTTATGGTCCTTTTGTCTTTCTGTAGTTTATAACGTTCTATCCTCTCCTGAAGAATGCCGTCAGGGGACATTTGTCACATTGATTTTACTAGTCTTCTGCACCCATGATTGATTTTCTAACCATGATTAATCCCACTCCTTGCTGTGTATTGCTATGCCTGGGGCCACAAATAAGTCTTGCTTTGCTCTTTCATTCGCTTAAGTCATTTTTAAATCATATTTGTTAGTTAGAAATGTGAATTTGTAACAAATGTGATTTTTTTTTAACTATAGTATATACTATATTTGCTTATGTATATTGTGCAAATTGCAGCATTTTGAAAATGTTATTTCATTCTTGGTGCATAAAAAAGTTTAGCATATTTGTTAAAGTCAGCCTGAGAATACCGCAGGAGGAGCCTAAATTGGTTTCTACAGACCTGCAGGTGGTAATCTCAGTGCCTGATGGGTCTTTGCCGTCCTCTTTCTTCACGTTTTGGTGGTATAAGGGGTTAGAGTTTGATCTAGACAGGCTCGGTAGAACTTATGTTGACAAGCTTATAGAAATCCCACTTTGAAAAGCTCCTACAGCAGACCTTGCTGAGCTCACTGGAATAACACGAAAAGAGATTCTGTCTTGGAGTTTGCCAGAGCCCTGAAGAGGAATTTTAGGGTGTGAGAGATGTCTCAACAGATATAACCTTAATAGAATATTTTTTTTGCCATGGGCTTTGGGCTTTATTTCAGAACAACAACAGAAGAAGCCTCACTGCGTTACTCGTCACCATTCTTTAGTGAATGATCGTTTCTACTGTGGAACATCATATCATTGAACTTTTGATCCCCCCCCCCCCCCCCCCCCCTGAGGGTGATATGAAGGCATAACCGGGACATTACGAGACCAGCAATTTTCACACAGAAGTGTACTTCCATTTTAGTCATACTTCTTGGTCAAGCATCTTGGTTATTGTGAGCATTTGGATGAAAATCGTGACCCAAAGTGATGATTCCTTACTACATGTTTGCTTAGAACATTTATATTCTCATCACTCAATTTAAAGCATGTTAGTTATAAAGACACTGTATGAAATCAAAACATCAAAGTAGTATTCTGCTTAACCCACAGCTAGCAAGTGTGTGTTTCATATTTTGCATAAAAACCTCTCAGAATCCCTGGTTAAAATATTTCTATGATCCAGTGCATTGTAATTTTAGTATTAAAAACAGTCATATGATTTGTTTCTCCTTTTGATACACAGTGCATACTCTGTACAATCTAAGGTTACTTACAGTTGTCCAAATAACAGGTTTTTACTAGCCTATATCATTTTATATCCTTTACCCATTATAATTACAAACATTTTTCACAGTTTTCACATTTCCTGTGAAAATTCAGGCACCATTATGTTATTCTATAAAAATATATCTGTATTTTTAGATCAAACACCTTACAAGAGTCTACAAGTCTCTTAGGTAAGTTTTGAAATGTCTCTCCTGTTGTGACATTTCCCAGGGCTGTACTCGGATCATTCAAGTAGTTCTAGTGCTACTGTGAGTCTGCTGTTACTCTAGTGCTTAAAGACTGACAGGTTGAGTTGTGTGTTCCAGGTCAGAAAATATTTTTTTGTTTTTTGTGTGTGGAGGCACAAAGTAGAAAACAGTGTGCAAAGTAGTTTTCTTCATGTTAAAACAGTTCTGAGAACATAGTAAACAAATGTGCAAACAGAATATTTTGAGGAGAGTGAAAACGTTTTTGAAAGTTGTGCGGCTAAAATTACATTTAAAAATACAAGAAGAAAGATCATGTCTGTTGTTGATGTCTAACATATTGCTTCTCTGCCATTGACATCACCAAAATCTAAAAATAACCTGAACGATCTGGGAAGGTTCTGTTTAGGTTATAAAAATAACAGTGAACATTCTGGGAACGTTCTCTTTAGGTTATAAAATAAAACCCAAAAATAACCTGCAGGGAACGTTCCCAAAAAAAAAAAACATTTTTTTACCGGTTGTGAACATGTAAGTCCTTCTAATTCGATCCAATGGCGGCATCGATTAGAGGTGAAGGTATCACGCAGTGTTCCGTCTTTTCCCATCATGGCAAAGGGATTTTTAATTAAATGCAATACATTCTATCTTATGTATTAACTCGTTTCATCTGACTCCATAAAATGAAAGTGTTTTTCAATGATATCTGTGCATCTTTAAATATATGTTAATGTTTGACTATTCCTTTTAACTCCAATGAAAATAAAGTCAAAGTCTGTTAGAATAATCAAATATAACAATTTATTATGTCAGGTAAATGTATTATAACAATTCCATAATCAATTGAAAGATAATCAATGCAAATCATCAAATGTTTTAGGATTAGAGAATTAGATGCAAACCCAACATTTACGAACTACATGAGCTACCTCATGGGCTATCTGAAATACAGAAAAAGCCACGATCCCTTGCTGCATTCCATTAAATAGCCAGAACTTCTTTTCAATGGTAATTTGCATTCAGGTTACACCTTATTTTGGGGGTAGGGGAGAAAGGCCATTTGTCCACCTTTCTTTGTGTGCCAGTTTCTCTAAACTTCTAAAAAACCTTATTACCTTTTGTTTTACTTATTTGGAATGAGACATCTGAACCAGCCACCCTGAGACCTTTAAAATGATACTAAACACAATAATCATTCACATTAAACCATGTATATACTTGTGTGCGTTTTTTAGTGTTACTGACTGAGAGAGAGAGGAAATGTAAATCCGGTGAGACTGCGTGAGGGGGAGGTCGAATGTTAATTTTCAGCAAGTTCCTTTGTTTCAATAGACCATGTGGTCAAGACAGTTTCTCCAACCAGTTTTCCAGTCTTACAAACACGTGTGGCAAACAGGCCTAGAATTTGGCTTAAATAACCTCTGATGATGCTGTTCTCTGTAGGTTATAAAAATAAAACCCCAAAATATTATATTTTATTATTATTATTTAATTTTGGTACATTGTTCAGTATTATATTGAGAGCATTTCTTGTTAAACGGTTTACTTTTGTGAGGAAGAAAATACTTCAAGTAGGCTACAGTATGTCTACCAGTTGTGAAGTTGTGTGGAAGTTTTATAATTTTAATTTGCACACACAAAGAGTGTATGTATATTGTCACGATGTGGGTTTGTGTCCTGTCATGTTCTATGGTTCCCTGTCTTGTCTATTAGTTATCCCAGGTGTTTCTGATTTCTCACGCCCCCTTATTATCTTGTCTAGCTCGTTTGTCCCTGATTATTTAAGCCCTGTTTTTCAGCCTTGTCTTTGTGAGTTCTTGTTTAATGTTTGACTGTTAACGTTGATGTTGGTTGTTCTTGTATCCTGTTCGTTCTTGTATCCTGTTCCTGAGTCCCGAGTCCTGTATCCAAGTTTAGTTTATAGTCTGTTAAATAAAGCGTGTGTTGCATTTGGATCCTGCTTCATCTCTGCTTCAACCGCACCTCGTAACATATATATTTGTTAGTATTCATTATTCATTTTTGGTACATTTCTTAAGAAGCACAATTTATGTTTAGACTTATTTGTTGGCCAGTTGTGGTCTATGCAATAAATATTAAAAGTTCTAAACCATCTATTGTGTTTTGTTCTACTATAGTAATGATAATATTTACAATAATATATTGAATTTAATAGGTGTCTCTCACATTGTCCCACAGCAACATTAAAATAGTGTAGATTAGTGTACACTGTTTTATAATAATAATTTATTCTATTTAGTGTCCATTTCATTTATTGGGGGCATCCAAGTTATTTGACATATTTTAACATTTTATTAAAAAGTAACGGAATAGTTACTTTCCCTGGTAATTAGTTACTTTTATAATGATGTAACTCAGTTACTAACTCAGTTACTATTTGTGAGAAGTAACTAGTAACTATAACTAATTACCTTTTTTAACCCTCTGGGGCCTGAGGTGTTTTCTGGGTCCTGGAGGTGTTCTGACATGCTCTGACATTTGTGCTTTTTTCTGTTACTTGTGACATTTTCATGGCTAAAGTCTTATTACACTGTATTCAGCACAAACTCTGCTACAATAATATGTCAGCAGCATGTATATAAAATTTTGTAGTTTTGAGATAATTATGTTTATGCGTGGTTTGTGAAAAAAATAAGTTCACTGAAATAAGGTCATGAAACCCATACTGATTATTTCTTCACAAGACTTTTGAAAATTGTATCACATAGCCTAGAGTATTTGTTCCAAAACTATGTGAAAATCATCCTGACCACTCATTCAGATAAGACAATAAAGTCTTTTAAAGGTGCAGTGTGTATTTTTTAGCGACATCTAGCGGTTGGGTTGTGAGTTGCACTAAGGGCTCAGCCCACTGCTCACCCCTCCCTTTCGAAGAAGCTACGGTGTCTAAAACGGGATAAACATATCGTTGTCTGCGACAGCAGAGAATAGCCAGAGTAAGCCAAGAGTGTGTAACATTGTCACTGTTTCTGTACCACAGTCCATTATAAACCACATTATGGATAAAGTTTACAAACCCATAGTCAGGTGAGGATCAAGGGTCTTAATATATAATATAATAATAGTAATCAGCTGATTGTCTCACAAATGTAACCAGCACATTTCTCCCCACATAGCAAACCCATAATACAGCGAGGGAGACAGGGTAGTAAAAGTTTAGCTGGCTAAATATGAGCTGTTACTGTGGCTGAGCTGGTTAAAGCGTAAAGCCTTGTTTATACTCGACGCGTCCGCATGAGCGCAAAGGTGCGCGCGGCAAAAATGACATGATTGTAACTAGGGCTGTCGCGATAACCGCAATATTGCGGTACCACGCTACTGACAGGCCAACCGCAGAGGAATGCAAGTAACCGCAGCAACCGCCAAACCGCGTTTTCTTTTTTCATAAGGCCACCCTTCGTAGTTCGTACCATGTGTATTGAATGTTAAATAAGTTAATAATGATAACAAGACTGTTTATCATGGTGATTTGTACAGAGGCTTCGTGGATTTGGACTTAAGCCTAAACAGACAGTGAATGAGATCGCCTGAGCGCGTGCGATTACCTGCGTCTGTCTTTGAAGTCAAATCATGTATATCCGTGAAAAGGTTGCCGTTTCCAAGGAAAGCGAAATATTTGTCGTATCATCCTTTTAACGTGTAAGGGTAGGCTATTTACCATGAATGGCGTCAGCGCTGGTCAGTATTACACAGCGCGAGGAAGCCGTGGAGGGAAAGCAGCGAGTCACGCATTGGTCTCTATTAAGTGAAGCATTGCTTCAGCTTTGCCCAAAAGTGAAGCATTGCTGGCCAGCTGAGCCTTGAAAAGTGATCAAAAATTATTTAAAAATAATTAACGCCTTGTTTCATTACATCTATCATTTAAGGAATCAGATTTTTTGAACGTTTTCGTTGAATGAACGGTTTAATGACTCACTCAGTCTATGACTCAAAGACAGTCCGTTGGCATAACAATGTAACTGCGCGCTGAGTGACAGTCTTTCAATGCGCAGAGACGCTGTTTAGTTTCGGTTACATTGGTTACATTGTTTTTGTGTATGCTGACCACATCATAACACGTATTTATAGCAACAATAAATATAAATAAATAAATGGCGGTAATACCGCATATCGCGCTATTGAGCCACTCAAAATTACTGCAAGGAAAATTCCTTCACCGCGACAGCCCTAATTGTAACAGCGCGCGCGCCTCCGCATCACCTAGACACCATTTACTACACACAATAGGCTTTTTTTCTCTGATTTTGAAAACTCTTCGCGATCGACTTAAAATGCTTCCAAGATCGACTTGTCGACCGTGATCGATGGGTTGGTGATTACTGTAACATACTGTTTTACGGTCAATGACAAGAGTACTAATCAGCTGTCTCACGAACGTAACCAGCACATTTATCCCCACATAGCAAAGCCATAACACAGCGAGGGAGAAGAACTAAGTTACATGAAACAATCCAACTACATATCTTACACCACTGACAAGGGAAAAGTCACTACTCAAGGTGTTTATGGCTAGCTTCTAGCTTTCTGCTGCTTCTCTTTCAAAGTATTGACGAAACCCGCTCTGTAGCGCTGTTTGTTCGCTGTCGGCTACGGTAGAAACATGACGTCACAATATGTCAACCTTCATAGAAGGGGTAAAATAATTATAAAAGTAAAAGTAATAATAATTATATAAAACAAATATATAATTTGTTACATAGGAAAACAAAACCAAAGGTGTTCAGGTGTTATAGTTTTCATTATCAAAAAGTAGAATGATTCACTAATCTTATCCTGGACCCTGACCAAAAGTTGTAAGTTGTTATGTAGATATAAATGTCTCATTCTAAGGTAATAAAAACATTACGGTTTATCAAGTTCTTTATACACCACTGAAAACATAGTTATTGATGTCATATTGCATTTCTGTTAATAGATACAAATTTTAAAGGTGCAATGTGTAAAAATTGAGTATGACGTGTTTTGTAAGATAGCTTTATGCGAAGGGGCGTGATCTCATTAATATTACTGCTTTTCACACCTGAGAAAGACAAAGACCCTCCCATAATGGCCATATTAGGTGCTATCAGGCCCTATCATTATGAGGAGCCTTGCACAAAGAATGAGATTTAAAAAAGAATGGCTTTTAGATTGTTTGGATTTATTTACAACACAACACTGTTAGCAATTGATGTAATTTTTACAATAAATTTTACAACAACATATTGTATTCATGTTTTTATTGTAAATGCAAATGCATGATGGGAAATGTATGGACAGTCCTGTAATTTTATTGTAACTACACTGTAGAAGCATTATTTTACAGCCACCGCATAGCATTGTGGGATCGCTGGTGTTTGAATTTTGAAATTGCGCGGCGGCTGCCAACGGTACCAGAATCAAACATTTTAGGAAGAATCAGGTATGAAACATTAACATGAAATCTATTTTTTAAGTCTATGGATATCCAGTCACAGCCTTAAAATCAGATAAAGATAAAAAGAAGACATTAAATCTGTGAAGATCTCAGCAGAGGAGGATTTAACAACTCCACAAACAGCATTACCAGCTTCACTTATTACTAACCAGACTGACTTTATTTTAGTCATAAGTCTATGAACGGAGGTTCGATGTCGATGTTTTAAAATGTTTGGTCTTTGTAACAGTGTTAACCAAAGCACATAATTTGTTACATAGGAAAACAAAACCAAAGGTGTTCAGGTGTTATAGTTTTCATTATCAAAAAGTAGAATGATTCACTAATCTTATCCTGGACCCTGACCAAAAGTTGTAATTTGTTTTTAATACATAACTTTGACCTTACTTGACACAGGGCAGACATTCTGAATTTTTGTATTAATTTTTTGAAATTTTTTGAAAATCATTATAATTTTTTTTTAAACAAACAGACATCAAGAATCAGCATATGAATCTCAACAATGGTGACATGCTTCATGCTACAATGCATGCTGGGAGTTTTAAACTATGTAGCCTCCCAGAATGCATTGCGGCATAAAGCATGTCACCATCGTTGAGATTCATATGTAGATTCTTGATGTCTGTGTGTGTGTCCAAAGATTACATTCCCAATTTTAGAAAAAATATCAGCTTGATGTCTGATCTGTATAAAAAAATTTATGTTGTTGAAAAAAAATCTATTAATAACAAATAACCACTTTCGGTTGTTTTTTGTACTTTATTATGTTGTAAACTATACGCCTATCACCAGACCACTTTTGTTTCTGACTTTCTTTGCAACAAATTATGTATTTTGGTAATCACTGTTACAAAGACCATAAATTCACATAAGAAGTCTAGAGTCAAATTGCCCAACTAAAGGCAACACTGTACACCATAATGGTGCCAAAAATTGTACAATGGTAAATTTTTACCATTGTTGTGTTTTTAATTGGCTAATACGGAAAATTACAGCATTTTATTGTAATATTCACAAATAACAGGATAACAGTATATTGAATTACAATATTAAATTGTAATTCTGTCCTGTGAAATTACAGGGAATTCCTGGCAACTTAGTAAATATACAGTAAATTGTAATAAATTACAGCATTTTACTGTAATAATGCTACTATAATCACAGTAGCACTGCTGTATAAATACAGTACTTTATTGTAACAGTAAACAGTAAAAATATATTAATATATTATAAAAATAATATTACTTGCTGTAAATTTACTGCAATTAGTTGCCAGGAATTTCCTGTAAAATTACAATAAATTGTTATCAGTGAACATAATCCAAAGATACACAACAAAGGACAAATCTAAAGACAGAGGCTTGAACAGTCACACAACTTTGTGCCATTCCTGAAACATAGTACATACCTGTCATTTCCAAGGTGTTTGATTTTTCATTTTACCATGTTCATGTACAGAGTCTCCTGTGAATGTTGAAGTCAGCAGGACTAATCAGTGGGCCATCTGGTCCCTGTAAAAAACAAATAATAATACAAAAAATAAACACTTGTGAACATGCTGATATCAAGAGAAACTATAGGGCTGCACGATTTTGGGAATACATTTTAGATTTTTCTGGTTAAAATTATTATTAAATATATATGAACACCAAGTTTGTTGTGCATTGTAGCCTATGTGTAGGGATGGGATGCATAAAATAATAACAGATAGATAGCAGGCAGCCTATACATCGTTAAAAAGGAACACTTCAGTAACACTACACTAGACCAAAATATATGGATTATCATATGTTACTTCAAACGTTTCCATTCGTTATGAAATGAGATTGGAGTAAAAACATGAAGCCTAATGTTTGGCGTGTTTTGCTTTTCAAACCCACAGCGCGAGTGACTAAAACTCAGCACGTGCAGAGAACGTTTACTGAAGCGATCGAGCCGCTCCAAACTATGAAACATTATTGTTACATTATACATATCTACGTTTGAGCAGATATCCACAAACACAGTATTTAACAGTAAACACGGGTCTAAACATTATAATATTCACCATTGAAGAATAAGCCTACTTTATATCATGCTGTGTTTAATTATCGAAGATAAAAACATTCTTGTGTCTACATGTATATTTATTTAGCATTAGGCTTCATGTTTTCACTCCGATCTCATTTCATAACATTTTAGTCTGTCACCAGTTTAACTAGTTGCTACAATGTAAAGTATATACAACCATAAGACGCTTATTATGTGTCTTACCTTAAAAAATCGTTCTCATAATCAAATCGTGTTCTTCTAATTCTTCTGAGGTAAATCCAAGGTGCACAGACCAAACACTTCCAAACTCGACGAAAAGCAGAGCAGGACTGAAGTCGCTGATTCTATGTTTAGAGGTGATGAGGGCATTTGCGTTCCTTCACGTGGATCATTTGAATTTGAACAGCTCGCGTGCGTGTGGGCGTGGTCACATTAGAGTTAATGAGCTCAGGCTGAAGAAACTGTACATGTCGTTGCTTTCATACGAATTACTTAAACAGAGAATATTTGTTTTTGGTATGATTTACATTTAAAAATGGAGACTTAAAAGCTTTGTAAAGACATAACTCTCACGTGTGGGTGGCAAGTATTTGCTGAGTTACAGATAATTTTTTGTCGCGTTTCAGAATGAACTTCACATTGAGAGAGACGACAGAACGCGCATCATGTTTATTTTCTTTATTTTACGAAAAACACAACATTTTGTTTTTATTATTAGTTTACACAAAGAAAAGTAGACATTTAACAGTTTTGAATGATGTATAACACTTGCCTGTATCACAAAAATTGACAGAGTTATTTGAGTCTCTTTTGCACTGATAAGAAAAAAAGTGAGCTGGTATCGCCGGCGATACCACCGACCCCAGAGGGTTAAATAACATATCCAACACTGACTATCCATCTGCTAATAGTTTGTTTAGAGGCAGGGGAACCCTTCTTAGGTGACCCAAAACACACAAGCAACTGGTCCGACTTCCTCCAGCCCGAGGACCTGTGTACGTAGGCCTCCAGTGTCAGGTTGAGTGATGGGAGCGAGGACTCGCTTGCAGGAGAAATAAGGGCTTTATTAATACAAACAAAACATGGTGGATATGCGCTACCGACGGTGAGAGGTTTAGATAAAAGTTTACATGACTCAAAGTTTAACCTGATAAAAAAATATATATATTTCATGTTATCCGTGTTATATTTCATCTGCACTAACAATGTGGACTTTTATAAAGATCATTTTGACCATTAACTTTTAAATGCATCATTATGCATTAATATGAGGAGAGACCTGCGACTGCAGATCAATGTGCTTCTGCATGTCTCTCCGATATGGTAGGAAATTAAATGAAATAAAATGTGGAGGATCTTAACTGTGAGAAGATGATTGACAGGTCAGTTTACTGTGACAGGATGCAACAGAGAACAACCGTTAAATACGTAATTGTATGACGTGATAGTATGTCCCAAAGCTTGTGTACTCTTTTGCTACACACTCAAAAGTAGCTATCTACTTTTTCTTCACAAAAAGAGTACATACTTTTAGGGCATATTTATACATACTTTTAGGGCATATCCCGCTTTCGGATGAGACGTTAACCCTCTGGGGACCAAGGGTTTTTTGGGGCCCTTGGGATGTTTTGACATGCACTGACATTTTTGCTTTTTTCAGTTATTTATAAACATGTTAATGGCAAAGGTGTAAATTCACTCTATATAGCACAAACGGGGCTACCATAATCTGTGAGCAACATGTATGTACATGTTTGTATTTTTGAGAGAATATTATTTATGCATGGTTATTGAAAAACTTAAAAATAAAAGTTTCTGAAATAAGGCCACAAAACACACATTGATTATTTCTTCACAAGACTTTTGAAAATTGTATCACATAGTCTAGAATATTTGCTCCAAAACTATGTGAGAATCATCCTGACTACTCATTCAGATAAGTCAATAAAGTCTTTTAGAATGTGTATGACGTGTTTAGTGTGAGAAAGCTTTATGCGAGGAGGCGTGATCTCTCATTAATATGTATGGCATTTCACACCTGAGAAAGACAAAGACCCTCCCATAATGGCCCTATTAGGTGCTATCAGGCCCCATTACGAGGAGCCTTGCACAAAGAATGAGGAGATTTAAAAAAGAATGGCTTTTAGATTGTTTGGATTTATTTACAACACAACATAATCCAAAGATACACAACAAAGGACAAAAAAGCACATTAGTAAACACACTGATCTAAAGACAGAGGCTTTCACAGTCACACAGCATTGTCCCATTCCTGAAACATTGTACATACCTGTCATTTCCAAGGTGTTTGATTTTTCATTACAGTCTCCTGTGAATGTTTAAGTCAGCAGGACTGATATCAAGAGAAACTATATGGCTGCACGACTTTGTAGATTTTTCTGGTAAAAATAGCTTTTTAATTATATATATATATATATATATATATATATATATATATATTAGGGGTGTCCCCGACTAAGGATTTTCATAGTCGAATCAGATTCGTCAAGTCCTGCCTATAGTCGACTAATAGTCGAATCATGTGTGTGGTGTTGGGGAGGGGGCGGGGCTTTAACATTTTAAAGCCGTGATGTACAGAACATCACACAAAGATATAGAAGAAAATGTATAAAAACATTTTGGATCAATAAAACTAAGAAATAACATAAATAACTGCAGAAAGGACACACTGCATTTCACATGCAAATCAAATTAAATCGTCTGAATTGCCTGTACGAGCATGCTCTAAGTACGCCTACAGCGCAACATCGATGCACCACTGAAAAATAATCAACAATTAAGAACACAATATACATTTATAATAAATAAAAATACAAAACGAAATAAGTCAGAATCAAGTCACAAGAAGCAGAACAAATGTGTGCAAAATGCCTAAAGTGCAGGGGAACAAATATTTAAAACACAAGTCACAAATAGTTAAATTAGATCACCCTGAGTGATCAATCAATAAAATAAAAATAAAGAAATTATTAAAATAACGAAAGTATGGCCAGGATTGTCAACTTTGTCTTTTTAACTGCAGAAACAACAATAAACGCTAAACTGGAGCAGCAGTCTTTTTAGCTAAACGTGTTCACAGTATCCAAAAATCAAATTAGAACCGGCTGAAATGTTTTGAAATCACTTGTACTCATACCTGATCGAAAAAAACAAAATCCAGTCTTTCACTCGGCCTGTGTCCGTTTAAGTCTTTTCAAATTGTGTGCGCGGATAAAACACATTATAAAACGCTTAACGTGAAAAAACGTACTCGGTTACTAACGTAACCTCGGTTCTCTCTAGAGAGGGAACGAGTACTGCGTAATAGCTTTACGCTAGGGGAAAAACTCTTTTCCGCGAGATATTGAAGCCAAAAATTATCCTTTAATTTTTTATTAATGCAAAACGCTTTGCAGCAGCAAGCAAACATAGGCGAAACAGCTCGCGCGCCTATTGGTTGCTCTGCAGCAAATGCAGCAGCCTATCGAGAGAGACTCTGCGTGACGTAATGACCAATGGGGGCAATTCGCGCCCATATCGTCACGTCCCGCCAGAAGGGGCGTGGTCTCGCCCTATAAATATGCTCGTTAGGCTGATACAAGCTGGTTTTTATCGCTGAAGCGAACCAGAGCGTATTCCACGCACGGCAAGATACGCAGTACTCGTTCCCTCTCTAGAGAGAACCGAGGTTACGTTAGTAACCGAGTACGTTCTCTTACGAGAGTATCTCTCGTACTGCGTAATAGCTTTACGCTAGGGGAACACAATGCAACACGCCGTGCGTAAAGGGATCCAACACCAAAGTCCCAGGGGCCGAAGCCCAGGGCTCATGTAGTGCATAATCACCATAAACTCACATAGAGTAAAGGAAGAGAGGCTGGAAGCGTCATTCCCTATACAAAAGCACCCAGCGGGGCTATTATATGACCATCAAACGCGCAGCCAGGGTGAAAGCATTCAGCCTGATCTGGGCGGCCATACGTGAGTCAACACTCATGGGGCTGCAGTAAACTCAGCATCTGGGCCGCAGAGCGGGGCAGATAGCACTGAATTTAGACCGCCAAAAGCTTAGCTTGTAAGGCGGGTACCTCCAGGTTATAGTATTTTATAAATGTAGACGGCGAGGCCCAGCCCGCGGCCGTACAGATATCTTGCAGGGAAACCCCGCTAGACCATGCCCACGAAGAGGCCACGCCTCTCGTGGAATGCGCCCTGACACCCAAGGGGCACTGTAAGCCCTTCGCAGAGTAAGCGAGCGCGATGGCATCCACTATCCATCTGGATAGGCTCTGTTTTGAGGCGGCGAGTCCCTTGGAACGCCCGCCGAACAAAACAAAAAGCTGCTCCGTCTGTCTGAAAACAGACGAGCGTGCCACATAAGCTCTCAATGCCCTGACGGGGCAGAGGAGACTTGCATCCTCCTCCTCACTGAGAACCGGAAGGGCAGACAGGGAAATGACCTGGGCCCTGAACGGCGTGTTGAGGGATTTCGGGACATACCCGTGTTTCGGTTTGAGAATGACCTTTGAGTCATTAGGCCCAAACTCCATACACGACGCGCTTACTGAAAGCGCCTGTAGGTCCCCTATGCGCTTCACTGAAGCGAGAGCCATGAGAAACACTGTCTTGAACGACAGGTGTTTCATGTCCACCAGCTGGATTGGCTCGAACGGGGCGCCTTTCATGGCCTCCAAGACCGTGGAAAGGTCCCACGTCGGGACTGAAGGGGGCCTTGGAGGGTTCAGCCTCCGAGCTCCCCTAAGGAAACGCACGACTAAGTCGTTTTTCCCAAGCGACTGGCCAGACACCGGTTTTGCAAACGTTGCTATGGCCGCCACATATACTTTGAGCGTGGATGGGGTCCTGCCCTTATCCAGTAGCTCTTGAAGGAAGGAAAGCACTTCCGCAACCCCGCACTCCACAGGTGAAAGGCTCTGGGCCTGACACCATGTAGAGAAAACAGACCATTTCGAGGAGTAGAGCCGCCTGGTAGACGGAGCTCTAGCCTGCGCGATCGTGTTTAACACTCCCTCTGGGAGGCTAGCGGGTACCCGTTGATGGCCCATGCGTGCAGGGACCATAACTCCGGGCGAGGGTGCCAGATTGAGCCCTCCGCCTGAGAGAGGAGGTCTCTCCTCAATGGTACAGGCCATGGGGCAGTGCTGGTCAGCTGCATCAGGGCAGGGAACCACGTCTGGTTCGTCCAGAGCGGGGCTACAAGCAGCACTGGGCATCCGTTTTCCCTGATTCGTTCCAACACCTGAGGCAGGAGCGAGACAGGAGGAAAAGCATACAGGGGGCAGCGGGGCCAAACATGAGCCAGCGCGTCCTTGCTTTTCGAGAAAAACTCCGGGCAATGAGCGTTTTCTTGGGACGCGAATAGGTCCACCTGAGCTCTGCCGAACGTTTTCCACAGCAGCTGGACCGTCTGCGGGTGCAGCGACCATTCCCCTGCTGGAACGTTGTTCCTGGACAGTCTGTCTGGTCCCACGTTCAGGTGACCAGGCACGTGCGCCGCTCTCAGTGAGAGCAGGTTGTGCTGAGCCCAAACCAGGAGGCGTTCCGTCAACCTGTGAAGGTTTCGTGACCTGACGCCGCCCTGGCGATTTATGTATGCCACCACCGACATGTTGTCCGACCGGACCAAGACGTGGTGGCCTGTTATCTGGGGACAAAAACGCCGTAGCGCTTTGTCGACTGCTATCATCTCCAAGCAGTTTATGTGAAGGAGCTTTTCCCGTTCTGACCACAGGCCAGCTAGCGGTCTGCCCTCGAGCAGCGCTCCCCACCCCGAGGTGGAGGCGTCCGTAGACACCACCTTCACGCTCGAAGCGGTCCCCAGACTTACACCTGACTGATACCAGTCGGTTTCTCTCCAAGGTTTCAGAGCTGAAACGCACTGAAGGTCGACCCTGAGGCGAAACAGACCCGCTGTCCATGCCCTGGGTGGAACCCGCGTCTTCAGCCACATCTGCAGTGGGCGCATGCGGAGCAGGCCCAACTGGAGTACAGAGGCTGCTGAGGCCATCAGCCCCAGCATTTTCTGAAACCTTTTGAGCGGGACTATCGCGCCGTGGCGGAAGGATTTCACGCCGCGCTGAATATTTAGCACGCGCTCTGGTGACAGGCGTGCTGTCATGGACAGCGAGTCCAACACGGTTCCCAGAAAGGAAATTTTCTGACTGGGAGACAGTGAGCTCTTCGCCCAATTGACTGTGAGGCCCAGCTTCTCGAGGTGCTCGAGCAATGCGGCCCTGTGTTCTATGAGCTCCGATCGTGATCGAGCTAGAATCAGCCAATCGTCCAAGTAGTTCAGAACTCGCATGCCCTGAAGTCTCAGGGGCGCGAGCGCCGCGTCCATGCACTTCATAAATGTACGAGGCGCTAGGGACAGGCCGAACGGCAGGACTGTGTATTGATATGCCTGGCCCTCGAAGGCGAATCTCAAAAATCGCCTGTGATGGGACGCTATTTGTATTTGGAAATAGGCGTCTTTCAGATCTATCGACATAAACCAGTCCCCGAAGCGCACCTGCGCGAGGATTTTCCTGGTCGTAAGCATTCTGAACTGGCGCTTCACAAGCACTCTGTTCAGCTGCCGCAGATCTAAAATGGGTCTGAGACCCCCATCCTTTTTCGGTACCAGAAAATATCTGCTGTATAGGCCCCCTTCGCTCTGAGCCTGAGATAAAGGTTCTATAGCCCCTTTGCTCAGTAGTTTCGCTATTTCGGCACGAAGTAGATGAGATACTTCGTTTTTCACCGTGGTTTCGACGCGCGCCGTATAACGGCGCGGGCGTCGAGCGAATTGTAGCGAATAGCCTCTCTTTATAGTGTTCAGCACCCATTCTGAAACCCCGGGAAGCTTTGACCACGCATCTGCGTGAATAGCTAGAGGCAGAATGAAATCCGGGCTCTGGCCGCGACAAAACGGCAGCTCGAGAGCCTGGGCATACTGGGAACACAACACCGTGTTTACAGCGTTCGAGGCGGGGGGCGCGCTGATCACAGCGGGCGACCTGGCCGCGCTCAGCTTTTTTATGGCAGATTGTGCAGAAAAAGCGAGCGGGGGAGATCCCGTGGGAATCGGCGTGTCTGTGAGAAAATGTGGGCGCGGGGCTGCGGGCACATTTAATACACTGAAAACACTGTCGTTCATGGCCGACTGAATGTGTGTTGGTTTCGTTTTTACAGAAACCATGGGACACGCAGCATGTAGTGTGAGCGGGCATGATGACATGGGCACTTGCACTACATTGTTTGCACAATCGACCGGAGTCGATTTTATTTGTGCTAGCCCTGCACCGTGGCGGGCTGTGTTTGTGTGTGGGAATGGGCACTGGGTGGGCATTCTTACAACACTCATAACACCTTCGGCCGTGGCCGGAACACCAGAAAATGCACTCTTTATTGGATTTATCTGGGTAGCCGTAAAAACGGCTTTTGTGCGCAGGCAAACGGGCTGTGACACCGGCTGACTCTCTGCGAAATACACTGGGACAGTCGCGATGTTTGGAACTGACCGAGCGAGAAGTTTTGGTGAAAAACCGGCCGCAGCGGGATCTGAACACCGTCGTTTTCCTAGAATGGCTAGGAAGATTTTGAGGCCTCGGGCTTGATCTCAATCCTCGGCCGGGGCCCGCGCTGAGGGGGGCGGCGTCCAGCAGAGCGAGAGCGCGGTCTTTGGTCTCGGGCGTGGCGGCGCTGTGAAGCGGCGGCGGCGGGCGGTGCAGGCTGCGGCTGAGAGCTGCGAGCAGGCGGCGGTTTAGAGCGACCTGCAGCGGAGCTCGAGCGCTTCGGGAGGAAGTGCTTCATGGCCTGTGAAGTCTTTTGCACCTCCATGAATCTATCCGCAAAGTCTGTGACGGCAGATCCGAAAAGGCCCGCTTGAGAAATGGGCGCGTCGAGGAACACAGAGCGCTCGGCTTCCGTCATCTCGGACAGCGTCAACCACAAATGTCTCTCAGCCACGGTGAGAGAGGCCATGTTTCGTCCTATGGCCTGTGCAGCGGCTTTAGTAGCGCGAAGAGCGAGGTCTGTAGCGCTTCTCAGGTCCGCGACGCAGATCGCTCCGGGTCCTTCCTCGTCCAGTTTAAGGAGAAGGTCGGCCTGGAAAATCTGCAGGATGGCCATAGTGTGCAGCGCTGAAACTGCTTGCCCGGCGGCGGTGTAAGCGCGACCGTGCATGGATGACGTCACCCGGCAGGCTTTAGATGGAAGCGTCGTGTGCGCGCGCCGTCCAGCGGAGGGCGGGCAGAGATGAGACGCTACAGCTGGTTCCACAGGAGGAACAGAAAGGTATCCTCTTTCCTTCGCGCCATCCACAGAGGAGAAAGCAGCAGAAGCAGAGGTACGAAGCCTGGCGGAGAAGGGGGCGTTCCACGATTTCGTAACTTCGTCGTGAAGTTCCGGGAGGAAGGGCGCGGGCCGCGATTTCGACGGAGCCTCGTCACTTCCGAGAAAGCGTCCGTCCATTCTGTTGCGCGGCGGCTGCGCGGGCGCCTCCCAATCGAGGCCGATGCTTTCAACGGCCTGAGAGAGCAGACGCATCAGCTCAGTCTCAATGCCGGCTCTCTTACCAGTGGTCTGGCGGGAAACGCTAGCGGAGGGGAGATCCACGGAGCTCGCCCAATCCTCACTATCGGACGCCAGAAGAGAACACGCCTCGGAGGGTTCGTCAGGCTCGTGGATGGACGCGGCGGCAGGCGGCGGCCGTTGTCCGTCAGTGAGCGACTCGAGCGAAGCCGGCGAAGCAGGCGGGCGAACCGGCGAGCTTTGGCGGGCTGGAGATAGCTCGGGAGCGCGCTGGGCGCGGCACTTTTTACGGCGCGGCGTCACGGCGGGCTGTGGTGAAGGCTCGGAGAATGATGCCAGGCGCGTCCTCAGAGTCACCATGGGCAAAAGCTCGCAATGAGGGCATCCGCCGTCAGCGAGCGCGAGAGCCGCGTGATCCTCACCCAGACAGGAAACACAGATGACGTGTCGATCTCCATCGCTGAGCGGGGCGCGGCACGAGCCACAGGAAGGCATCTTTAAAAAGACGCTGCTCTTTTTGTGAGAGAAGTGTAAGTCGCGTCAAGTAAGCGAACAAACACTTCTCAACAGAGAAATACACACAGAGTATTGAAAGGATATATAACGCCGGAAAGCGCAGCAGGTACGGCAGATGAAGGCGGCGAGGCCAGCGACTCCAGAGCTCGTCCCGCTGAAAGGCTTGCTTCGACGGCGCGGCTTCTCACTCCGGATCCAGCGATGCGTGTGCTTCGCTGAAGAGGTAAAAATCAGCTTGTATCAGCCTAACGAGCATATTTATAGGGCGAGACCACGCCCCTTCTGGCGGGACGTGACGATATGGGCGCGAATTGCCCCCATTGGTCATAACGTCACGCAGAGTCTCTCTCGATAGGCTGCTGCATTTGCTGCAGAGCAACCAATAGGCGCGCGAGCTGTTTCGCCTATGTTTGCTTGCTGCTGCAAAGCGTTTTGCATTAATAAAAAATTAAAGGATAATTTTTGGCTTCAATATCTCGCGGAAAAGAGTTTTTCCCCTAGCGTAAAGCTATTACGCAGTACGAGAGATACTCTCGTAAGAGAACGCTTAACGGCTTTGTCCTAAAACTGTTATATTAAGATCAAATTCTGTACACACCTTATTAATAAAGCATACTATATAGCCTACAGAAAAGCAGATGAGCCCAGAATATGAACGCAACGCGTTTTATTATAGGCTATGTTAAGCATTTTCCTCCCATAGAAAACCGTTAAAGAAAATGTTTTACGTGACTTTCTATAGGAGAAACGCGTTGCGTTCATATTCTGGGTTCATCTGCTTATCTGCACATAGAATGGTTTCTTAAGGTGTGTAGCCTACTTTGTACATACATTAAGCACGTAAAAGTGCCATTTAAGCGTTTTAAAAGCTTTTTTCACGTTAAGCGTTTTAGAACGTCCCGAGGAAAACCAACCTGTTAACGTTGGCCGGCAGAAGTGCGATCATGGTTTTCCTGATGCTAAATCCAGCCTTGGAGAATATCCTTTCTGATGGTGTGCATCTTTAGATTTTCTTATCCCAGACATTTTTAAAGATTTAAATCCCTGCCGACAAGACGCTCCTCTGTCGGTCACGGATCGAAAGTGAAACTTAAATCTGTCACGGGGTGTTTGGATTTTTTCACGCTGCACGCACGTTAAAAAAAATGTATTAAAAGCTTCTTTCTTTGCACATTTTTATTGACAGCATTATCATAATAGGCTGTATATTAACGTATTGACAGAAAACCAGTAGTTCTATGTGAAATCAGACATTGAGCACACTCGATATAGCCAAAATTACATAATCCTCATTTAATAACATATCTGCGAAGATTCGACCGTGAGATTGGTAGTCGAATCAGGCTCCTCCTATCGAAGCATCGAATCTTCGACTATTCGGGGTCACCCCTAATATATATATATATATATATATATATATATATATATATATATATATATATATATACACACACACACACTGCTTAGAATTAGAAGTGAACACACCCATGCTAAAGTTGACTAAAAAGAGGAATAAAAAATCTTAATGACTTAATTAAAAAAATGAGGAAAACTCCAACCTTTATGGACATGAATCATGTCCCTGAATTCTTTGTGAATGAATAATGTATCGCAAATAATTAAATGTTCTTCTTTAAAATACAGGGTGCATACGTCTGGACACTTCTATCCCCAGAAACTCGTAACAAAAGCTGATGTCTTTATTTTGAAGCTTATTTGATGCTTATTTGATTTGAAAAACTTTATCCAAAACTAGTCAACGAAATTTTGTCTTTTATTTCGTCTGTAACAAGTGCGTATCTGTGCGTTCATTCATTCATTTACACACACACACACACACAGAGAAACATGATTCACATTTAAACAGTATGCTATTTTTCCGTTTACAGACACTAACGTTATTCTATATCGCGATTACAACAAAGCACAAGCATAAAACACTTACAGTTCTCAGCTGAATCTGTTGCTCCTCCTCGAAGTGAAAATAAACCAGCACTTCTGTGGTAAATGTCCCAGGATTATTCCTCATAGCCGCGCAAGACGAATCTTAATCTGACTAAAAAATATAGTGTGTTTACAGCATTTGCCTGGGGGCGTTTATCTATTTTGCAAATGGCCTCAACACATTATCTTATGAATAGCGCGCTCTGCGAGTGGGTGTGAACAAATTAACGATAATGAGCTGAGACAGGAGAAACTGTACTTCTCTTTAGTTTCAGACAGATTCCATTGCAGGAGAATATTTGTTTTAAATGTGAATTGTTTTATTTAAAAGTAGAGATTTAAAGCGTTCTTTAGACGTACGTTTCATGTTTGTGTGATAAGTATTAGCGGAGTTTCCGTTCATTTTCCAGACAAGTTTTCAGAAAGATTTTTGCAGAGACAGAGTGAGCTGAAAGCGCACCCTGTTTATTTTATTTATTAAAAAAAAGAAAAAAGGTTTTGATGTTAATGTGAGTATACACAAAAAAAGAAGACCCTCTATAGTTTATAATCATGTATTGATTTTATTTATATGACCATAAATGACGGAGTATTTTAAGTCTATGTTGCTACTATGTGAAAAAAAAAAAAAGCAAAACACGCGGGCGCGTTCTTGGTCCCCAGAGGGTTAAACTGAGGTCCTGACTCTCTGTGGTCACAAAAAATCCCGCAAATTTGTGCGTGAAATGTGATTCCCTTTCAAGGGAACTCGAGCTGTGTCGAGACGCTGTGGGAACGCCCCTGCGTGATTGCGTCGTGAAGCACGTGTATAATCAGTCCAGTGGAGAGACGAGACGTCATAGGCAAGGCAAGGCAAGGCAAGGCAAGTTTATTTATATAGCACATTTCATACACTATGGTAATTCAAAGTGCTTTACATAGGAGGAAATAATTAAAACAGTTTAGAATAAAAAATAAAATAAAGTACAGTAAAAACAGTCGGACGAACATTGGCACAGTGCTCATTCAGTAAATGCATAGCTAAACAGATGTGTTTTGAGTCTGGCTTTGAATGTGACTACTGTAGGAGCACATCTGATCTCTTCTGGAAGCTGGTTCCAGCTGCGGCTGGCATAATAGCTAAAAGCAGACTCTCCATGCTTAGAGTGAACCCTTGGTATTTCTAGCTGAAGTGATGCTAATGATCTGAGTGATCTGTTGGGTTTATATTCAGTGAGCATATCTGCAATATATTGAGGTCCTAGCCCATTGAATGATTTATATACCAGTAATAATACTTTAAAGGAACACTCCGACTTTTTGGGACTTTAGCCTATTCACCTTATCCCCCAGAGTTAGATAAGTCCATACATACCTTTTTCATCTCCGTGCGTGCTATAAGTCTGTTTGACGCACCCACCGCTAGCCTAGCTTAGCACAAAGACTGGATGTAAATGGTTGCAGCTAGCATACTAATCCAAATAAGTGACAAAATAACGCAAACATTTTCCTATTTACATGTTGTGATTTGTATAGTCACAGAGTGTACAAAAAACTACGTCACATGAGACACAGACATATTTTAACAGTATAAATACTGGGAACTATATGCCCTGAAGGCGAAGCACTGCTACTTGGGCGGAGTGATAACCGCAGCACCTGAGACGTACCGTACCCAAACTCTGAACGAACTCTCTGCTCCTCACCACGGCTCGTCTCAGGTGCTGCGGTTATTACTCCGCCCAAGTAGCAGTGCTTCGCCTTCAGAGAATATAGTTCCCAGTATTTATACTGTTAAAATATGTCTGTCTCATGTGACGTAGTTTTTTGTACACTCTGTGACTATACAAATCCCAACATGTAAATAGGAAAATGTTTGCGCTATTTTGTCACTTATTTGGATTAGTATGCTAGCTGCAACCATTTACATCCAGTCTTTGTGCTAAGCTAGGCTAGCGGTGGGTGCGTCAAACAGACTTATAGCACGCACGGAGATGAAAAAGGTATGTATGGACTTATCTAACTCTGGGGGATAAGGTGAATAGGCTAAAGTCCCAAAAAGTCGGAGTGTTCCTTTAAAATCAATCCTAAATGTAACTGGGAGCCAGTGTAAAGACCTGAGGACTGGTGTGATATGTTCAAATTTTCTGGTTCTGCTCAGAAGCTGGTTTCTGGCAGCAGCGTTCTGTATAAGCTGCAACTGTCTTATGGTCTTTTTAGGAAGGCCAGCGAGGAGTCCATTACAATAATCCATCCTGCTGGTGATAAAAGCATGCACAAGTTTCTCTAAGTCTTGACTGGAAACAAAGCATCTAATTCTTGCAATATTTTTCAAATGATAGTATGCTGATTTAGTTATTGCTTTGACATGACTACTGAAACTAAGGTCTGACTCTAGAGACACACCAAGATTCCTGACTTGATTTTTAGTTGTTAGACCCCTAGAGTCAAGGTATGCATTCACCTTGAGAACTTCATCTTTGTTTCCAAACGCAATGACTTCAGTTTTGTCTTTGTTTAACTGAAGAAAGTTTTGGCACATCCAACCGTTTACTTCATCAATGCATTGGCACAGGGAGTCAATGGGGCTGTAGTCGTTAGGCGATAGGGCTAAGTAGAGCTGTGTGTCGTCTGCATAGCTGTGGTAAGAGATTCGGTTCTTTCTCATTATTTGGCTCATTGGGAGCATGTACAGGTTGAATAGGAGTGGTGCAAGAATTGAGCCTTGAGGGACTCCGCATGTCATGGGTGTCCACTCAGACTTATGGTCTCCTATACTCACATAATAACCTCTCCCTTCTAAGTATGACCTGAACCATTTTAGGACTATCCCAGAAAGCCCCACCCAGTTTTCCAGCCTGTCAAGAAGTATGTTGTGATCGACAGTGTCAAATGCAGCACTGAGGTCGAGTAGTACCAGCACTGATAATTTGCCTGTATCAGTATTTAAACGAATATCGTTTATTATCTTTATGAGAGCTGTCTCTGTGCTGTGATGCGATCGGAAACCAGATTGAAAATTGTCAAAGTATCCATTCAAGCATAGGAATTTGTTCAGCTGATTGAAGACAACTTTTTCAATGATCTTGCCTATGAAAGGAAGATTTGAGATCTTCCTTGAGATCGGTCTATAATTGCTTAAGATGGTCTTATCCAGATTGCTCTTTTTCAGGAGGGGCTTGACAACTGCAGTTTTCAGGGAGTTTGGAAAACTCCCAGAGAGAAGTGAGGCATTTACCCTTTCTAGGAGATCTGCTTCTAAGCTGTTTAACACACTTTTGAAAAAAGATGTGGGAAGTGTGTCAAGGGCGCAGGTTGATGTTTTAAGGTGCTGTACGGGTTCTTCCAAAATTTTGCCATCAATTTCTTCGAAAACAGACATAGTAACTACTTTCTCAGGTAGTGGTCTGATCTGTTTGACCCCAGCGCAACTCAAGGATGAGCTGATCACCTTTCTGATATTATTGATTTTCTCAGAGAAGAAAGAAGCAAACTCACTGCACTTGCCGTCTAAAAGCATTTCACTGGGAATCTGGCTTGGGGGGTTTGTCAGTCTCTCTACAGTAGCAAAAAGAGTGCGTGTGTTGTTTAAGTTGCTGTTTATAATATTCGAGAAGAAAGTCTGTCTAGCTTTGCCTAGTTCCATATTAAAAGCATGGATGCTGTCTTTGTAGATGTTATAATGGACTACAAGTTTTGTCTTCCGCCACATGCGCTCTGCTCTTCTGCATTGTCTTTTCATGTTTTGCACTGCTGTTGAGTTTCTCCAAGGTGCTTTTTGTCTACCACTATTCTTCCTGACTTTCACAGGAGCAATATCATCAATTACACTTATAATTTTTGAGTTAAAAGATTCAAGGAGAAAATCAACAGAGTCAGCAGATATGCTTGGTTTTAAAGATATAGCCTTTATAAATAGCACACTAATGTTCTCATTTAAGCATCTCTTCTTGACAGACACAGATCTAGCTTCAATGGCAGGAGAGATCAGTATATCAAAGAAAATACAGAAATGATCAGACAGTGCTACATCCTTGATAACAATCGATGATATGTTTAGACCCTTACTGATAAGTAAATCTAGAGTGTGTCCACGATTATGTGTGGGTCCATGTACATGCTGAGTCAGATCAAAAGTTTTGAAAACAGTTTTGATTTCTTTTGCCATATTGGTTTCTGCATTATCTATGTGAATGTTAAAATCTCCAGCAATGGCAAAACAGTCAAACTCAGAGGAAATTGTTAATAACAGTTCTGTAAAGTCCTCAGCAAAGGCTGGAGAGTATTTTGGAGGCCTGTAAATAATGATAAGCAAAATACGTGGAGCACCTTTTAACACAATACCCAGATATTCGAAAGACGGGTAATTCCCAAATGATATTTGCTTACATTGATAGACATCTTTAAAAAGAGCAGCTACTCCCCCGCCTCTCTTTCCCGCTCTGCAAACACTCATAAAAGTAAAGTTAGGAGGAGATGATTCATTGAGGACTGTTGCACTGCAGCTGTCTTATAGCCAAGTTTCATTTAGAAACATAAAGTCCAGGTTGTATGTGGTTATTAAGTCGTTGACTAGAAGTGATTTATTTTTAATAGAGCGTATGTTTAAAAGTGCTAACTTAACAGTCTTACTTTTTGTCCCCACAGCGATCTTAGTTTGGCGTGTAATAGGCACCAGATTAGATGGGTTTGCTGTATGGCTTTTGAAGGCCTTAGATTTTCTATCATGTAATTGAACAGCAATAGAGAAAGATACAGGCACACTGGGTTCCTGCTTGTTTTGTAAACATTTAAGAAAGTTACTGTTATCATAGCGGGGACCCGACACATATCACTGAGAGTTGGTATCAGTTGTTTTTGGTTCACCGCGAGCCGTCATAGGCGGGTGACGTCATCGACCAGGAAACTATAAAGCACACCTGAAAACAGACTGTGCTAGCTTCTGTGCCTTCAGCAAGCACTCTGTGTGATCTTGTCTCTGTCTATTTATTGTTGTTTGTCCACAAGCATATATATATATATATATATATATATATATATATATATATATATATATTAGACAGGAGTATGGAGAGCAAACAGCCTTGGATCGTGTGTTCTTCCCTGCCCTCGCTTCATTACGAGTGGGGACACACGCGATTCATGTGTTGTCTGTTTGGGAGTGGAGCATGCACGGTCAGCTCTAGTAAATTGGGGCTGACAGTGTTCATTCATAAATTCCCGACGTGTAACATATGCACTATCGAGAGTTTTAGCTCTGCTCTTGTTGGCTTTCTTCTCGAGGGAAGAAAGTCAATAAAGATTTGGCTCGGATCTCACGTTTGCCGAGGCAGCGCGTAGATTACGTTTCTGCAATAAAGATTCTGTGACTCGATCTCGGATCTCGCGTGTGCCGAGGCAGCGCGTAGATTACGGGCTGCATAAGAGTCGTGGCTCGGATCTCGCGTTTGCCGAGCCAGCGCGTAAATTACGGGTTTGCAATAAGAATCTATTGGCTCAGATCTCGTGTTTGCCGAGGCAGCGCGTAGATTATGGGTCTGCATCTCTACAATAAGAATCTATGGCTCAGATCGCGCGCTTGCCGAGGCAGCGCGTAGATTATAGGTCTGCATATCTGCATAATAAAGTGGCTATTCTCACGTTTGCCGAGGCAACGTGTAGAAAATGGTCCACAATGCACAGGGAACCGAGTAGATGGGAAAATTCCCTTTCTCTCGTTCTCTTATGATTGTTTGAAAACTAATTTTGTATTCTTTATTGTTTGAGATTATAATATGAGGTCTATATTAATACACTATATTCAGCCTTTAAACTAGACCGTTTCTACTTGTCTGGTTGATATTTGGCTGCATTTAATTTTTGAGAAAATTAAATATGTACTCATCTAATCTTTGAGTTGAATGTCTGTATTTATAGGCTACTATTCAGCTTTTTCATCCAGACCGTTTCTACTTGTCTGGTTGATATTTGGCTGCATTTAATTTTTGAGAAAATTAAATGTATAGCTACCGTAATTCCTCAAATAAAGGCCGGGCCCTTTATTTACCTGAACTGCAGATGGTAGCCGGCTTTTATTTGAAGCAGGCTTTTATTAGAGGCAGGCCTTTATTTCTAATTCGCGATCCCCGCCCGCCCGCCAGCCAAGTTTCCATGGTGACGCGTCATGCTTGGCACGTGTTCACCACAGCCAAAATAGCGCTGTATGACAGATGTAGCGCTTTTATTTCTAAATATTAACAAACTTGCTTACCATGTCATCAACTATCTTCTATTCTGACTCTCAAATCCGTGTAAGTGAGTTTGTTTTGTCGTTTAAAACCCTTTATAAATGATCTTGATCTGTAACGTGAGATGGGCACCGCAGTTCGCAGATTCCTGTTGGATTTGTTACGTTACAGCGCGTGAATTCTTCAGTTTCTCCCGAAATACATGAAAGTAAGTGGCCGGTGAACTGGGAGAAGAATAGAGTAAACTTTATAGTTACTTACACACTGTGTATCTGATATGAATAAAACACGTCGCCAAATATATTTGAATGGATTGTTATTGCTGCTTCCATAGACACCATTGTGTATTTTACAAACTATAAATTTATTGTTTTGCTATAAATCATATCTATTTAAATGTCTGAAACCTAAAATAAACATGTGGTTAAAAACACTGAATAGTTGTGATATATGACAAGCGCTGAGCGCGTCCGTCTTTGAGTGTACACTATTTTTTCCCCGGCCTTAATTTGAGACCGGCCTTTATTTGTCCGCGTTGACCACGCCCCCGGCCACTATCAGAGGCCCGGCGTTTATTTGAATACCGGTCTTTATTTGAGGAATTACGGTACTCATCTTATCCTTGGAGTTAGATGTCTATATTAATATACTATTCAGCTTTTTCATCCAGACCATTTCTACTTGTCTGGTTGATATTTGGCTGTATTTAATTTTTGAGAAAATTAAATATGTATTCATCTTATCCTAGAGTTAGATGTCTGTATTAATATACTATTCAGCTTTTTCATCCAGACCGTGTTTACTTGTCTGGTTGATGTTTGGCTGTATTTAATTGAGAAAATTAAATATGTACTCATCTGATCTTTGATGAGTAATTTATTTATGGGGAAATAAATGGTTGTTCCCAGGAGGAAATGGATAACACCTCATTATATGGTGCCCATCTCCCTTCGGTGCCCTCCAGCGAATTCTAGTCTCAGTGTCTGACTATCAGAAGGAGGGTTTAAGAGGGGTCAGTTCGGTTATTTCCTTCCGGTCATCCATTTCAGGACGCCAGATTGGCATCTCAAGCTATACTAGAGACCAGTCTCGAGAGGCTGGTTCCTTTTAGTAGTCCCAACCATAGTTATTTTGGGATAAGACATATCTGAGGATAGTCATTATCTCGAAGAAGGCTTCGACTAAGAAGTCCGGATGCCGATGCTATCAGGCTTCTGAGGGTGGCCCCCTCCGGGCAGAGACGGGTTCGAGAATCCGTGTCTCCTCGGCGCCCTCTGGGGGGCGACTCTCTGAGGAGGGTCGCAGCGCTGCCAGTTTGGTTGTTCCCTGCCGGTTCGCCGTTTCAGGGCACCGAGGTGTCAGCATCCCCAAACGATCCTCCGAGGAGGGTCGTAGAACAGTCAGTTTGGTTTTCCCTGCCGGTTCGCCGTTACAGGGCTCGGCTGTTCGACAAGTGGCTGTTCGACAAATACCAGAGGCCAGTCTTGAGAGACTGGTCCCCTTAGTAGGTTTTCTGGCAGCGTGGAAGCTACTGCCAAATATATCTCATTGGGACCTGCTCAGTATAGAAAAGGGTTACAGAATTCAGTTCGGTTCTCATCCACCCATATTTCTAGGGGTCCTCCCAACGGTGGTGGACCCCGAGCAGGCTCTGGATATGTTATCATTCCTGGGAAGCGACTCTCTGAGGAGGGTCGCAGCGCTGCCAGTTCGGTTGTTCCCTGCCGGTTCGCCGCTTCAGGGCACCGAGGTGTCAGCGTTCCCGAACGATCCTCCGAGGAGGGTCGTAGAACAGTCAGTTTGGTTGTTCCCTGCCGGTTCGCCGTTACAGGGCACAGAAGTGGCTGTTCGACCAATACCAGAGGCCAGTCTCGAGAGACTGGTCCCCTTAGTAGATTTTCTGGCAGCGTGTAAGCTACTTCCAAATATATCTCGTTGGGTCCTGCTCACTATAGAAATGGTTTCAGAATTCAGTTGGGTTCTTTCGCCTAGATTTCTAGGGGTCCTCCCTACGTGGTGGACCCCGAGCAGGCTCTGGGTATGGAGCAAGAAGTACAGACTCTTCTGCGAAAGGAGGCTATAGAAAGGGTTCCTCCTCCCAGTAGGGAGTCAGGGGTTTACAGCCGTTACGTCATTGTTCCAAAGAAGGATGGATGCTTACATTCAAACAGATTGTGTCACAGATTCAGTCTGAGGACTGGTTTGTCAGATCAGGGGGGCCGATTGATTGGGAGGTCTGTGTAATATGTGTTCCTTTAAACATTTTCAGTGCTTGTTTTGTTTGTTCTATGGATGACTCAGCTAACAGGCCAATAAGAGACAATTAACTACTATTATTCCTTTTAAGTATACTAATGTCTAATTAAAATGTGTACAAATGTATAAAACTGATCAGAGATCAGGTAAAACTCATAGAAACACATCATTCTTGGGTTCACAGAGATCGTCCACCAGCGGTGAACCATTAAAATTTATGTTATAACAGTTATGACGTAACGAAACCTCGTTTACCAAAATCACGTGAGTTTGGCAGTTTGATACGCGCTCCGATCCACTGATTCGAAAGAAAAGATTCATTAATATTTTGAAGCTTCATGAAGCATGTTTCGAAAGCGCCCATCATACTTAGATTACCGTGTACGACTCTTTTCTGCCTGCAAATCACTTGTGTTTGCCTTGACTATTGCTGTTTGCTGCCTTCCCTGATCCTCGGCCTGTTATGACCACATTTACTGCTCTGCCTCTAATATTGTTGTTTCCCCTGGTATTTCGATCCACACCTGTTTGTACTCTGAACTTGCTGTGTTTCAATAAACCCCAAATGGATCTCACTCAGCCTGAGTCCTCGTTACAGCTGCTTAATATTTTTGTGGAAACTGTTATATATATATTCAGGATTATTTGAGAAAGTACAAAAGAACAGCACTGTTCTCTGACTTTCGACCAATTGAATGCCCCCTTCCTGAAATTATACATTTCTTTAAAAAAATTACTGACCCTAAACTTTTAAACGGTAGTGTATCTACCTTTACCTCGGATTTACGTCTTGTTTGTTTGTTACATACAGACTTGTCATCTTGTGTTTTCTTTAGTTTTTCTGTCTGCTCAGCTTTATTAAAAATAAATGTTTGTCAGAAATTGTCACAACAAGTAGGACAAAGTTTACCCCCAGAACATTAGGAAGGGGCTTTCAAAGAGTTTCCCAATTAGGCTATATGTCCATCTTTCTTTTTAGTTTCTCTAATGTGAGTCTTTATCCTCTTCCTATTATCCTCATGTGTGGACCCTTTTGTAGCACGGCTATTCATGCTCCCACTGTCGATTTGTCTCCTTTTATGTCCTCTGATTACTGGCAGGGAAAACACAAATTGAAAGCCAATGTCTCTTGCGGATGAACATCTCTATGTGTACAGTCGCCAGCCAGAAAAAAATATATGATGGAGGCTTCCTATAAAGAGGGCTAATGGAGTAGACGTGTTTGTCCCTCGCTCACATGCCTTTTAGTTTACCATACATCTTAAGCCTATTTACTCAACTATTTAATCTCAAGACGGACAAAATGTCATGAGTATTATAACTTATATATATATATATATATATATATATATATATATATATATATATATATATATATATATATATATATATATATATTATTTCAGCTAAACATGACTTCTAAGTTGGCTAAGCAGAACAAAAAAGAACCGAAAACGGATTCCACCGTACTAAGCTTAACATGGCAGACCACGTTGTCGGATCACATACACAAGATTGCTTCACTCAAATCGAGTGTCAATATGATGACGAACAGGTTCTGGGCCCGGTTGCATGAAATCCCTTAAAGACTCAGTGAAGTGCCTTGGAACACACAGGTTTGTATGATGCGTTGACGTAATTTTCACTGAAACAGGAAGCTAAGCCGGGACATATTGAATGGTTCCTCCCCCTTTTCAAATAGCCAATAGTTTACCTCACAGACTGCAAGTCTTACTTGACAGCACCATGTAAGCGAATCAGAGCGCTGATGATACGTTGGATTTAATAGTAGAGGTGTGAATAAATTCTAGCCGTTTCATTCTTAACCAACGTACAGTTGGAAAACAGAAAAATAAAACTTGAGCGTTTGAGCAACCGAACTCACATCTCCAACCCATATTGCTCCGTGACATGTCAACGGTCTCTTTGGCCACGTGGTATTTATAGCATAGGGGGCAGTATGCTTTAGATTCTAGAGAGCATTTGATTGGACAGAAGATGTGATGAGAAGCTGAAGTCTGCGGTGATGTCATAAAAATCTGTGATCCATTTTAGCAGAAGTGAGAGACTGTAAGTGTTGAATGCTTATATCTCCTAAATGCGAATTGTGTCATTGTTTTGGAACACACCAGCTTATTAATAACCTTAAGGCTAACATATTCATACTAAAAGCTAAAAAAAAGCTAAAAAAACTACAATTTTAATTTCAGAGAGCCTTTCAATTAAGAAAACCCTTAGTTTGAAGGTTAAGGGTACCCTTAGGCTGTCATTAAAGGCAGGGTAGGTAAGTTTGAGAAACTAGCAGAAAACTGCTGGATTTTGAAAGTATCCAACAGAGAAATTCCCACCCCCTCCCTTCTGGGCTCCTTCCAAAGCCACGCCCCCAAAACACATGAACACGTGATTCCGACCGCTCAGCTGGAGGACGCGTTTACCAGCGCCGAGTGGAGAGGAGCGCAGTGCATGGAGTGACATCAACTTTTTTTGCCTTGTTTGCCTGCGCTGACTGTATATGCAGGTAGAGGTGGTACTGGGAATTTTGACTGCTCTTTCTCTGCCATAATTGTGAGACTTCCTAGCTTCCAGCCGGTACGTGCCTCTCCTCTTTCGAAATGAGCGAGTCAACTGGGTGCGCGCATGTGGGCAGCTCCTGTAGCAGCAGTGGTGGTAGCCATGGTAGCGAGGGAGAGTGACAGTCGCCCAGCCAATCATTGCATTCGATTCCGAATGGAAAGAGTAGCTGTGTTTATTGCAGCCCTGAGAGGACTACAGACACTCTTTTTATACTCTCCTTTTCAGAGTACTTACATTTTAGATATGTATTGGTATATAAAGACAGTTTAAACTAATTTGGAAAAAGTGTTTTAGAAACAAACTCCCTACCCTGCCTTTAAGTACAGTACTTCCCTTAATTACTTGAGAGTTCCCTTAAGTTCTGTTATGCCTTGCAACAAAGTACTTATTAACCATTTAGACCTTAAAAAATTAAGGGATCAAAACAGGTCCCTTAAGTCATCTGCTAAACTCAAACGCCATGGATGATTTCATGTTAATTAATGGAGGAGGAGGAAGTACTGATGTGTTTTAGCAATCAAAATAAGCCTTGTGGTAGATTTTTCCCCTACGCACCTGACTTAAGTTGAATCGGGTGTCCTTGACACCTGAAAATATTATACTCAGTTGAGTTACCTCTGAACCCGTGGTTTGACGCCTAAGAGTCTCACAAAGAGTTGAACGATGTCTCGCCCCCTATCGAGCACTATCACATGGTAGTAAGGTATCTAGTGTTTCGCTAAATAACTTGTTCCACTAACTAACTTGCTTTGCAGCAATAATAAACAGACAGACTTCAGCAAATGTCCTCTAAATGCTTTAATCACGGCAGGGAGACTTCTCAGAGTAGTTCTCCAGAGAATCTCCCCCAAGAAGAATACATCACAGCCGGAGGATCTCAGACAAATTTCAGAGAGAATCCCACCAGTTAACACGAATACAACAGTTTTTATAGAAAAGGAGAATGGGCGAAAATGACATGATACATTACATAATTTCCCTACAATTTGATTGGTTCTTCAATAGACAAGTCCTTTTGTTAATTCATAATTAAAAGGTTTCAAGTTTAGACATTTGTTTTAGACATTTAGACACCTTTCAGTCGTTCACGTTCAATGTAGTCGACGTCGACTGAATGGGATCACGCCAGGGAGCCAGTCATCTTCGAGTACTATTGAAACGAGCCAGGGAGCCAGTCATCTTTGAGCACTATTGAAACGAGTCAATGGAATTGGCGTGCTTGACTTGCATCACACACTCCGCCCCCGTGGCGCGGGTATAAATACGGAAGTGGATGCACGCACTTTCACTTCGGAGCCGATCTTTTGATGTCTCTGAAGAGTGCTGTTGTTTACAATGAGCGAGTGTGTCGGTGTGCTTCTGGAAGACTCTCCCAGTGCTGGTGGTTCTACAGCACGAGTGCAGCGGTGATCGCGAGCTTCTGAGCTCTCAACTGCTGTTTTAACAGCATCATTTCTGTGTGTTTGTTGACGGTTGGTTAGAGGGCAAAGAAGTGAGTGCTTCACTGTTTCAGTTCACTGTTCAGTGTTTCCGCAGTCATTCCCCTGTGTGCTCCGGCACTGGTGATGGGTCCCATTTCCTGAAAGAGCAACATGGGTGCTTTTGCGTCTTTTTCAAGATGTCATTCCATCCGTGCGTTCATGGATGCGGTCGTTCCCTGTCCCATGGTTGCATCACGTGTTTGAGGAATGTGTCTATATATATATATATATGTAAATATATATACAGTACATATATATACAGTACATATATATATATATATATATATATATATATATATATATATTAGGGCTGTCAGTTAAACGCGTTATTAACGGCGTTAACGCAAACCCATTTTAACGGCGTTAATTTTTTTATCGCACGATTAACGGTCTTTTTGGCCTAGCAAACTTTGTAGTTTTTTTCACATGCTTTTGCAACAGGACGCGGCAAGCGCGGTGCGGCGCTGCGCTATGAAACCCATTCATTTCAATGGCTTGTGTCGCGCGAGGACGTTTTTTTGCTTCGTCGACCAAAGCGCAAGCGGATCTAGCTAGACCGTAAACAAAACAACAGGCACGCCGCACACACTCGTTTGGGCTTGCGAGCCGGCCAAATAGTAGGTTAACGTTACGTTTTGAGTGGATGACGAGAGCGAGACGCCGAAACGGATGCCAATAAGATTCTGAATGGAAAGTTTAATTTTAAAAAGTTGCCAAATGGTTCCATTGATGAGACCAAAGTGATCTGTGTGTTTTGTCGTTGTGAACTGAGCTATCGTCATCGCAGCACGTCTAGTCTGAAATACCACTTCAGCACACACACACACACACACACACAGCTGATGCGAATTCTCCGCCCCCTCGTCAATATCAGGACCTCGTCAGGATTTCTTTCACCCTTTTATTGATGGACAGTGTAACATTGTGTGAGAGATTATTTGCTCCAAGTGAGAATGTTAGTGTGAAATTGAACACAGTATATGCCAATGTTGTTTTCAATAAAAAACATTTGCACAAAGCAAGCTGATCCACTTTTCCATATTGATAAGAGCATTAAAATGAATAAAATAATGGGACAAAAAGAAATCAAGAGACATTTAGAATAGATAAAAATGTGCGATTAATCGCGAGTTAACTATGACATTAATGTGATTAATCGCGATTATATATTTTAATCGTTTGACAGCACAAATATATATATATATTCAGCACACTGAAGCACCTTTTGTGGATAGTTCATGTTCTCATTGCGAGAACATGACTATCGCGGTGTTGAGATTGAGACTCGCCTTCATGCGTGAAGGTGGAGTCCCCATTACCACGCCCGCTTCGGCGCAGTGTGGGATGGGTGATCAGAGGATCATAGTGAGGCTTCCCCGCCCGGTAACCAATCCCTGTGGGCCCCTCACTCCTCTATCACACCGCAGGCGGTGGAGCTCCCCGTTGAGCATGTTGGTCCCTCTGTAATGGACCGACCAGCCGTTCATTCGGGGCCCCTCCAGAGGACAGGATGCCAATTGCAGCATCGAAGGGTGAGCTGACCTCTGGAAATGATGACTCGGCTGTGTTATCTCCCTCTAGGAGTGTAACGTTGCCCGAGCCAGATCCAGAAATGTCAGCTATGCTGAAACGGGCCGCCAAGACTGTCGGGCTCGAGTGGAATCCTCCACCGTGTCCCGAACAGTCTCGGTTGGATGATTGGTATCTCGAGGCGGGCAGCGTTGGTTCTCAGCTCGCCGCCCCAGTGCTTTTCTTTCCCAAAGTGCATGGAGAGCTACTAGGTCGTGGACGGCACCTTTCTCTGCCAGAAGCTGCCTGAGTAGCTCCTCCCCCCTCACTATCCCTGACGGAGGAGTGGTGGTGGGTTACGAGGCTATCCCTCCAGTGGAGCGGTCTATCGTGACAGCTGTGTCCGGCGACCGCTGCCTTTTGGACGGAGGATCCTCGTCTCCCCCCTAAGGCCTGTGAGTTTCATCCGTTCTGACGGACAGAGCTTACAAAGCCTGTGGGCAAGCCGCCGCCACTTTGCATGCCATGGCATTGCTACAGGTCTATCAGGCCAGGGCACTCATGGACATGCACGGTAGCCCAGACCGTGTGCTCATAGGTAAGCTCTGCACTGCAACCGACCTGCTGCCTCCACCTGCTGCATCCACCCCACTGCCAGTGGCATTTCCTCCGCCTGCTCGTCGCCGAGGGCGTCCCCCTGCCGCCGCTCTTGCTCCTGCTGGGCCTCTGCAGCAGCCTCCACCCAGGCCTCAGCATGGAGCCAACCGCAGGCAGGCCGCCCAGCCTGTGTCAGATGCTGCCAATCCAGGTGGCAATCGTAAGGACAAGCATCCCTGACACAGGCCACCCAGGGATGGTGGAACGAGCTCTTCAGATGGTTACTGTTCTGCCGCTGGCTCCCCGGGGTCTTAAAAAAGGAGCAAATTCCTCTGTTCCTGGGTCCCAAGAGGGCCAGACTGGCGGATTGCGACCCTGTAAAGCCTTGCACCCCTCAGCCCCCTCTTGTATCACCAGCCGGCAGCTGGGTGTGGTTCAAGGACCCGGTCACGCCTTCTCACGCACCCCCTGCCGTCACGTGGAGACGTGTTGTGCACCACACTCAGACCGCCTTCGGGCCTTCCGAGCCGGGTCTCTGCCCCACTCCGGGTACGTCTCTGGTACCTCTGGTTCCCTGGCCCGGTTCATAGAAGCCTAATATGCTTCCCAACCGATCCAGCTGGCTCCTCTGTACCACCAGACTTGGCTTGCGATCAATATCGCTCGGCCTCTGCCCAAATTCAGTGCTATTTGCTACACCTCGGTGTTGAGCAAATGTGCTCCTGTCATGCATGCGGACATCAAGGACACAAGGGCGGCTTCTATAGCCTGTACTTCCTTGTACCCAAGATAGGTGGTGGGTTACAGCCATCTTGGACCTGTGACTCTTGTAACTGGCCCTTTTCTTAAGCCTCCGTTCAAGTTGCTAAAGTAAACAATGAGTCCGCACACCAGAAGATGCTCCTAAGCGAGTTTAATAGTTGCTCACCTCGTGTAACGTTTCGGGCCCAAGCCCTTCATCAGACTGATGAAGGGCTTGGGCCCGAAATGTTACACGAGGTGAGCAACTATTAAACTCGCTTAGGAGCATCTTCTGGTGTGCGGACTCATTGTTTACTTTTGCAAATATCTGTCCGTCCAGCACCCAGTTTTATTACTCTGGATGTGCGTGCTGCACTTCTTGAACTCCGTTCAAGTTGCTAACACAGACGCATTTTCGAGTGCTCCGTCCCCGAGGTTGGTCTGCAGCGTTTGACCTGAAGGACATGTACTTCAGATCTCTATCCTTCCGCACCACAGGCCATGTCTGTGTTCTTGCGTTCGAAGGTTTGAAGTATTAGTACAAAGTCCTACCCTTCGAGTGCTCCATAGCCAGTTGCGTCTTCAGGTCAACTGGCAAAGAGTAAACTCGCCCTCGGGCCAAGGATCTCTTTTCTGGTATGGAGATGGACTCAGTCCAACATGTCTCTTAAGAAGAGCGTGTCCGGTCGGGGCTTCAGAGGCTCCTGGGGCATATGGCAGACGCAGCTGCGCTGCTTCCTCCATATGAACCACACTCAGACCCCATATGAACCACACTCAGACCCCTACTTGTACGAGCAAGATGGCGCCATGTTGTGTGTTGGCTTGCCGTCGATCCACATTTAGGATGTCTGTTTTTTGTTTGTTTGTATTACTTTTATGTTTTATCAATCATTTGGATTGCTCACAGTTGATCTATGATCGCCTTTCGTTGTTAAGCCTTCGATCTATGGCTTTGGATATGGGCAGCCGTGATTTGAACTTGAATTTGTTCGCTGAACAGCCGCGCATGTTTCAGCCACCGATGAAAGTCTGTCAGGTAACGGGATGCGCGTGCTGGAAGAGGAGACGCCGCAGGAGACGAGGCATACGGGCTGGAGTCTTGGTGAAACTTAAGAAACTGAGGATCCTAAACAGTGGAGTTAGACTAATGGCGGAGTCGTGGCCTTCCCACTTGATAAATGTTCTGCCTGCCACATCAACACCATTGTGTTGGACTACACGGAGAGAGATGAGACGCGGAGGTGTGGTGCATTCAAACTTGCGGTCTGTGAGACGAGCTGGGGTAACGAATCTAAGTGTTGTCTCTTCCTCTAATCGGCCTGTTGAGTTGACCACAGTGCAAATGGCTTTGAAAAACGCTCGCTCAGTTGTCAACAAAACATTCATCCTGAATGACTATTATGTAACATCTGGGCTGGACTTTCTTTTTATCACTGAAACCTGGTTAAATGACGCTGATACGAGCCCTCTTGCTGAACTTTTACCAAGTGGATGTAGCTATTTAAGTACTTCGAGAAGTAACCGTCGGGGTGGAGGCTTGGCTGTTATTTTTAATAACATAATGAAGTGCAAGTTACTGCCTGTTGAAACTTTCAAGAGTTTTGAAGCGCAATTAATGAAAACTGACTTGCCATTGCCAGTGATTTGTGCCTTGATATATAGGCCTATAATAAGAATTTTATTGATGAGTTTTATGAGTTTTTATCTGTGGTTGTTCCATCTGCCGACAGGATTTTGATTATGGGTGATTTTAATATTCATGTTTGCTGTCCTGGTAAACCCATGACCAAGGAATTTTTGAATTTAGTTGATTCCTTTAACTTATCCCAATGTGTCTCCGGTCCAACACACTATCATGGGCACACACTTGACTTAGTGTTTTCTTTGGGGATAACAATAGAAAATATTTGTGTTGAAGAAATGGCCATCTCGGACCATATGCCTATTAGGTTTATTTTTACTTCTGCAACAAATGGACTCTGTTATCAGCCTTCGTCCTTCATGTCCAGGGTTATCACTACTTCTACACCTAGTGCGTTCTCTACTGCTTTTACTGAATTAGCCCTCCATCCTGAGCCTACAGCATTGCCCGCTGCGGGACCTGATGAATTGGTAAACTCTTTTAATCATGTTTGTGCAGAGATCCTGAATAACATTGCGCCTTTTAAAATGAGATGTCATAAAGTTAAAAAACAACCGTGGTTAAATGATGTAACACGAAATCTGAGGCGGGTTTGTCGGCATGCAGAGCGTAAGTGGCTGAAAGACAAATTGCAAGTATCCTATGATATTCTTAGAGAATCTCTACAAAACTATCAAAATGCCGTTAGAGCCGCTAGATTCTCATATTTATCGCGAATTATATCACATAATGCAAATAACCCGAATGTTTTATTTTCAACCATATATAAGGTACTGAGTCCGTCTATTAATTATTTTCCTACCCCGTCTACAGATCTGTGTGAGAGTTTTTTTTTTTTAATTTAACGATAAGGTTGCTCTTATTCAGTCGAATATTGTGCCTGTAGGCAATACTGTAGTCGATATAATAAATCTGTTTCATTAAGTAAATTTGAATCGATTACGTTGGCTCAGTTGGAAAAGGTAATAGTGCATTTAAAACCGACCACCTCATTCTATGACGTTCTCCCGTCGCAATTGTTTAAAGAGGTTGTAGACACGATTGGTCCCAGTATATTATCGATTATCAATAGTAGTTTATTTTATGGAACTGTACCATCAGGGTTTAAGCATGCTGTTATTGAGCCAGTCTTAAAAAAAATTAATTTGGATTCAAACGATTTAAAAAATTTCAGACCTATTTCGAAATTGCCTTTTATGAATAAGATTTTAGAGTAAGTTGTCCATAATCAACTTACAGACTTTTTGAATGTAAATAACATAATGGATATTTTTCAGTCTGGATTTAGGACCAAACATAGTACAGAATCAGCATTATTAAAGGTTACAAATGACATTCTGTTAAGTATTGACTCCGGGAAAAGTGTTGCCTTAATGATGTTAGATTTAAGTGCAGCCTTTGATACTTTAGATCACGCAATTTTAATAGAACGCCTCAGAGATTATGTAGGGATTAATGGTGTAGCCCTTAAGTGGGTTTCCTCTTATTTGCATGGCAGGACATGCTCTGTTAAAATTGGAAACTATGTCTCTGCACCCGCGACACTTTCTTGGGGGGTTCCTCAGGGATCAATCCTTGGTCCGACTCTATTTTCATTGTACATGCTACCCTTGGAGTCCATTTTTAAGCAGCATAATATTAATTACCACTTGTATGCTGATGATTTACAACTGTACTTTCCTCTGGAGTGTGATGGCTGTACATCTTTTACTAATTTTTATAAGTGCTTGACTGAGGTAAAGGGATGGTTAGCAAATAATGTTTTACAATTAAATGAGGATAAGACTGAGTTTATTATGTTCGGGAAACAGGAGCTTGGGAATGGTCTGGCTGGGAATTGTGGACTATTGTCCAACAATATGTATAGATTTGTGAAGAATCTTGGAGTATTTTTCGATTCTGAAATGCGCTTTGATCGCCAAGTTAACAGCGTTGTGAAATCCTCTTTCTTTCACTTGAGAAAACTGTCTAAGCTGAAACCAATCCTTTCATATAAGGACTTGGAGATTGTTTTACATGCCTTCGTTTTAACCCAGTTAGATTATTGTAATGCTCTTTATCTAGGCATAAGTGATTCACTGGTTACTCGTCTTCAGCGTGTCCATAATGCTGCAGCGAGATTTTTAACAAATACCAGAATATGGGATCATATAACATCTGTATTGATATCTCTTCACTGGCTACCTGTTAAATACAGAATACAATATAAGGTGCTAATGTTTGTTTTTAAAGCACTGCATGATCTAGCTCTTGAATATATAAAGGACATGATAATCCCTTATCAGTCTCAACCTCATCTACGCTCCTCTCAGAACATGCTTCTAACCATCCCACGGTCTCGCTTGAGGCGTAGTGGAGATCACGCCTTCTCTGTTGCGGCTCCTGCACTTTGGAATGTGTTGCCATTATCTCTAAAATCCTCGTCAAGCATGGATATTTTTAGAAAGGACTTGAAGACTTATTTATTTCATCAAGCTTTTGGCGTTTGATTAGGTCTGAGAATTGTGAGTGTTTTGTGGCTTGATTTTTTGGGTGTGAGTTTAGCAACTGTGAGTGATTTGTGGTTTTATTGTCTGGGTGTCGTGTCTTGATGTAATTTTATGTTTCTGTGTATTTTATATATATTTATTACTTGTGGACAGCACTTTGGTCTATTTTAATGGTTTTGAAAGTGCTTTATAAATAAAAGTTGAGTTGAGTTGAGTTGAGTTGAGATGAAGACCGCTTCAGCACTGGCTTCACGGCCGAGTCCCGAGGTGGCCGTGGCAGAGCGGCACGCTCAGTGTGACAATCACCCTGGCCTGCCGCCAAACTCTTAGCCCGTGATCAGACCTTTTGTTTCTCCAGGCCAACGGCTCCTAGGAGTGTCCATCAATACCAGCTGAGGGGCCACGTACAAAGGGCATGCAGTAACGGAGGTATGGACGGGCCTCCGACTGCATTGGTATCAATTGCCTCGAGTTGCTTGCAGTTCACCTCGCTTTGAGACACCGCTTCTCAACAAGCCTGCACTGGTCTAAATAGACAAACCGTTGCGCTAAGCTTCCCTCACATGTCGCAACTCACCCGCCACCTCCGCCTTGGAGTCAGAAGCTTCTGAGGTCGCTTCATCCCACTTATTTCCTTCCGGCCTGCTCAATCGTGCCGCTGACGAGCCTCACGACAGCCTGTCGCCCACGGAGAGTGGAGACTCCGTCCCCAGGCGGTCCAGCTGTTTGGGACCACTTCAGGGCCGCAGTGGACGTCCCTCGACACAGAAAAAACTCTGTCCACAGCTGGCCATGGGGCACCTGCAGAAATGCGTTCCCTAAGGAGCCTTCTTGCACACAGCTGTGCTAAAGCAGGGAGGAGATGGAGTTGCCCCTTATTGGGCCAACCAGACAACCCTTCCTGAGTCCTTCTTCTGAATACATTCTCAGGGATGGGGCATGATGGCACCTACGTTTAGACCTTGGAGAGTTCCAGGTCTGGTTCTAAAAAGAACGGGACGCGGAGGTTCAGGTTAGTACCGCAAGAATTTATGCGGTAGAGACCATCACTTCTCTGAGAGCACCCTCTCAAAATGAGGCACGTCCCCCTTAGAAGTGGAACCTATTCATTGAGTTGAGTCTTCTCTCCATGAGGAGATCCCGAAGGTGTTCGATCACTTTAGTGCTTCTTTCCTGCTAATGGGTTGGAGTGAGGGCTGTCTCCTCCACCTCAAAATGTTGTTGCCTCTGTATTGACGCACATCATGATGCAGTGGATAGTTAGGTTCCTGAGGGGAGCAAGGAGACTTAATCTGCCTTGCGCCCCCTCTTTACCCTCTTGGGACCTCTGGTGCAAATGCACTGCAGAGACCTCCCTTGAGCCCTGCAGGCAGTGAGTTAAAAATCCTGTTTTTAGAGAAACAGTTCTAACAGCGAAATACATCGACTTGGGCGGAGTGATTTGCTCGCAGCACCTGAGAAGCCCCATGGTGAGGAGCAGAGAGTTCGCTCAGAGTGTTGCGCTAATCACTCCACCCAAGTAGCAGTGCTTCACCTTCTGAGAATATAGTTCCCAGTATGTATACGGTTAAAAGATGGCTGTCTCTCATATGACCTTGTTATTTGTACACACTGTGACTATACAAATCACAACATATAAATAGGAAAATGTTGGTGTTATTTTGTCACTTATTGGGAGTAGTATGCTAGCTGGAGCCATTTACTTCCAGTCTTTGTGTTAAGCTAGGCTAACAGTGGGTGCATCAGACAGTTACAGCATACACAGAGATGAAAAGGGTATGTATGGACTAGGGCTGTCAATCTTCCTCTATAATACTATTCGAATTCCATTCCTTGTTTTATTTAATATTCGAATAATATTCGAATATTAAATGCTCAAATTCATCCTATTATTAATATTTACGACATTACTCAGGCTTATGGATCGCCAATGCCACTATAGCATGTGGTTGTTGTTACACGTTCTGTCCACTAGAGGGATATCTAACATTACAATAAACATTTTATTCACGCTGAATATGGTTGAAGCGCTTCCGATGGTTTTCGGCTAATATCTCCGCGAAAACACCACCAAACATTCTGAAATTTATATCGTTCTTTTCAGTTCGACTAGACGGTTCCAGCGAGTTTGGTGCTCACCGAATCCGTTGAGTATTCGCCAAGATATTTGCGCTTCACGGGCGCTTTTTTACGTCGTTAAACATTTACCATTTTTGACAGTATTGTTATGATGATCAGCGTGTATAACGTGCACAATTGTGTTACGATACGTTGTTCATCAGACGAAACAAAAGCATTTCATTTTCACATGCGTGTAAGCCAAGGTGGTGAGAAAGACAAGATTGCATATAAAAAAAATTAAAATAAAAATATTCGAATAGTAACTTCAGCATTCGAATAGTATTGATTTTTTTAATATTCGAATTATATTCGAATTTTGGAATTCGTTCCAACAGCCCTAGTATGGACTTATCTAACTCTGGGGGATATGGTGAATAAGCTAAAGTCCCAAAAAGTCGGCGTGTTCCTTTAAAGGAAATGGAATTGAAATAGTAGAATTCCAATAAAAATACACACCTGTGCCAAAATGTATGCAGTTGGCATTAACACAGGAAAAATGATAAATAAAAAAAATTAAAAATTAAAAACACAAAATATCCATAAGATCACACATGGGTTAAGCTAGTTTTTCGCCAAAGTGATCAATATGATACTGCATCTGGGTATTTTAGTGTTGTTGTTTTTGCCAATTCCATTATTTGGTGATTTGTCATTATTGCAATACTGTACTATTGCAGATGTGCTTAATGACCTCTACAAAGAGGGAGTATTTGCCTCCTTTTTTCTTCTTATCTAAAAAGTATAACCTATGCAATCTGTCACAGTTCAGCCTCTCCTTGGTTCCCATTTCCAATCACTCACACCTGCATCTCATCATCACCCTCATCACTGCCTCTACTTATACACACTCTTCACCCCAGCTCACTGGCCGGTCTCATTTTTAATCATAGCAGACGATCTCCCTGTCTCCCTCCAGATCATCCTTTGGACTGTCACTTACCTGCTTACTTCATCACTACCCCACTATTGTTCAATAAACTCATTATTCACCTACCATCTTCCTCTCAGTGTCTGCTTACTGCAACACAATCATTACTGATTTTGGTTCTTCCAAATTAGACATTTTTGTAGAGAAGCAGTTCTCTCACTTTCCTAATCGTCCCCTGGAAACACACATTGATCACTTTCTTGATTTCATGTCAACCATAGGCATCTAATCTCTGTCATATATAATTTCATAAACTCTATTAATGCGGACCCTACTGGAAGCTTGACCTACGAGTTGCTATCTCAGATGATCTATGACATAAAATCTTGAACCAGGTACACTCCTCTTCCTGTGCCAATCATGGTTTACTACAGTGTAAAATACTATTCTGCCCTACAAAGGCCAAAGACCTTAACTCGCTAGAGTGTGGAACTGAGAAAAATTACTTTAAAGATATTTGGTTGTCCCGCCAAATTAATTATATGTAGGACACTGGAAATCTGTCATTTAGATGTTTAAGTAATGAAAACTATCTACATAAAAAAATCTTGAGCTCAATATTTGACCAATATTTTAAAGTTACTGTACTCTGCCTTTGTATTGTCAGCAAAAAGTGAGAAGTCATGCCAAGGCAAAAGGCAGTAACTTCCACATTATCAATATTTGGTTGCTGATCACCATTAACAAAATCATTATAGTAACACCTGTATAAAATCTTGTGATCATGGCATTGATTTACAATTACTTATAGCCATCTACTTATTGCTATTCTGTGCTTTGGTTGCATTCTGATGGTCAATACCTCCATAGCGGTAAAGAGTATCTTCAATTGGTACCGAGTGGCATAAGACTTGCTAAGCACGTGTTCAAAATGATCACGATAAAACAGATCCTCGCGCACATTCGACCCAGGGTCTGGTATATTGTGGTGGATCTGAAAGAGCCAGCAGCCATATCACCCTGTAGCTCAAGACTGGTTGAGCCTCTATCACTCTGTCTCCTCTCCACCAATAATCTGGTGTGTATTGGGCGTTCTGGCGCAATATGGCTGCCGTCGCATCATCCAGGTGGATGCTGCACATTGGTGGTGGTTGAGGAGATTCTCCCTTCCATATGTAAAGCGCTTTGAGTACCTAGAAAAGCGCTATATAAATTAGTGCTGGGCAACGATTAAAAAATTGAATCGCGATTAATCACATGATTTTCTTGCGATTAATCGCGATTAATCGCATTGTTACGCGCAAAATTGAATAATGAATTCTAAAGTAGTGTATTGCGCACTTTTGATTTAAATGTACTGCTACAAAAGTGCAATAACATGTGGTTTCCAAAAACTTTAAACAAATAAGGTGCTTTTATACCAGCAATATTCCCTTTACACAGTATCAATAAAATATTTCTTGTAAATCTCAACTTAAACATTAATGTAATCAAATCAAATATTTAAACAAAGCTATTTGCCACTGCCAGGGCATTACCTTTTATCTAGCTTGTTAAAAGAGTCTAGTTTTCTTGTTTTTTTTTCTGAACAGGTATCTTGTGTCAGGGAGCAGCAGCACAAACTACAGATATAAGTCGACCAACGTTACTTCTCTGATAGCAGCTTAGGTTTGGTCATGGCATGCCATGGTTTCCCACGTAAGATTACATTAAACAGAGGTAAAGCCCAATTTATACTTCTGCGTCGAACTCACGCCGTAGCTGTGTAGCGCGCGTACCCTGACGTGCATCTCTCCAAAATGTAACGTCAATTCTACGCGTACCGCAAGCGCTGTGATTGCTAGAACCGCTCCCCGGGTTTCACACTCTCCCTCTGCATGTGTAATTGCGCGTCAACGCGGACAACGACGCAGATATATAAATGAAAACCAACGCGTAGTCTATAGCGTAGACTAGAGGCTCCGGCGTAGGTCCGACGCAGAAGTATAAAGCAGCCTAGAGTGAGGTGAAGTGGTCGAGCACAGGTGCAGCGACAAGCGAGTGCGTTCCTGTGAAACTGTTGCGGTCATGCTCGCCTCACGCACGCGCCCGCGCGTTGCCGAAGTGGAATTGTCTAACTTTTTGTACACGACGCGCAGCACAAATCATTGGAAGAGAGACTGATCCTCGGCTCGCTGTTTGTGAATTTCCAGAATCTAAATAGTTATCAGGACATCAACAGGACATGGCAGAGCATCCCCGCTAAACTAAACGCAGGCCTATCAGGTAAAGTTATGTATAATTTTAATTTAAGTTAAAAAGGCTACAGCTGCGTAGCGCACAGAAGCCGTTGCATGGTTACTATCCATAGAGCGCCTGTCATTCACTCGCGGAGCGCTGTCTCCCTTTCTGTTCACCTGAGAGAACCTGCCAAAGCCTCTCCACTGCTTGTTTGGGTGGGTTATTTGCTGGCTGACCAACATCCCACCCCTCCTGTGATCATGGTTTGACTGTAGGCCTATGTGTATTCAGAGCCAGCGAGCAACGGACTTTCAAAATAATAATAAAAAAAAACATGCTTTAACGCGCGATAAAAAAATTGTCGGCATTAATTAATAAACGTTAACTTGCCCAGCACTAATATAAATATAATGCATTATTATTATTAAAGACGCAAACACTTTCGCATTCAGATAGCCCCTTTATCACAGGTGCTTTCTGAGATTCGTGTTCGAAGGTATCGTGCTCCTCGTACGTGTCACGGGTTATGGTGCAGGATGAAGAAGAGGCTGAGACAGAAATCTCCAATTCCAACATTTACTAAGATCTCCCAAAACAACAAACAGGTACAGGCAGGTTGACAGGCAAAAGGTAACTCTCACATAAACACGTAATATAAACACGTAACATGATCAACGACCGACCAGGACAGACTGAACAGAAGCAAACTAAATACAAGCATGAATCAGACATAACAAGGTGAAAACAGGTGACACTGATGATGATAACGAAGGACAGGCTGGTAAGTGAGGGAGTGAATACAGGTGTGGAGACGAGGAGGATTCTGGGAAGTGTAGTGAAGATGACTAAGACAGACAGGTGCAGACGAAGACTGTGACAGAACGCCCCCCTTCAACAAGGCGCGACCTCGCGCCGTAGAACATCAATGGGGTGGGGGGGGCGGGCGCCCTGAAGGCTGGCCAGGGCGTGGCCAAACTGGGACAGGAAGCCTCCAGGGCGGATCAGGAAGTGCAGGCGGCCAGGGTGGGGCAGGACGTGCAGGCAGCCAGGGCGGAGCAGGACGTGGGCGTGGCCAGGGCGGAGCAGGACATGGGCGTGGCCAGGGCGGAGCAGGACATGGGCGTGGCCAGGGCGGAGCAGGACATGGGCGAGGCCAGGGCGGAGCAGGACATGGGCGTGGCCAGGGCGGAGCAGGACATGGGCGTGGCCAGGGCGGAGCAGGACATGGGCGTGGCCAGGGCCGTGGGGACCCTTCGGGCGGCCATGGCGGTGCGGACCCTTCGGGCGGCCATGGCGGTGCGGACCCCTCGGGCGGCCATGGCGGTGCGGACCCTTCGGGCGGCCATGGCGGTGAGGACCCTTCGGGCGGCGAGGACCCTTCAGGCGGCCATGGCGGTGAGGACCCTTCGGGCGGCCATGGCGGTGAGGACCCTTCGGGCGGCCATGGCGGAGCCCTATGGCCCCCCCCCCAAAAAATTAATGGGGAGAGTGACAGAGTCACTACTAGTCTCTGGGCTGGACGGAACCAGCGGTGAAGGGGTCTCTGGGCTGGACGGAACCAGCGGTGAAGGGGTCCGTGGGCTGGACGGAACCAGCGGTGAAGGGGTATCTGGGCTGGACGGCCCCAGCGGTGAAGGGGTCTCTGGGCTGGACGGAACCAGCGGTGAAGGGGTCTCTGGGCTGGACGGAACCAGCGGACTGGACGGGACGTGGACGGTCTCTGGCTGGACGGTCTCTGGCTGGACGGTCTCTGGCTGGACGGTCTCTGGCTGGACGGTCTCTGGCTGGACGGTCTCTGGCTGGACGGTCTCAGCTTTCCGGATGATGGGTGGCGTGGTTAAGATGGCTGGTGTGTGTGATTGAGTGGTGATGTCATCCACAACCTCACCTACGGTGAAGGCCGATCCACTCAACCACAACACATGATCGAGGTAACTGGCGAAGGTACCTGAAAAAGCTGCTGCTGGGGCTAGCTGGTATAGGCTCTCGTCTAGACCGCCCCAAAACACCGACTTCAGGACGTCGTCTGTCCAGCTTACCCCCACAGAAAGCTCCAGGAAGCCGGTGACATATTCTTCTATGGAGCAGCCGTCTTGAAAGCAATGGATTAGACGATCGACTGGGGTGAATGGAGAGTGAGCTGGGTTTACCGGGGTGAGAAGAATTCCCATGCTGACTCTTGTTTTGGTCGGTCGTTCTGTCACGGGTTATGGTGCAGGATGAAGAAGAGGCTGAGACAGAAATCTCCAATTCCAACATTTACTAAGATCTCCCAAAACAACAAACAGGTACAGGCAGGTTGACAGGCAAAAGGTAACTCTCACATAAACACGTAATATAAACACGTAACATGATCAACGACCGACCAGGACAGACTGAACAGAAGCAAACTAAATACAAGCATGAATCAGACATAACAAGGTGAAAACAGGTGACACTGATGATGATAACGAAGGACAGGCTGGTAAGTGAGGGAGTGAATACAGGTGTGGAGACGAGGAGGATTCTGGGAAGTGTAGTGAAGATGACTAAGACAGACAGGTGCAGACGAAGACTGTGACAGTACGTTTGTACGTTCTGGACTACCTAGAGGACGAATGCATTTCTAGCACAACCTTCTGTGTTCTGCGTCTTTTCAGTATGCTGTGGTTTCAGCTGTCTGCCCTATTATTGTGCTTGTGCACTCCTGCTACGGCATGTGTAACATTTTTCTGTCAACTCTGCATATCCTTCGCGATCGATATCGCACGTTTGTCGATGGAGCGGGTTCAGACCATACTAAATGTTCTGACTGCGTTTGTGCAGGACAAAGCTCTGAGGACATCAGAAGTTACAGGGACTGATGGCAGCTGTACAAAGTACACAGGCTACACCGTAATTTCAATTTGAATGGACAGTAAAACAAAGGCAGAACACCGTACAATCTGATAGGTAGCATTATTTGATAGATCACCGGCACAGTAACTTCATATTAACGCACGGTGTCCTTGGTTTCTCATGGGCTTTTGGAAGTTAGGCCTACTGTTAAGACAACCCAATATTTTCTCAAAAAAACAACGGAATTGACTCAAGATACTTATCCACATGATAAAGGGGGTCTTGAATGTCCCAAAAATATCAATAACTCATTTTCGACCAAAAACGGTCTTTTGCCTTTGCACGGCAGTATTCAGAGCACACTTAACCAATGCTGTTCCATAAGACTTAGGATCCCTTTTTGAACTACATTACTCTACCTAGCTCACCGGTAACTGACAACGAATAATATTTGTCAACTATGGCTGCGTTTACACTTGGCATTAACATGTGATCACCGTGATTTGATCAAGCTGATCGGATCATTAGCCAATCAGGACATGGCGCGTTTACATTTGTTCACATTAAGTAGCCTCTGTATCTGGATAACCGATCTGATTTCTGTTTCCTGCATAATATTTGATAAAAGGTCATAAAAGATGATACCAATTAAACAATGTACCAATTGCTTTCACTCACTTTACTTTCCTGTGCAATCTCCAGTCTTAGATCAAAATAAGTTTTTTGAACGAAGGAATACTTCATGAGTTGATCATACAAAAAAAAAAAAAACTGGCTTGATCATGTTAAACAAGTCACATCATCGATCATCTGGGTTTAAGGTTATAGCGTGCAATGACTATATTGACAGAAATGGGAGATTGATAAACATGCTGAAACAATAAAAACATTCAACATTTAAAACATTAAATTCCGATTCCGATTATTCCTCTGCAAAGCAGCGTGCAGCTCTTCATTAAGATCTCATGACTGACTATGATTTTACAGGCGATCGCCTCGTTCAGATAATGTTGCACAATTAAAATGAAAAATGACACACATAGTATCATGTAAGTCTAAATAAACTGTTTTAAAGATTGGCGTTTATTGTAAGGTTCAAAAAAGTTTAATTTCTTGTCTAAACTGCGTCTGGACATTATTTTCTGACAGCCACGCGGAGAGACTGGGCAGGGATTTGTATGACGTCCACCTGTGAATGCAGACACGATGGCTGGATTGTGTTTACATTACACTGAGATCCGATCACAATGCGTCCTCGACTACCTCCGAACCTGGACACACTGATCGTATAACATTCCGATCAGAAGTGCGTTTACACTTGTCTTTTCAATGTGTATGTGGACAACATCCGGATACAGGTCACATGTTAATGCCAAGTGTAAACGCAGCCTATTAGTCAAGTCAAGTCAAGTCACCTTCATTTATATAGCACTTTTAACAATATAGACTGTTTCAAAGCAGCTTTACAGTGATAATAGGAAATTAAAGTAACAGAGATTGTTTTGGCTTTACAGCAGCTCTAGAATAAAGTTATTGTCCAGCTAAAGTTAGTTTTGATTGATTCGCTTCCGTTGCAAAGATCATTAGTTATTAACTTAGGGGCCGCTTACACGACACTGTTCTAACAGAAAAACCCTTAACACGCTCCGGCCCGCTCATTCGCACAACAACAGTGCTTGGTGGCTCGAGAACGCAAAACTTGAAATAGGTTCCAAGGTCCAAGCTTTGAATTTAAAAAAAAAAAATATATATTATTATCTCTGCGCAAGCTTTAAAAACGTAAACCTGTGAAAACGCTGACGGTGTACACATGCGTATTACGTGTTTAGTCTATGCGTGTTTGAATATATATGTGCGCAGGCGTGTAGTCTTTCTTTACAAATTGACCTCAATAAATTACTTGTCTGGCCTTAAGAGAAAAAACTTTTTCTTTTCTTTTACTTTTTCTCTTCACTGTTTCTTGTCCATTTGTGGAATGGGGGAATCATGGAAGGGATTAAATAATGGACAATATCTTGTTGTTTACCTGTCATCAATGTACCATTCTGCATTGTCACACAAAACACCGATAGCAAGATTTGAGTAAAAAAAAAAAATAAGATGATGATTACCCTAACTCGCCCTATATCGTCTGTCAAAGCTCACAATAAATAAGCCTCATCTCTTCTCCCCCACTAATGTAAATAAGAATTCATTAACCTTGCTGATAATCCTAGGTTCTGCGGCCAGGGTGTTGGTGGGAGCCAGCTGGTTAACATTGCTGTCTTGTCAGAGAGCGGAGAGGAGATCCAGATCTCACTTGTTTATGAGTCCTGCCCTCGGTCTCATGTTTGGGTCAGATCTACCAAACACTTAGACAGCAGTGGTTAACATTAGGCTTGCAGAACAGCTGGAAGGCTGATTGCTTGGACACCATTAGTCGGGATGAAGCCTTCCTTCTGGACTGCACGACAGGGGCACATAGCTTAATTAGGATAGATGAGCTTTTATGCTGGCCTTCGTTATTTTGTTTAGCTGAAAGTGACTTTAATTTGTCATGAAGGCAATGCAGACAGAATACTGAACTAAAATAGGCTAACTGTTTCCTGCACTGTTATATACAGCACAAAACAGACAGTGTGACGACTGAAGACGATTGCAGAATAAATGACTCTCATGTGTTGTTGTTTTTTTCTGAATTAAAAACATACAACACCTCTAGTGTAGTCAAATAACCAAATTAATTATGCATTAAATTGACCAAAAGTGGTGGTAAAGACAATGTTCAAAATTGAAAACAAATGATATTCTATTCGAGTTTTGAATCATCAAATGTATCACAGTTTCCACAAAAATATTAAGCAGCACAACTGATTTCTGAAGGATTTTCCTATTTTTTCTTCTTTTTTTCTCTTTCTCTGTCTCCCTCTTTGATTGTTTATCAGACTATGGAGGAGTGTGAGAGAGAGGTGTACCATCTTGTTCACGGTATACAGATGAATACAGACTATTTTCTCTGGATTTCTATAGTGGGATCGGACATTGCTTTGTTGTTACTGTTCAAATATCTGAAGTCTGGGTTTTTAATAGAGAACTGTCAAATAAATGTTACCATTTATGTTACTCATGTATCTCCATCTTTTTTTTTTTTTTGGTGCATTTTATGTTTGTAAAGTGTAACACTAGTACACACACACACACACACACACACACACACACCTATGTCAAAGTGTTCCCATTCCAACAATTCAATTCATCAAACCTTTTTATAGTCATCATCAATTAACTTACAATTTTGGTTGTGCAATTCATTAACCCCAACCCACTCAACATGACACAGACAAAAGCAGGAGCTTAAGTGCTTTTCCTTCTCTCAGCACTTAATATCGCAGTTTCATTCACAGGCTGGGCTTCTAAAGGAAACGTGTGCTTGTTATTGGGTCCTGGAACTCTTCCAGTCATTTTAAATGTGATTTGTAGTGGCTCTCACCTGGATGGAAACATTTTGCATAATGTCTAGAGAAGTTCTTCATCTGCTCCATTCAGTCATTGTTTTGATAGGGACTAATTCACTGTTCTATGTGGAGGATTAGAAGGACTGAGTGGGATTACAGTGAAAACCTGCACATGCCCTTCTGAATCTCAAGACCAGCAAGAAATGTAGAGAATCTTTTTTTTAATTTATAGAACATTTTTCTATGGATGTGAAATATTTCCTTTAACTGTGTGATGTGTAAGTGATATATACATTTGCATTTAGGAAACATATATTGTCTGTTTTGTCATTTAACCAGGCCTTAACAGTAAAACCATGTTGAATATTTAAAGGGGCCACATCATAATTTTTTTTACAATTATATATATTTTCCCTCTTCGGCCCACTTTCAATGCTTATGATGTTCCTCAAACAAATGAATAATTGTAAATAATATTAATGAGGGTTTCATGCACTTAAACAGTTTTAGATTTGCAGTCAGAACGCAAGCCCACATTTTAATAAAAAATTAAATGAATAGCGTTTTACACTGAATAAATTGTTCTCCAAAATGACATTTTCCAATGACACATTATTTAGTCTTTACAAAAATTGTGATAGTGAATAGTACACTATGCAACTTTTGGTGCTCTAGCAGTTAACAAACAAAAACGTCTCAGTTACGTATGTAGTACAGGGAACTCCGACGTGTCGTCGGGGGAGTTCCCTGACGAATTGGGATCACGCTAGGGAGCCAATTGCCTTCGAGAGAATTAAAACGAGCCAATGGACATTGGCATGCAAGATTTGCATTCCGCGACCCGCCTACTAGCACGGGTATAAAAGGCGGAAGTAAACATTGCGCAATGCTTTTCGCTGAAGAGTCCAGTCCTCCTCGAAGGTACAGCAACATGGCGAAGGGACGACACGTCTCCGTTCCCTGTACGAGACGTTCCCTTTCGTCCTGGGAACTCCAACGTGTTGTCGGGGGAGTTCCCTGACGAATTGGGATCCCTAATAACACGCCATGGTGCTGGCCCCTTCCAGCGCCCAGCTAAGCTACCCTGTAGCAGTTTTTTGAATAAGTTGCGGGAGCTAGCTAGGGAATCACACTGCTGTTCCGCAAGACCCGCTCAGTGGATATTGGATAACACTGGGAAAGCGTGCCCTAACCTGTAAAAAAAAAGGGAAGGGAACGCTGCAGAAGCCAGCCTGCCTGAGTAAGGCCTGGAATACACAAATGTACTAGCCCAGTGGGATAGTGAACATATGGCAGTCCCTGAGGTAGTCCCAATCCGAGGGAAGTGGGAGCGTACTCAACAGGGACGACATAATGAGTCTGTCAAAGGGAAGACATGGCTGAACTGCACGTGGCATCATGGGTCACCAAAGAGACCACTGGAAAACACCCAGTCTACTAGCAACTCCTACTAGAGGTAGCAGACCTGGCGCCGGCGGTCCGCCACGCCTGGCACCGGAGGGGTGATGGAGGAACTCACGAGGCTCACCGACGTAGGGCGCCAACGGAGCAAAAGACGCACGTATCCGGCCGAGGCACGGAGTGGCGTAGCAAGCCGACACAACCTATTCCCTCGCACCACTGGCCGTAGCGAGTACTCGGGAGGAAACAGGTTCTACACATAGGCTATAGAACCTAGCGAACGTGTTCGGTGTCGCCCAGCCTGCAGCTCTACAAATGTCTGTCAGCGAGGCGCCTTGAGCCAAAGCCCAGGAAGCGGCAACACCTCTAGTAGAGTGAGCACGCAACCTGATAGGACAAGGCTCACCCAGAGACTCATACGCTCGGGTGATAGCATGCACTAACCAGTGGGCTAACCTCTGCTTGGAGACAGCCTTCCCCTTCTGCTGGCCTCCGTAACAGACAAAGAGCTGATCTGAGGTCCTGAAGCTTTGCGTAATGTCAATATAAACCCGCAGGGCGCGGACGGGACAGAGAAAAGCTAGGGCTGGGTCTGCCTCCTCCTGGGGCAGCGCTTGCAGGTTCACTACCTGATCCGCGAAGGGAGTGGTAGGAACCCTGGGCACATATCCGAGCCGGGGTCTCAACACAACGTGAGAAAGGCCCGGCCCGAACTCTAGGCACGATTTGTCGACCGAAAAAGCCTGCAGATCCCCGACCCTCTTGAAAGAGGCCAATGCTAACAGGAGCACTGTCTTAACCCTCTGGGGACCAAGGTGTTTTGGGGTCCTTGAGATGTTTTGACATGCCCTGACATTTGTGCTTTTTTCAGTTGCTTATAAACATATTACTGGCACAGGTGAAATTACACTCTATTTAGCACAAACAGGGCTAACATAATATGTAAGCAACATGTATGTACATGTTTGTATTTTTGAGATAATATTGTTTATGCATGTTTATTGATAAAACTAAAAATTAAAGTTTCTGAAATAAGGCCACAAAACACATACTTAATATGTGTCCACAAGACTTTTGACTAATGGAAGTTGTGGCCTAGAGTATTTGCTTCAAAATGATCTGAAAATCATCCTTTCTAATCATTCACATAACACCATAGATTGCTTTAAATTGTGAAAAACATTTTTTTCTTTGAAAGGCAATATGCGAATGGGCGTGAACGGCCCAACCCCCTCATGTATAATTAGGTGATTCTCACCTGAGAAGACAAAGATGCATTCATTTTATTCAGGTGTGTCACAAGAAAGAATGCAAGGAAAATATATATACATATATACACACACACAGACATATATATATATATATATATATATATATATATATATATATATATATATATATATATATATATATATATATATATATATATATATATATATTATATATATTTATATATATTTATATATATATTTATATATATATATATAATCAAAATATAAATGAAAGTCAAAAGCACATTTTTAGTCATACCTGGAAACAAATCCTGTTCAAATAGGTTATATGGGCCATTCAATATAATTGGTTCAAAGTTAGAGTTGGAAACATCTTGAAAAGAAAATTGTCTTTTTCCATAAATCTCTTATAAAGTATTATTTTTTAAAGTATGCCAATAAATTTTTTATTATACATATTTCAAAGTTAAGGATTCATTATTTTGATATAGCCTAGCTGGAACAAACACTATAACAGTTGATAAGTTTATTTTTGACAAAACATACTATATATTTAACATACGAGCAGAAACTGCTAACAAAAGCTTATTTGATGTCTATTTTAGAGTTAAAACTTTATAATCTATCCTAAACTAGTCAAACACACACACACACACAGAAACATGATTCAAATTTAAACAGTAGGCTATTTTTGCGTTTAAAGACACTAACGTTATTATATATCGCGATTAGAACAAAGCACAAGAATAAAACACTTACAGTTCAGCTCGCTCCTCGAAGTGAAAATAAACCAGCACTTGTTCTGAGGTAGTTAAATGTCCCAGGATTATTCCTCACAGCCACGCAAGACGACAGTACATTAATCTGATTAAATAAAGTGTGTTTACAGAGTTTATATGGGCGTTTTACATGTCTCAATGTGTTGCTTCAGATCATTAGCGTTTGAATAGCGTGCGCTCTCCGTGGGCGTGTCACATTAGCGGAATAATGAGATGCGAGAATGATAATGAGAATGGCTGACACATCTCTCTTTTTATATAGATTACATAAACAGGGAATATTTATTTTAGTTTTAACCCTTTGATGCACAACATGGGTCTAAATAGACCCGACTGAGTTTTCATTTTCTATATCTTTGCAAGAAATTAATTTCATCATTCAGTATTCCAGGTATTCCTCAATTAACTTGTTTTAGATCATTACAAATCCTTATTTAAATTTTTCCTTTCTTACTTTTCGAATAAAAATCGTTTTTGTTTCACTACCCTTCTAATGCGCAACATGGGTCTAAAAAGACCCGTATTCATGTTTCTTTGCTGAATATTTGAAATAAATATATTTTATCATTTATTAATCCAGGTATTCATTAAATATCTTGTTTTTGATTTCCACAAATCATTATTTTTATTTTCCCTTTCTTACTTTATAAACAAACACGGTTTTTGTATTTCTACATCAATTTTACACACATGGGTCAAAAATGACCCATATAGGAACCTTTGATATTTATAAATAGTATAAATATATTTACTGCAGAAAACTATTCACCTGCCACACATTTCAAAATTCAACACGGCTGCTTTTGTATATTTCATGCATGTAAGTTTTATTTAATACATTTTTTGTCACAGAAAATATTTGATATTTTGTGAAAGACATCTAGATATAGCCTAAAATTTGAAAGTTTAGGCTAAGGTTACCTTGACCTTGAAATCCATTACTAGTGCAAAAGAGAAACATGTCCAATACTATTAGCTAGCTTGCGGTCGACATATTTTATTTTATCTAATGTTAGCTAGGTCAACAAAATAAAAGTTGCGATAGAAAGTTATATATACAAGTATTATATTGGTGCTGTTGGGCAGAAACCTTACCTGGGCAGTACCTCCATATTAATTTTTATTTGTGGTCATAAATCAATGCTATCGGTCACATAAGCTGTCGTGTGGTGGCGTTCTGGTGCACTATGGCTGCTGTCGCATCATCCGGGTGGATGCTGCACATTGGTGGCGGGGAGATCCCCCCTACAGTTGCACTACACTACAGTTCAATTTCAGTGTTATCGGTTATATGTGTGTTATGCGTGACAAAGTGGCCAATAAACATATTTCAAGTGTTACAGTAAATGTGTTGATCTAAACAACTGTGACAATGGTTATTTTAACAAAAAGTTTTCTTTATTCTTTTGTTTTATCACGTTTGCATAGATGGGTCATTTTAGACCCATGTGTGTAAACTTGATGTATTTACACAAAACCTAGGAAATATTAAAATATGAATTTGTGATAATTGAAAACAAGATATTTTGAATATTCATAAATCATGAAATTTATAGATCATGAAATAGAAAATGCTCAAATAAAGTGATTTCAAAAGGTGAAACAAAAAAATGCCGAGCCATGCATGAAATAACATAGGAAATGAATACGGGTCTTTTTAGACCCATGTTGTGCATTAGAGGGGGTATCCATAGCTTGCGCATCAAAGGGTTAAATTAGATAATTTAAAAGTACAAACTTAAATGATCGTAAACATATATTGCTCATGTCTGGGTGAATAGTATTAGCTGAGTTTTTTTTTTAAGTTTAGAGACGTGCTCCAGAAAAAAAGTTCACGGGCACGGAGAGGCAGAACGCACACCCTGTTTATTTTCTTTATTTTACAAAAGCACAATATTTTATTTCGATTGTAGGTGGGCACATACAAAAGTAGACATTTAACAGTTTTTTTTAAATATGTTTCATAACTCTGTATGACCACAAATGATGGAGTAGTTTAAGTCTATTTTTCTGCTATGTGAAAAAATATCTGCCAAAACGCACGGGTGCGCTCTTGGTCCCCAGAGGGTTAATGGACAGGATATTAAGCTCTACTGTCAACAAAGGCTCAAAGGGAGGACTTTGAAGAGCCCTAAGTACCAGAGCTAGGTCCCAAGAGCGTACAGAGTGCAAAACACGGGGTGGATTTAACCTCCTAGCACCCTTAAGGAATCTAATGATCAGATCGTGCTTCCCCAAGGACTTACCTTCTACTACAACGTGATGCGCAGCTATTGCAGCGACATACACTTTGAGGGTGGAGGGAAACAGCCTTCGCTCCAACCCATCTTGCAGGAAGGAAAGCACGACTCTGATCGGGCAAGTTCGGGGGTCCTCCTGACAGGAGGAACACCAATCGACGAACAGGTTCCACTTCAACGGTGATGGTCTCTACCACTGCCTGTGGTAGACCACCTAGAACCTCCGCGTCCCGTCCAGGGACCAGACATGGAGTTTCCAGAGGTCTGGACGCGGGTGCCATAGAGTGCCCCGTCTCTGAGTAAGGAGGTCCTTCCTCAGAGGAATTGGCCAAGTAGGGGCTGTCGTGAGGAGCATGAGTTCCGTGAACCAAGTCCTGGTGGGCCAATACGGCGCCACTAGAAGGACCTACTCCTCGTCCTCCCTGACCTTGCACAGTGTGCAGAGGCACCCTCCTGTAGAGCAGTATCCAGGTCCTCCCTCAGGTCGCCCGTCTCAGGAACGCTTCCCTCCCTTCTTTTTACGGGAAGGGGCCGGGGGCGCCTGAGCGGGCTGGGCCGTCCTCTTGCGACCAGACTTCCGCTCTCCAGGGTTGGACTGCTGCCCTGAAGGAGGAGCTGGTGCAAGAGGACGTCCTCTGCGACGGGAAGCTGCCGGAGGCTCTATGGCGACAGGAGACGGGCCAGCAGCAGCCCGTTTCCTGTGCAGGACATGCCGTATTGCCTCCGACTGCTTCTGGGCGGCGGAGAACTCTTGGACAAAGCTCTCCACCGCGTCGCCGAAGAGGCCGCCTTGGGAAATGGGGAAGTTGAGAAGTTTGTTCTTCTCAACATCGCGCATATCCGCAAGGGTAAGCCATAGGTGGCGCTCCTGGACCACCAAGGTGGACATCGCCCAACCCTGCGAACGTGCGGTGACTTTCGTCGCCCGGAGGGCGAAGTCCGTCGCCGCACGCAGCTCCTGCAGCAGAGCTGGGTCGGGACCACCCGCCTGCAAGTCATGGAGTGCTTTAGCCTAATGGACTTGAAGCAGCGCCATGGCATGCAGGGCGGAAGCGGCGTCTCCACACGCCATTTAAGCATCCCTGGTCAGACCAGAGGAAAACTTACAGGCGCGGGAGGGGAGTGATGGGGCACCCCGCCAAGTGGAAGCGGTCTTCGGACACAGCTGCATCGCAACCTACCGCTCCAAGAGGGGGATTCCCTCATACCCGTGCGCCGTCCCGCCATCAAGGATGGTGAGGAAGGAGGAGCGAGGTTGTCTACGCCTGGTCGCAAGAGGGGCCAGCCAAGACTTCCTCAGCTCCTTATGCACTTCCGGGAAGAAAAGCATTGCGCAATGTTTACTTCCGCCTTTTATACCCGCGCTGGTAGGCGGGTCGCGGAATGCAAATCTTGCATGTCAATTTCCATTGGCTCATTTTAATTCTCTCGAAGGCAATTGGCTCCCTAGCGTGATCCCAATTCGTCAGGGAACTCCCCCGACGACACGTCGGAGTTCCCAGGACGAAAGGGAACTACATGTATCCGGAGCTACTTTTTTCTGTTTATGTATATGGCGAGTCACACAGGTACTGGGCTACTCTGCAGTGGTTGTCGTCATCCCACACGGTCTAAAATAGTCTGAATATAAACACTTATTATTAGGGGTGTAACAATACCCTCATCTCACTATTCGATATTATTGTGATACTCCAAGACATATGATAAAAGGTTAACAAAAAATGTACTGTTGATTAAAATGCTACATTTTGTATTACATTGTGGGTGTAAATTAGCCTGGTAATACCAGACTCTGCTACTTCACTTTGCTTCGTTGACAGAGTCTGGAATGGCATAATAGAGAAGTGTTTTCTCTCTCGCTAGGGGGCGCTTGTCTGAAGTTTAAAATCATTGGTTACCCGTAAGCCAATCAGATAAGTTTATATATGACGTATGTTATGTGCCAACACAGCCGCATCGAACCACAGACATCATGCATCGAACTCAAATCTATGATCGAACTTCCACTGTAAACCTGCTGTAAACACTTGATGCAGCGAAATACCGGAGTGAACATGGCTGTAAACGACTTTTGCAGATTATGCGAAGTTAATCTACGCATCCACGGTACAATCAGGGCCTCTAAACTGATATTTGACAGTAGAGAGAAACAAAAAAAACTGTCAAAGTTAGGATTAGTTCTGTTAAACACAGCTCTTTGTTCATCTCGAGTCTGTCGGAAATGCTGCAACTTAATTGCAAGATTACAACATGTCATGGCAATATTTAAGACCTGGAAAAGAAAGGAGACACTGACCTGTCAAAAGGCTCCCCAGTTTCTCGCTGACGATCGGTAATAGTTGATAAATTAAACTTTTCCCAAAGGGAGTAGAGCCACAACATCACCTCCATTCAAAATGTTTAATACACACTCTTCTTGTTCGGGCTTCAGTTTGCTAATGTCGGTAATATTCTCCACAACTGAGCGAATTGCATCCGCGTCTCCATATCCGCGGTCGTTTTCGATTTCCCTGACCTAATCTTAAACTCGGCGCTTAACGACTACGTCACGGCTTTCAGCCCGCCCTCTGTTCGTTGATTGGCCCGGCTGTTTTCAGGCCGGAGGAAAACGGATATATAGGCCGCTGTCTCAGACTGAGTACAGAAGCGAAATGAAATTGAGCGGAAGTAAGAAGTCTGACGTAGTCAGGCTAGGTGTAAATGAATAGGCTTGAACTTGGTGCTGGTAACCCAATGCACGGGACAATAGTGACACCAGAATAAAAATATTCATGATTCTGAAGCTGAAAATACATAATTATTTTAGACGAATATTCTTGCACTCTGTCACTGACTAGATGTATTTAAAATAATGTAGGCCACTTTTTACTGGTAACGTAAGACATTTGGCATTATCAGGACCAACGAATTTTCCCCAATTGCATTATTATACATTATATTCAACATTATTGTAGCAGTTTAATGTAGAACTGACACTAAAACTCTGAAAGAGTTTTTCTCACGCATCCATTTTTATTTTGGGTGAACTATACACAATACATATTGTCACTATCCACGATACATATGGTTGCATTTTTGTATTGCGATATATTGTGACACGATATATTGTTACACCTCTACTTATTATAGGCGTTACATTAGTGATTCAGGATAAGACAAAAACACTGTTTGGAAGATGGATTCATTATCCCCTCCTTATTATATACATTTTGCATAGTGTACCTTCAAATAAAGCTGTATACAATTGGACATCAGTCTAATTCAATGTCATCTCGTTGGTTTATTGGGGAAATGGTAAATGGTAAATGGACTGCATTTATATAGCGCTTTCACAGACCCAATGGCCACCAAAGCGCTTTACAATTTGCCTCACATTCACCCATTCACTCACTCATTCATACACCGACGGGGGACGGCAGCCATGCAAGGCGCCATCCAGCTCATCGGGAGCAGCTGGGGTTAGGTGTCTTGCTCATGGACACCTCGACACTTGGTCAGGTGGAACCGAGGATTGAACCACCAACCTTCCGGTTTGTAGACAACCAACATGAACCACTGAGCCACTGCCGGAAAAAACGAATCAATCTTTAATTTCTTGATTTAAGCTGCCCTAAACACTGTATTTTGGCATTATATGAATAGTAGTATAGCACAGGCGATGAGTGTTGCTTGAAAATGTCTATAAGCCGTCTCTTTATGTAGGGTCACTAAACACACCTTGTTCCTGCTGTTTCAGGGGGACGAGCTCAATGAATCTGCTCAGGAGAGTCGTGCAAATGCTGAGATGCACAGACTCCTCGCCCAGAAGTTCCTCAGGTTGCCATGGAAACCAGAGGTAAAACATCCTTTTATAGTGTTAGAAACGTACACTTTAGTTTCCTACAAAGAAGAAATGTGTTGGATAATACTCAAAACCACACTTGCAGTGTGCAATATAGCTGTGAATCTCTCTCTCTCTCTCTCTCTCTCTCTCTCTCTCTCTCTCTCTCTCTCTCTCTCTCTCTCTCATTGAGTGTGATTTCCTTAGGGAGGCTCATCCTCCCATAGCTCTGCATCCCGCCAGGAATCATGCTAAAATTACTTGAACAGGTGGCTGAAAAGACGAGAGAACAACAGGCGCTGTATTGATGATGAACCAGCCAGTTCTGCTTAGCCCTGCTATCTTGTTTTATATATAAATGATTTTGACACCCACAAATACCTGAATATCAAGCTTTAAAGGAGATCTATTATGTCCCTTTTTACAAGATGTAATATAAGTCTCAGGTGTCCCCAGAATTTATCTGTGAAGTTTCAGCTCAAAATACCATTTTTGAGTGGAAGGAAAAACATGCTGTTTTCGTGCATGTATCTTTAAATGCAAATGAGCTGCTGCTCCCCATCCTGCTTTCCAGGAGAGGGCGGAGCCTTTACAGCTCGTGCCTCGGATACTCTGCCAAAAACTAAAATATCTGTTTGGTTTTGATTATCAACTCTATTGCAGTCATGCTCACATGACATTGTAGTTCTTCATCATCATGAAATTGTATTATCTGCATGCTTTTTAAAGCAACACTATGGAACTTTTCAACCTTCATAATATATTTCCAAGACCCTTGTGATACATCGACTTACAATAGGTTAAATGACACGTCTGCCATAGCCTGACATGGTCTGTATCGCTTTTACTCGCACTATGTAACTTCGGGTTTCGGGTAGTAACCTGAGCACAAAAAGAACTTCCCCCACCACTTCCTCAAAATGTCTATGGCCATTGCAGACATCCCAAGTCTATAGCGTCTCCCTGATGCCCGCAAATTAGTTCATATCTGCCGGAATCTAGAGCGCGCATGCGAGACAGAACACACTGCGCGCATAACATACATAGCGCAAGCACGGCAGAGAGGGAGAGAGCGAGAGACCTTGCGAGTGTGCCTCACGAAAGCTAGTCAACCCGCCACCCCCCCCCCCCCCCGTCAACAATCCAGTCACCAAGATATTCCTCCCTGAAATGACTTCTTGCAGGTTGGGATGTCTGCCATTGTTGACTCCAAAGCCGGTGCTGGATAAACAGCGAGCGTGCGCGTGCGACAGTAGGCTGCGGTAGGCTAAATTTATTTACGACAGCGGTAATGGACAATTCCGCTTCCAACCTGTAGGGCAACCGCAGAGGAAAAGTTCCTTGGTGTTGCTTTAAAGGGGTCCTGGAACTTTAGTTAGTGTGTGATGTTGCTGTTCAAGCATACAAACTATCAGCAAGGTTACAAAGCTCAAAGTTCACTCCAAAGGGAGATACTTTATTTAACAACGTATTTTTTCAATAACTACAACAAACAGCTCGTTTGGCCACAAAAAAACATGTGGCTCGCAAGCCATAGGTTTCAGACCTCTATAGGGGAACCCCTGCCCATAAAAATTCAAGTTCTGTCCGAGGGCTGAATGTACGGCAGTCGACCGCTGTGATATCCACGCAACGCATACCAAGGTGCCATGCCCATCTCCGGACTTGAGTCTGGCAACCTGTTTATATGCTTGGGTGATCCTTGTGACGTCATCGCACTGCGTCTGCCAGTGGCTTAGTGTCACACGTGCCTCAGACATCGGGTTCTGCGGGACGCGTCCCCATAGCATCATTCGACACAGCGTGGAGTTCCTTGAAAATGGAACATGTATTATTAAACATGGTTTCATAGCATTTATATATATATATATATATATATCAAGAAAATGTTTCATGGTATGACCCTTAAGCAACATGTCTATATACCGTACATAAAGGAACTTCAATATTGTAGCCAGCTGCTGCTGTGTAGCTTTTTTTCTAAATACTTTGAAACAGACTCTAGTATTTTCCGATCGATAAGCCAACAGTCCTTATCTTCTCTCCCCACCTTATTGACATAGCAGGCAAGGAGACCAGACACTGTGTGATGATGAAGAGACAATGATCAAAGAGGGTCCCTGACTGCATGCTGCCCCCAAGGCCCCCTTCCTTTGGGCCTGTGACAGATGAGCTCCTTGTTCGACACTGAAGTTTCAGTTGCGGGCAAACCCTCCAGGAAGTTACGAGAGCACAAAAGCTCTTATGAGGCATGTGATTTAGGGAGCACCAGATGCCAGAAATAGCAATGGCGCAAAGACGTCACACAGGAGTCCTTGTGCTGCTCCGTTCTCCCGCCGTCTATCTCTTTCGATATGTGTCAATTGTTTGTCAGATATTTATCCACAATGATACACAGCAGAGAGAGAGAGAAAAAAACCAGTGCAGAGATAACCTCTGTTTTTATTCATTGATTTATGTTTTTTCCTCTCTGTGTTATTGAATGTCATTATATGGCCAGTAGGAATAACCAGGCTGGGAAATATATCATCAAGGCTTTGGCTGGTAGCACAGTGAGACAAAAGATCTCAGGCCATTCATTCACACTCCATATGCCTCAGCAAGATGCTCTTATCATGCACCACAGAATGTATTTTACAGTTACTTATAATTCAGAGATAAAGGGAAGATGAATGCTATTCATTTTGTGTGACAACACAAGATTCACAGGTATTTATATCATACCTTATTCTAACAAGTAAAGACAAGTCTATTACTGATACACAACGAGACTATTTAAATATTTTTTTATCATACCTCTGGGGGATTATGGTAGCAAATCCCATTTTTTCATGATTTATGGTGCATTTGTATTACATCGCTCGTTTTTATATAGATGCTGTCACAATCTCAGTGTTTCCCCTTGCGCAAAACAAACCAGGGTGACAGTTATTCATCTATTCTGAGCATGTGAAAATTTAAATAGTACACTTGATAATGCCCAGAGCTGAATCCACCGTACCTCCTGTGACCATATTGTACACTTTCTTTTCCCTCGACTGAACCCTTGCCATGTGCGAATGCGCCGTGGCAATGGAGTCGCAGTCCAGTTGTGCCCATGACAGCTGTAACCATGCCCAAGATTGCTCAGATTTCTGTGGTGTCCTGTCCGCCTCTGAGTGGGTGGGATGCCAATCCAACCATTCACATCAGATGCAATTATATAGGCTAAATTTAAACGTAGCTGTGAGGAGAGAGACCTAATGACTGACAGAAGGGGAAAGGCAATGTAATGTGAGCTCACCTGCATGATGAGTAATGCTCGTCTCTGTCACCGCCACCACCAGGAGAATTACAGAAAGATAAAGGGTGGTGAAGAATGCAGTACATGAAGATTTGCAAAGGTGCACACATTTCCTGGTAAATCCCACCACTGCTGCACCAACTCATAAATTCTTCATTAAATCGTGAGCATGAAGTTGCTGTTAATGCATTGCCCAATTTTCCTGTTTATGACAATTTGTTTTTACTGAAAGCATTTCTGCGTATCCAATATACAATTAATCACTCTGAAAACTGTGAGCATTTTGTCGTATCCAGGTTTTCGTGGCAAAACATAATTATTATTTTCCTCCTGAGGAGAAAAATATATTATTGGTATTAGGAGACTACTGTACATAGTTTACATTACAATTAATGTTAAAATCAAAGAGGTCTCTAGCAACTGGAGAAAGGTATCTTTTAGCGTTCCCATTCCCATGTACTCAGTGTTGAGCTGGAGAAAATGCTTTTTGCCCCATATGGTATAGTTATGACATTTACCAGCAGGTGAGTAACTGGATTATTATGCCAAACCTTGACCTTTTGGTTTAAAACTGCACTGTTTCTTTCAAATTGCTTGGACCAACATTACATTTACAGTTTACTGTCTACTGTCACTGCCTTTAGGGTAGTGGCATATTGACAGATTGATTATAAATTTCAAAATTTTCAAATTTCTGTTTCTCTGGTTTTCATCGATTGAAGCGAAAGTCGCTCGCGGCGCCAGCACGGCAGGTTACGCAATACTCGTTCCCTCTTCTAGAGAGAACCAAGGTTACGTTAGGTAACCGATACATTCTCTTACGAGAGGTTCTCTCGTATTGCGTAAGTTAGCTTACGCTACGGGAACCCTTTGTCAACGCTGTGCGCGCCAAGCATCCACTCATGGGTCCCAGGGCTTCCCGGGGAACCCAGATAAGTGGGAAGTAAAGGAGGCCAGCAAAGCGGGCCAGCACTGTACATAAGCACTCATAGGGGATACAGAGCGGCGCACGATCATATCAGGACAGAACGTACATCTCACTTATATAGCCAGAAGTTTAGCCTGCAGAGCGGGAACTTCTAGGTTATAGAACCTGACAAAGGTGGACGGGGAGGCCCAGCCCGCCGTCACACATATGTCGTGAATAGAAATTCCGCTGGACCATGCCCACGATGAGGCCATGCCTCTAGTGGAATGAGCCCTGACGCCCAGAGGGCATTGCTGCTATAGCGTCCACAATACATCTGGACAGGCTTTGTTTCGAGGCGGCGAGACCCTTGGTGCGCCCACCAATCGAAACGAAAAGCTGCGGCGAGACCCTTGGTGCGCCCACCAATCGAAACGAAAAGCTGCGGCGAGACCCTTGGTGCGCCCACCAATCGAAACGAAAAGCTGCTCCGAGCGCCTGAAAGGGGCGGAGCGCGCAGTGTAAACTCTCAGCTCCCTGACTGGGCATAGGAGATTTAACATTGCTTTCGCTATCGGATGATGGCAGAGCCGATAGAGAAATGACCTGCGCTCTGAAGGGAGTGCCCTTTACCTTTGGAACATAGCCATGTCTAGGTTTGAGGATGACTTTGGAGTCATTTGGCCCAAACTCAAGACACAGCAGCGCTGACGGACAGCGCGTGTAAGTCCCCCACACGTTTGATTGAAGGCAGTGCAGTCAGAAAAACGGTTTTGAGTGATAGGTATTTCAGTTCCACGGACTCTAGTGGCTCAAAGGGGAAAGCTTTCAGGGCCTCGAGGACCAAGGAAAGATCCCACATTGGAACCGACGGGGGGCGCGGAAGATTCATCCTTCTGGCTCCTCTAAGGAAGCGGATGATGAGCTTGTTTTTCCCTAGTGACCGGCCGCGCGTCGATTCTGCGAGCGCTGCGACGGCCGCCACATAGACTTTAAGCGTGGATGGGGACCTCCCCTTATCCAACAGCTCTTGTAGGAAACTGAGGAGCCGCGAGACCCCGCGGGTCCAGATTTTTGTCGGTGCACCATTTAGAGAACACAGACCATTTAGACGCGTAAAGCTTTTTGGTAGAGGGAGCTCTAGACTGTGTAATCGTGTTCATCACTCCTTCTGGCAGGGTAACGGGTACCCGTTGATCAACCATGCATGCAGAGACCAGCGCTCTGGATGGGGATGCCAGATCGAGCCGCAAGCTTGAGAGAGAGGAGATCTGTTCTCACCGAAATCGGCCACGGGGCTGTGTTTTTGTGACAGCCGCGTCAGCTTCCGGGAACAAAGTCCGATTCTCCCCACACGGGGCTATAAGGAGCACCAAGTGGCGCGTTTCCCTGATCCTCTTGATTACCTGTGGAAACAGAGAAATCGGAGGGAAGGCATACAGCGGGCGGCTAGGCCAGATTTGGGCCAGTGCGTCCTCGCTCTTCGAAAAGAACCTTGGGCAGTGAGCGTTATCTTTTGACGCAAATAGGTTGACTTCCGCTTTACCGAAAGGCGCCATAGTTTCTGGACTGTTTGGGGGTGCAGAGACCATTCCCCTGGGGGAACGTTGTCCCTGGATAGCTTGTCTGGGCCGTCTTTCAGGTGGCCTGGCACATGCGAAGCTCTCAGCGAGCGCAGATGGTGCTGAGACCAAACGAGGAGGCGTTCTGTTAGATCGCAGAGGTTCCTGGATCTGACACCGCCCTGACGGTTTACATAGGACACAACAGACATGTTGTCCGATCGGACTAGAACATGGTGGCCCTGTATGAACGGGAGGAAGCGCATGAGCGCCTTCTCGACCGCTAACCTTTCCAGACAGTTTATGTGAAGGAGCTTCTCCTGGTCTGACCACAGGCCAAAGACCAGTCTGCCCTCGAAGAGAGCCCCCTAACCTTAGTTGGACGCATCTGTCGAGATGACCTTTTGATATGAGACAGCTCCCATCATCACTCCCCGCTGATACCAGTCGGCCGCTAACCAGGGCTGCAGAGCTGTAATGCAGGTCTGAGTCACTCTGATTCGTTCGAATCTCAAGAATGGCCTGTGACGGGGTATTATCTGAATCTGAAAACAGGCATCTTTCAGATCGAGAGAGATAAACCAGTTCCTCGGGCGAACGTGCGCGAGGATTTTCCTGGTCGTAAGCATTTTGAACGGCCTTTTCATAAGCACTTTGTTCAAATGTCTCAGATCTAAGATGGGCCTGAGGGCTCCTCGCTCAGAGAAGGCAGTACCAGGTCTATAGCACCTTTGCACAGTAGCTTCGCTATTTCTGCGCGGAGTAGATGTGCTACTTCCGCATTCACTGTCGTCGCGGTCCGCGCTCAAAAGCGCGGGGATGGCGAACGAACTGATGTGAATAGCCCTGCTTTATTGTGCTTAGCACCCATTCTGAAAAACCCCTGGGATAGCTTCCCATGCTTTTATATGTACAGCTAGGGGGCGAATGGCCTTCGCTCTCTGATCGCCGCACTTTGGGGGATCGAGAAACTGAACCGGAGGAGTGGGCGTGGCGCGCGCGCCCTCGGTGCTTGAAGGCGGCAGCTCGCTGACAACCGTTACAGGCTGAATTGTGTGTGACGTCCCGATTGGGGAGCTTTCTTTCACCACTTTGTGATGCGCGAGCAGCACCCTGGGCGAATTGTCTATTAGTAAGCGTGAGCGCTTGTTTGCGGGCACGAGACTTACATATGAATGTGACGCCCCGATCGCTTTGGATGGGGAGCGTTTTATGATCGCCTTGAGACGCGAGCGCGGCGCTATGGGCAGAGTGTTTTTTTTAGTAAGCGTGAGTGCTTCTGAGCGGGCACAGGACTTACAGTTATAAGTGACGCCCCGATCGCTTGGGATGGGCGGCATTTTATAGTCACTCTTAGATGCGCGGGCGGCGCTCGGGGAGAGGTATGTGTTAGTAAGCGTGAATGCTCGTGGGCGGGCACGTGACTTACATTCATAACCTGACTGATATGAGTCTTTAATGGCCGTGTGAGCGTTGCCAGTAAGCGTGCGCGCTCGTGAGCGGACACGTGACTTACATTCACAGCCCGACCAGTTATGAGCACTTGAGTACGGCGGCTCGCTGACAGCGACAGCTGGCTGTTTTACATGTGACGTCCCGGCTGCTTTGAATGGGGAACGTTTATGAAAACTTGTAATGTGCGAGCAGCGCCGGAGGCAATATGTCTGTTAGTAAGCGTGAGCGCTCGTGAGCGGGCACGTGACTTACATTCTTAACCTGACATGTATGAGGCTGTTCTGGCCGTGTGACAGAGCGGGCAGAAAATAGGCGTGAGCACAGAGTTGTGGGCACGTTTCCTACATCTAGCACTCGAGTGGCATTTGCCAGCTTTATGAGAGTGGGCTCTGCGAGAGACACGGGGGGTATCGTGCTTGTGTGTAGGGGTGAACACCGAGATGTGGGCACATTTTCTACACTCAAGACACCAACGGCGTGAGCCGGATAACTATATTCACTTAGAGATTTCTCTGGGTCGCCGCGAAAACGGCGGATGTGTGCAGGCGAGCGGGTTGCATTACCGGCTCGTTGGCTGCCAAATACACCGCTGCAGTAGCCTTTTCTAAGGGGACTGACAGGGCGAGACATTTCGACGGCGGCGCGCAAGCCCGTCCGGGTCATGCAGAGAGCTCGAGAGGGCTCTGCATGACGCACGAAACGGGGACGCGAGGGCGGGGTAGCTCTCTTGTAATGTAAGGAGAGCTAACCGCGTGCTCGTTGGTCGAGCAGTTACTGTGGGAACAGTGTTTGTATGAGGGCGCGCGCACTAGTAGTGGGCACGGGACCTACATGCGACACAGATGATGCCCGTCCGGGTCATGCAGAGAGCTCGAGAGGGCTCTGCATGACGCACAAAACGGGGGTGCGAGGGCGGGGTAGCTCTCTTGTAACGTAAAGAGAGCTAGCCGCGTGGCGCTGTGGTTAAAGACTTCGATTCGAGCCAGCAGGGTCGACATCGGAAGTTCCTCGCAGTGCTCGCATCCTCCATGAGATGGCGAGGGCTGCGTGTTCCTGGCCCAGGCAGAGAGCGCAGATGAGATGGCGGTATCCAACGCTGAGCGGCTCTGCACGAGCCACAGGAAGTGCGAGACATCTTGAAAAAGACGTCTCGCTGCTCTTTTAGGAAGTGTAGAACACAAAATACAAAGCTTAAAAGGATATGTCGCCGGATAGCGTAGCTCGCACGGATGGCTGAAGGTGGCAAAGACGGCCTGCTTCTCCAAGCGCTGTCCTAAGCTGGCTTGTCGCTTTTCTCAACGGCGGCAGCGGCTTCTCTCTAGATCCAGCGATGCGGAAAGCTTCGCTGAAGAGATGAAAATCAGAGAAACAGCCTCCGAGCCCTGCTTATATACGCTAAGCCACGTCCATTCTGGCGGGCTGTGACGCTGTGAAGGCGCGAGCGCCCTTCATTGGACGTGACGTCACGTCGGGCTCAGTGGTAGGCTGCTGCGGTTCCCGCAGGGCAGCCTATGAGCACGCTAGACAGCCTGCTAGCTGCTGCACTGCGTTGACAATAAATACAAAATTAAGGATAATTTTTTGGCTTCAATATCTCGAAAAGATTAATCTTTCTCATCGTAAGCTAACTTACGCAATACGAGAGAACCTCTCGTAAGAGAACTAGCAGTAACAAGCTAGATCAACTTTAGAATAACATACTGACCATATTCTAACATTTCAACATGTTGAGCTAACGTTATATAACATTGATTTGTTTTATGTACATTTGCTCACCTGTCTAATAAAGCTGTCAAGTCGTGACTCGTGAAGCTCTGTCAAGTCCAAGTTAGTCGCGGACGTGGAGCTCTTGGCATCTCAAAAAACGCCACGCTGATATTGATTCTCATTTTAGTTCTCCTTGTTTGTCCCAAAGTCTGCTTGCCATGGTCTATGTTTGAAAGAAACAAGAACTGCGTGCCGCTAAACGTTACCACCACGCAATTGTCCACGTCTGTCGCCATGGTTACGTCATGGCTATGGCAGTATGAATGGAAACCGAGGATAGCGCGGATATTGGGTCATTGACAGGCGACATTTTAGGTCACTTATTTAAAATTGGAATTTCTATGAAATAAAAAATCTTTGGAGACTTTTGGGATATTGTAAGTAGACAACTGCAGGAAATATATCACACTGTGCAAGTGATTTTTGGATATTTTATTACAAAATTCTTACATATTGTACCTTTAATTCAGCCAATTTCATTTTATTTTAAAGTTTTTTTTAATCACTGGACATTTGCTTACATTTGCCTTCATATCAATGCTGGTTAGACATGAAGTAAAGGCTGATTCTCTTTTTTTTGTTGTTCTCTATCAGTATAAAGGTCAGGCCAATCTGCATGTGTTTGAAGACTGGTGTGGTTCATCTATCTCCCAGCTCAGGAAGAATCTTCATTTTCCTCTCTACCCACATGTAAGTTTCTCAGACATTGAAAGAAAGAGTTTGATAGAACAATTAAGATGAACTTGCTTGTTTGACTTATGAAATGTATTATGGATACGGAGTCTAGTCAGTATGTTATTTTTAATATTTTCATTAACAAAACCCAAATGTTGGCCTAATATTTGCCTGTGTCAGTATGTTTTACACCCAGAGCTAATATAATTTCTTTTCACAGTGTTTTGAAGCTGTCTGTTTATTCTTCTTAGAAGTCATTTTGAGGTGTGATTCCGTGAATTACTGTTAGTGCCTTGGGTTTAAGATTGAATAGGCCTACAGATGCTTTTATATGTAATTCTTCCCAACAGACCAGGACCACAGTGAAGAAAATTGCAGTAGCTCCAAAGTGGAAGAATTATGGCCTTAGAGTCTTCGGATTCCTTCATCCTTACAAAGATGGTTAGTATATTTCATTAAGGTTTTTGTTTCATTTCATCTATACAGTAGTTATTGTTTTAACAAACATGATTTAAGAACCTTTGAAATATTATGGATTTGTTTTTGTCATAATTAAAATCAAACACATGGTCATTTAATTTCTAATGTATGGAAGTAAAATAATGCCAAATGTTTTTGAATCAAAAAAGCCTGTTGAATTGCACTATACTTGAAAAAAAAATAGGCATTGTGTGACGATCGGCAGCTGTAGTGCCCTCGAGAGCCACTGGAGGGCACTCTCTCTTTATGTTATGTTTCATTATGGACTCATTATGTTTTATTATGTTCAGGTGTGTTTAATTAAGCTGATTTAGTTTTCCTGTCTTAAGCCCGTGTTTTCCCTGTGTTCAGTGCGAAGTATTGTATAGCGTAAGCGTACCATTCCGAGCATTATTCTCTGATTCTAGTTCTTTGTATTTCGTGTTTCCCTGGACTCTTGACCTTAGCCTGTTATCTGGACTCTGTTTATGAACCTGTGCTGCCTGCCTCGACTTTTGCCTGTTTGACTTCGATTCTGATGTTCCCTTTCAATAAAGTTCTGCACATGGATCCGACCGCCTCTGTCCGTACGTTACAGAATACTTCGCCTAACGTGGATCCAGCAGACTTTCAGCATCTATCCACCGTGGTCAAGACCGGAGCTTCCATGCTAGCCTCTGATCATTCTCAGCTGGCGAGACTAACTTCTCTTCTCGAGGAACTAGCAAGCTCCGTGCAAACCTGGTCTACGCAGAGCTCAAGCACAACGGCTAATCAAGCCCAAACTGCCGCTGCACCTGTTCCACCGCAACCCAGTGTGAGTACCGCATCTAACTATCCCAGTCTGTCATTTCCTGAAAAGTTTGATGGCTCACCTGTGGCTTGTGAAGGATTCCTTCAGCAGTGCAGCGTATATATGAATCTTCAGCCCCAGTTGTACACCTCGGATTACGACCGCGTTTCCTTCATCTGCTCACTGCTCACTGGAAAGGCTCTGGAGTGGGCTGGTACATTCTGGGAACCAGGTCGGATGTCATTCACTTCTTACAACGTGTTTATCAACCTATTCAGAAGGGCTTTTGAACTCCCCGCAGAAGAGGAGGATCCCGAGGAACTGCTCTTGTCTCTGCGCCGGGGAGGTTCATATGCGGCGGATTTCTCTCACTCATTCCGCACGCCGCTAAAGCCTCAGCTCGCCAAACTGTTTGATCCTCCCTTGAGGACCGTCAGAGGAGCTTTTAAGCGTATCGTTCCTGCCAAACCCACTCATCGTGTCGGACTCCTCGAGCCCGTATTCCGTACTGGCCCTGTTAAACGTGCTATTCCAGAGACAGCGGTGGTTTCACCGGCCGATCTGGAGTTTGAGTGCGTGTCAACCGAGTCAAGTGAGTCTACCGGGTCTACTGAGTCTACTGAGTCTACTGAGTCAAGCCCAGTGAAGCGCCGTCGCAGAAGGAAGAGGAGGACTCGCTCGGCTCATCAGGCTCCAGTGAGCGTACCCAGACTCCTTGCCCTATCGGCCCCGCCTCTGCGCCTCGCCCTGCCTACGTCTCTCAAGCTCAGGGAGGCTTTTCCTGAGGCCGTCTCCAGCCCGGAGGTTTTACCCTTAGTTTTCCCCAAGAACTTTTTTGGGGGGGGGGGGGGGGGGGGGGCAGTAGGTACCCTGAGGGGTCCATGGAGGCGGCGCTGACATGGACCTTGATTCTGCTATCTCCACCAGAGCTTCCTATGCCGCTGGTCTCGTCCAGTCCAGAGCTTCCTGTGCTGCTGGTCCCGTCTGGTTCTGAGCTTCATACGTCCTGGTCCCCTGCCAAGTGTGCTCCGCCCTGGTCCCCTGCCGAGTGTGCTCCGCCCTGGCTCCCTTCTGAGTGTGCTCCGCCCTGGTCCCCTGCCAGGTGTGCTCTGCCCTGGTCCCCGGCCGAGTGTGCTCCGCCCTGGCTCCCTTCTGAGTGTGCTCCGCCTTGGCTGTCTGCGGAGCGTGATTCCCCTTGGTCTTCTGTCTTGTTCTGGTCTCCAGGCCCCAGGTCTCCCCATGGTCCTGGCCTCCTGCCTCTCCACGGGCCTGGCCCTCCATCCCAGCCCCCGTTGACCTCCCCCCGGAGCTCTTAGGAGCGTCTGGAAGCCGCTCCTTAGAGGGGGGGTTATGTGACGATCGGGAGCTGTAGTGCCCTCGAGAGCCACTGGAGGGCACTCTCTCTTTATGTTATGTTTCATTATGGACTCATTATGTTTTATTATGTTTGGGTGTGTTTGATTAAGCTGATTTAGTTTTCCTGTCTTAAGCCTGTGTTTTCCCTGTGTTCAGTGCGAAGTATTGTATAGCGTAAGCGTACCATTCCGAGCATTATTCTCTGATTCTAGTTCTTTGTATTTCGTGTTTCCCTGGACTCTTGACCTTAGCCTGTTATCTGGACTCTGTTTATGAACCTGTGCTGCCTGCCTCGACTTTTGCCTGTTTGACTTCGATTCTGATGTTCCCTTTCAATAAAGTTCTGCACATGGATCCGACCGCCTCTGTCCGTACGTTACACATTGCATGAACCATGCTTGCATTTTAATGCATTGTATTTTTAGGGCTTGCATTTTTATGGGCTGAAATTCAACATGGTTGAATTTTAAAGCTGTGAATATTTCAATTCAAAACATTTCAAACACATTTTCATTATTAAAATAAATAAATATCCATATTCACCTTTCATATTTCACTTCCAAAATATTCAAACTGTTTAAAAATACAACCTATAATATTTAACAGGCAAATTTCGGTCCATTTTATTTTGCTTTGCAAATTTGCTTTCACAAATTCAGTGGTTCAAATTCGACAGTAAATTCAAGGAACATCCAGGAACTGCAGGAAAAGCAATAGATTACCGAGCATTACCATCTGCTGTTAGTCGACCTCACTAGCAGGAGGTGCAAAAGCGCGCGTTGTTGACAAGACCAGAGCAACAGTTAGAGCAAGCCATTCATTCATAAAAACTCATGAGAAAAGCGCTATATAAATGTAATGAATTATTATTATTATTGTGTATACATAATATTGACACTTGGCTTGTCAATAGTATCCTGCTTTAAAATAGATGGACTGAATTTGATACTGTCATTCTAAAACATAGAATTTAGAATCTTTTCTTCCATCAAAGAAACAATGTGGTGGATTTTTTTTATTTTGCCATCCTACATGATTCAGCTTGTATTAAACAGATGGCTTGACATTCAGCTGTAGAATTTTATGATATAACTTGGACTGCATTGGTCCCTCAGGGATCTCAAACCATTCAGGTCTTTAGACAGCATAGCAGATATAGATCATTATATTGCCTCCAGCCTAATTGTTTTCACCTGATTTGTTCCACTGTTTCCACATTTATGGAAAGAGTCTTGTCATCTGTCTAAAGGACATTGTTTCAGAAGCGCTTTCAAAAGTGAAACATCTGGTACATTACTTTATACCATATTGTTTGAAGTCATGAGCACAGGCATTATTGAATTCTAAAGATACTTTATCATCAGTAACTATGAGTTCTTTTTTATTGTAATAAAATGTGTTCTCTGTAAATAAAAAAGGTGAATAGAATCACATATTAGTAGTGATTCATGCCCAATTCTAAAAGCTTCTCAAACCTGTGTGCTGTACCATCACACACGTGCAATACATACACATTAAGTGTTGCTTTGTGTTCAAAGTGTTCCTCAAAGCAGGATTGACTGGGGTGAAAGAGATCTGAATATTGCCAAAGCTGACAGGACGTCTAAAGGCACACAGAAACCATTATTTCAATGGATTCCTGGCAGTCAGCACATTTTGCACACTCTGCCTAACCTGATAAGAAAAAGCTGCTGTGAGGACTACTGTATGAGCCCTGATGCGTGCAGGCGTGCTCATGTTTGCAGGGGAAAAGTTGTGAGAATTTGCTAAGTTTTCATTAGCAAATAACCTGGGTCGCTGAGTCAGGCTTTTGACTGTGGCACACAAGCTCACAAAACAATCAGATAAGGAAGAGCTACTGTCAATTTAAAGTATATAGCTGAGAACTACAGACAGCCAGAATAAAGCCACTAGCACTGCTGGGTGATAGACTGCTGCGAGATTCCTGTGACTGCCAAACAACATCTTATCAAAGGAAGCTTAGAAGTGTGAATCTGCAGGTCAGTCATAAGGTTATACAGTACAACTCTGCAAATGATAAATTGTTTATTTCAGGGGATTTCCAGTTCGCCATAGCATCGGATGATAACTCTGAACTGTGGCTAAGCTCAGATGAGAGTCCACTCAATGCCCGGCTCCTGGTGTATGTGGGACAGGTGTGTACCTATGATGCATGGCTCCTAAATAAACCAGGCTGCACTTCTGACCAACTTCATACCTACAGTAGAAGGGCTGAGTTTATTTTTATCTGTATTTTTTTTTTGTGTCTGACATAGGGGTGGGGAAAATTCTGAATTGAAGAATGACTAAATTTATGAGTGTGTAGCCTATTTTAATTGAATTGGCTCACCCCTCATGAAGCTAATTTGAAATGTAAATTTGAATAACAGAAAGAGATTTTACAGAATTGTAATTGAACAAAAAAAACCCATAGGTAATCCTATCTATATATCTAATAATCTATCTATCTATCTATCTATCTATCTATCTATCTATCTATCTATCTATCTATCTATCTATCTATCTATCTATCTATCTATCTATCTATCTATCTATCTATCTATCTATCTATCTATCTATCTATCTATCTATCTATCTACATTACTTTCGGTTTTAATTCACTTTTATTCTGCTTCCTAACAATCAAATTGCAAATTAGCTTCCTCTTTAATACCTCAATTCAATTGTAATTTAAAACACCCTCTCAATTCAATTCTGAATAGTACAAGCCTGGATATTGTGTCATGTGTGTCTGTGCTCGAGATGAGTTACAGTCTCTGTTGTCTGTTGTCATATAGCGCGGCTCAGAGTGGACAGCTCCAGGAGAGTTCAGCAAGTTCAGATCCCAAACTTCCAAACCTGTGCGGTGAGTGTCATACAGCATATGTTCCCTGGATTTATCTTCACAATTAAATGCATATTAGGAGAGTATGAATTAATTGTGAATTATGAATTGTCTGCAACATGGAAAGACACTTGCCAGCTCATTACTTTATACAGCTATACAGTACGTTTAAATATGCTGTGCTCTGTATGAGCAGCAATGAGCGAGACAAGATGTGAAGATCACAGTTGTGGTAAGTGACACATTAGAGTTTTTCTCAGTCGCTTTGGTGCATTTCTCACATCACTATTTACATTTGCACAACAGTTAATGCAATTCTCAAAACAATTAGTACAAACTGCAAAACCTAGTTGATAACCTGCAAAAGCGTGTCACTTTCTTACAATGGATAGCTCATTCCTCAAAAGCAAGTATTCATGTCAATGAAAGTGTCAGTGTCATCAAGATGAAAAGTCCTGACACCATTGTTTATGAACAAGATAGTCAAATGGCTTTGTCATGTTTTCATTATGACAGTTTACTCTGTAAATGTTTTCCAATGCAAAAAAGTCAGATCATGTTGACACTACCTGAAAATGCTCAAGACAGCACTTTATACTATTTGCACAGCCATTTGAAAACTACAGTAAAGTTACACGTTACTGTTTTTAGTGAGGTAACTGAGTACAAGACACTGAATATGTATGTTTCACATTTTTACTGCATATGCTCTTTGCAATTCTAATTTGTTCACAGCATTGTGCAAAAGAAAAAATACACCCTTATTTACAACAAACATAAACTCCCTTTGGGTAGAGCTGTGCACAACTGTAAACAATATTACATATTGGAACTGAACATACAACACACATAGTACTGTAAATCATTCATGCACATCCTTTCTCATCAGTGAAAGCTGAGGTTCACCTGAGAGAAATTGTTCAATTTAGGATAAAAAAAAGTTTTTTTTTTAAAAGATAAAAAAAAAGATTTAAAAAATTGTAAAATTAGCTTGACAGATTTTGACAACTAGTTCTACATTTTTGTATGTGATGACTCAGTCAATGAAATGAGGACTATTAGTTTTATATGGAATGACTATTCAGCATTCACAAGTATAGTTAATTTTGACTGACATGACATAAGCAAATGATAATGTTATAAAACAGCAGAGACTTGTATGAAAGCAATTGATACATGTCCAAAAGCATTTGCAATTAGTTGGAAGGAATGAGAAACTGCTACTATGATGTGCACAAATGACTAAATGTTGTGGAGGTTGAACTAACTGTTGTGCAAATGTAAATAGTGATGTGATAAATGCACCAAATGCACCTCCTCAAGATGAACACTCTGAGGGTTATTTTTTTTCATTTGTCACTGCTTTTATTATTTAGCAGAAGGTATGAACATGCAAATTCATCACACATATCTCTGGTTTCACAGAAAAGGCTTAAGCCAGTCCCAGACTAAAATGCATGTTTGAGCTGTTTTAACTGCAAATTTTAAAACAGTGCAAATTGCACTGGCAAATCTTAAAGGGTTAGTTCGCCCATTTAAGACATGAAGTTGTATGGAATTCTTACCAGCACTATAGTGCATACACACTGACCCACTCTGTAGTCACCTCCCTGGTCAGAGTTCGGGCCGCTGGAAGTTTTTCAAGAAAGTACTCCCGGTTAGTTTCCGGGGCCTCAAAACTGTGCGTTTTTATGTGAAAAAATTATTTGCGTTTCAAAGCTTGATTAATTGAACACACAAAAAACACGCCGGTCAAAATTCATACCTCAGTTTTAATCGGCACTATTTTCTTTCCATTTCTATCAATCCGCGCTGCTGTCAACGTCAACAGTGTGCACGTTCCGATCAGCTGTTCCATAGTGTTTACACAATCGATAACGAAACGACGCAAAAAGTAGAAAATGAACGATGGTGCGAACTTGTAAATTTCCAGGCTGTGAACACAAGAATGTGCCGGGATCACCGTTCAGATTCCATCGTTTTCCTGTTTCGGATATAGCTACGAGACAGCTTTGGCTGGTTGCCATCGGCTACTCTGCGGGTATACTCCGGTTCATAAAGGTATCCCTTTGGCGTTGTGCTAAAATTACTTTCATCCTCATCTGTTCCGTCTGACATTGTGCTAAAATTGGTTTCATCATCAGAAGTTTCGCAGTCAGACATGTTGTCAGCGAGTCGCGCTATCAACAGCTGATCGGAACGTGCGCACTGTTGACGTTGACAGCAGCGCGGATTGATAGAAATGGAAAGAAAATAGTGCCGATTAAAACTGAGGTATGAATTTTAACCGGCGTGTTTTTTGTGTGTTAAATTAATCAAGCTTTGAAACGCAAATAATTTTTTCACGTAAAAACGCACAGTTTTGTGGCCCCGGAAAATAACCGGGAGTACTTTCTTGAAAAACTTCCAGCGGCCAGAACTCTGACCAGGGGGGTGACTACAGAGTGGGTGAGTGTGTATGCACTATAGTGCTGGTAAGAATTCCATACAACTTCATGTCTTAAATGGGCGAACTAACCCTTTAATATATATCAGTGCCATTGTTTTCTCAAGATGCACACCAGTAATGTTTTTATGGCACGTTTAAAAAAGCCACTTAAATGCCCTAATTGACCTAAGGCCTAATTCTGGTTCAGTCTAAGCCCTGTCTGTGAAACCAGGCCACATATTTGTATTTGTAAATTGAGTTTAAATAACTTGAAAAACAGTCATGCCACCAAACTTTTTGAATGAGTTAAAACATTCAAGATATTTTCCTCCATTCCTTATCCATTCATTAAATCCAGGTGTATGAACCTTATATACTTTATGCTCATAATGATTTAAGACAGCACATGCTCAACTTCGCTGTTAAATGAACAGGCATCTGGGGCAGTTACTGTAACAGTAAGTGTGCTGCCCAATAGGTGTCTGCAGAGACAGTGTGATTGGGAATAACAAGGGGACACATTAAATAGTAGTTTGTCAGAGTGAAGTGTCATGTCGTCCGTTTTAATCGCCCTTGTCTGTCTTCTCCTGATTGGTGCAGAAGTCGAGCTTCGGTGTAAATAGTGTGTGCCGCTGAATTATTCATCAGCAGTGTCAGTCTAAAAGCAAGCGTGTACATGTTCCAGAATATTTTAGGGCTAATAAAAATGAGCATGTTATTGGCACTCCAGAGGGAAAGGCAGAGAAGTGCCTCCTCTTTTCAGCGATCTTTGACAATGGCCTGGCAACGGTTCAAACTGCCACAAGAGTGTCTTTGATATCCTCTGCTTTTCTAGTTGAGGATGTCAGGATCTAAACTTTTTTTGACTTCTGTTCAACTTGAGTTAGACGACTTTCTGTCTACGTACCTCAGTTCACTGTTTGCTTTCATTTTGCCCTTCGATTGGGGCTTGTTAGTTTGGTGACAGACAGAGCAGAGTAGGCCAATGCGTCATATAGACTAATGGGGTGGATTTTAGAGAGCAAAAAGGGCAAATGTCTGACAGGATTGTCTGGAATTTCCATAGTCGCTGGGCAAAATAGCGCACTAATGAACTAGAGGGAAAAGTTTACAGAGCCATCAAGAGGCGAGCCATGCCTGTCAGTTGTGGATGACAGAAGCTAGGAAGATGCTTTAAGAAATGCCTTAACACATGCCCAAACCATCTCCATATAATGTATTTCCCCACAACCTCCCTCTCACTCTCACTCTCTCTCTCTCTCTCTCTCTCTCTCTCTCTCTCTCTCTCTCTCTCTCTCTCTCTCTCTCTCTCTCTCTCTCTCTCTCTCTCTCTCTCTCTTAAATAATAAATATTTAATAAAATATACAGAAATATATCATTTTATTTTAAATATATAATATCTCTCTCTCTCTCTCTCTCTCTCTCTCTCTCTTTAAATAATAAATATTTAATAAAATATACAGAAATATATCATTTTATTTTAAATATATAATATATATGAGACTTACTCTTTATGTGTCTTACTCTTATGTATATGTATAGTATTTTCATGTATCACTTACATAGTAGAATGGAGTATATCTAATATGCCCTCCACGGCTGAAGGAAAGAAAGGGCAGAGTAACTCAGAGTCTCAGATATTGTAACTGGCATTTATGGCAATATGTCAGTTCTACAGGGCCAGCAGAGGTCAACCTCTCTTGACATTTTAGAAGTATCTGTCACAAGTGTGCTGGGAAATGTTAAAAGCAGTTTCAGTTCACTAAATACATAATAGGATCTATCAACTGGATTTTTTTAATGCTAGTACATTTACATTACCACTATATATATATATACACTCACCGGCCACTTTATTAGGTACACCTGTCCAACTGCTCGTTAACACTTAATTTCTAAGCAGCCAATCACATGGCGGCAACTCAGTGCATTTAGGCATGTAGACATGGTCAAGACAATCTCCTGCAGTTCAAACCGAGCATCAGTATGGGGAAGAAAGTTGATTTGAGTGACTTTGAACGTGGCATGATTGTTGGTGCCAGAAGGGCTGGTCTGAGTATTTCAGAAACTGCTAATCTACTGGGATTTTCACGCACAACCATCTCTAGGGTTTACAGAGAATGGTCCGAAAAAGAAAAAACATCCAGTGAGCGGCAGTTCTGTGGGCGGAAATGCCTTGTTGATGCCAGAGGTCAGAGGAGAATGGCCAGACTGGTTCGAGCTGATAGAAGGGCAACAGTGACTGAAATAACCACTCGTTACAACCGAGGTATGCAGCAAAGCATTTGTGAAGCCACAACACGCACAACCTTGAGGCGGATGGGCTACAACAGCAGAAGACTCCACCGGGTACCACTCATCTCCACTACAAATAGGAAAAAGAGGCTACAATTTGCAAGAGCTCACTAAAATTGAACAGTTGAAGACTGGAAAAATGTTGCCTGGTCTGATGAGTCTCGATTTCTGTTGAGACATTCAGATGTTAGAGTCAGAATTTGGCGTAAACAGAATGAGAACATGGAACCATCATGCCTTGTTACCACTGTGCAGGCTGGTGGTGGTGGTGTAATGGTGTGGGGGATGTTTTCCTGGCACACTTTAGGCCCCTTAGTGCCAATTGGGCATCGTTTAAATGCCACGGCCTACCTGAGCATTGTTTCTGACCATGTCCATCCCTTTATGGCCACCATGTACCCATCCTCTGATGGCTACTTCCACCATGTCACAAAGCTCTAATCATTTCAAATTGGTTTCTTGAACATGACAATGAGTTCACTGTACTAAAATGGCCTCCACAGTCACCAGATCTCAACCCAATAGAGCATCTTTGGGATGTGGTGGAACGGGAGATTCGCATCATGGATGTGCAGCCGTCAAATCTGCGGCAACTGTGTGATGCCATCATGTCAATATGGACCAAACTCTCTGAGGAATGCTTCCAGCACCTTGTTGAATCTATGCCACGAAGAATTGAGGCAGTTCTGAAGGCAAAAGGGGGTCCAACCCGTTACTAGCATGGGGTACCTAATAAAGTGGCCGGTGAGTGTATATACACAATATATATACAAATTGCAACTATAAAAGTGCTCATGTGAATGTACAAGTACTAGAATTAAATGTTTATTTATTCATTTATTTATTTTTTATACAGTGTAGTCCAAAGACTCCATTTTAAATTTTCAAATATTTATGTGGTTTTAAACTGTCTAATTCAGTGGATCATATACTGTCATTCTGTTTTTCTGTATTCAGTTCAGGCAACTGTTGTTTTGCAAGACTGTTCTGATGAAGTCATTGATTGTCCTGTCTGTTGTCCTGTCTGTTTGTTATCCTCTAATCTGTGCATAAATTACTTGATTACTTCCCAAAATGAACAAACAGGAAACAAACTTTACTCAAGAGGGAATTTGCATTTTAAAATACTTAGCAATCTCCCTTCTAATGTTTGTTTTTAATTCAAATGTCTGTGCCAACGCTCACTTTCATGTTACATTGGGTTTATGCAAATGTCTGGAACATTCATTAATGAAGTCAGCATAGTGGGTGCTGTCATCAAAATGAGCTAGATAAATAAAACCAAGGCTACAGTGGGGAAAATCAAATGCATTGTGGAGCATCAGTGAGAGATCTGAATTTAATACTTTTTTAAATAGGCTGCCGTTGATGTGTAAATGTTGTACCTGTTTAATTTGTCACTTTGGCACAGGATCTGTTTGTTAAGGTTAAACTTATCAGTTGGCTTAGAACAACCGAGACGCTGCGTCATGCTTTGCATGAGACAGTTTCTGAAGCAGGTGTGATATCACAGTCAGGTGACTTCACAGGTGTGTTGACAGGCTATAAAAGGGCCCTTAGAGAAAATTCAAATTGTATTAGCTTCAGATTGTCTGAAGAAAGAAGTCCAGTCAACAACATCCAATAGGAAAGGCTACCCATATGCAAATGTAATATACATAATATAAATATCAATATATCAAATATATACTCATATTAAGTAAAAACATACATCTACATACATATGCACAGCTATATGAAACCTATTAGAAATTGGAACAGTTCCATATATTAACATTTAGCCCATACAAGTATGTTTATGTATGTGTATGTATATTTAACATAATATATCTCATATATGAAATATCCATATATGCTCATATAGGCTATATGAAACCTTTTAGAAATTGGAACCATTCCATATATCGACATATAAATGTATCCCATACAAATATATGTTTATGTATGTACAGTACAATACAATACAGTACAATGTTGACATATGTCTCGTATATAATTATTAATACACATAACATTATGTCTTTGCATGTGTACTATACAAATTACACATCATGCATAGCACATTGTTTACATGTGGCTTATATGTCGTTGATATATGTGTCAGGGTCTTAGTATTGATTTTACATATAAAAAAATGAAATGTATGTTAGGGGGCTTTTACACTGGGCTCGTTTGCTGCGGTCCGAGCCCGAGCGCGTTTGTTTCCGGCGCCTCCCGCAGCGTTGGTCTGGTTTCACGCTCAACTTGATTCTATCGAACCCTGGTGCGTTTGCGTGCATATTACGTCATTGCAAACGTGCACGGCGCATGATAGAAAACAGAACGCGGGTTAATATTGTGTTTTTTTATTAATTCGCTGCTATTATGCGCAGTTGAGTGAACAATACAGGTTTACTGTGCGTGTGTCACATAAGGTGGCCTTCTGCTGCTTGCAAGCGGACTCTTTTGAGGAGACAGAGGATTTCCAAATTTGGTGCCCTGATTTCACGCGCAATGCACGAATACACTGCAGGCTCACTCTCGCTCGTATCCAAGGTAAATCATCAACACTATCATCCCTTACAAGTGTTTTGTTGAACTGAATACATCACAATAAGCTAAAACGCATGTGCAGGTCACTTTACTTCCTGAACAAGTGCGCACCTGAGTCCGTGCTGCTTTCACATTCACGCGAACCGCGGTATGGTTCGGAAGCAACCGAACTCAGACTACCTCCTCCAGGTAGTCTCGGGTTCGGTTCCCCAGTGCGCACCCGGGTCCCATGACAGCGTTCACATTAGCGATTTTTCATGCGAACCGTGCCCCGTTCCGAACTAAACTGCCAGTGTGAAAGCCCCCTAAAATATATTTTTGGAAAATATATGGGATACATACATGTAATTGAGGAAATACATGGTGTGCACATTTTGATATATTTGATAAATTGTAATATTTTGAATATATGTTACTTATTGTCAGGTAACCAGGGATGAAGAAGGACTCAAGAATGCAGAAGTTCATGGGCTTTTTATTAGACTTAAATTAATAAACGAAACACAAACAAAAATTTCCTGCAGGTGGAAAAACAGTCCAAGTAGGCAGGACTGGTGATTATACAGCATAACAAGGAATGGTGGGGCAGTACACAGCAACACCTACCAGGAAAACAACCACAACGAACTGGCACAGGACTGAGAACACATGGAGAATAAATAGGGAAGGAAATGAGGAGGGTAACAAGGGAGAGTAGGTGGGGCAAATTAACCAAATCAGGTAACAACAAGGATTGGGTTAAGACAATGGACAGCGGAGAACATGGGACCTAGAAACACAAAACAAAGCCATGTGTCCGCACAAAACATGACATCAGAACACTCAACCAATGAGAGTTATATTAAAAAATGTCCTGGCTCTTCCAAGCTTTATAATTGGAGTGAATGGGTATATTTTTTTGGAAGTCCATCAAAAAGCGCATCCATCCATGATAAAAGTTCTCCACACGGCTCTGGCGGGTTAATAAAGTCAGTCCTGTGCCAAATCGATGCGTCCGGCCGTCTGCTGGAAGCTAGTTATTTTAGTCGATAAAGTTTTAAATTATATTTTTCTTACACGAACGCATCGCTTCACTTCAGAAGGCCTTTATTAACCCCCGGAGCCGCGTGGATTACATGTATCCGATTGTATTCGTCTGAAAGAAGAATGTCATATACACCTAGTATGGCTTCAGGGTGAGTAAATCATGGGGTAATTTTCATTTTTGGGTGAACTATCCCTTTAAGTTTGACATTGACTAGTCACGGATCATGACCTATAGATGGCGCAACAGAATAAGAAATTTTAAAGTCCACTTTTACGCTCCGTTTCCTGTTAAAATGACAAATAAATGCATACTCCAAGAGCGCTCCACATTCTAAACGCCATTCTAAACTAATGGACACACATACAGACAGTGGCGCAACCCAACCCGTGTGGCACAGACACCTGGCTCCCATCCCCCATTGAAAAGATCCTGGTGGGAGCAGAGCTTCTTCACTGTGAAGCGGTCACAGTAAGCACAGCCAGCCCCCTCGAGTGCTGACAGAGCGTGCTCCGCTCCTTGACAGATGACACACAGCTTGTGTGTAGCGTCCAGTGTGATACATCTATCACACGGCATGACACATCTCTTGAGTCTGCTAGTCATGTTTCTTTTTCTTTCTTCTAACCACTCACACACATAGATTTCACATGCACACACAAAAACCTGAAGACAAAGAAGCTGATGATGCTTTAAAGTTCCACTTTGAGTTCCGCTTCAAAAGGGAACCCCACTACTGTAGTAGTGGGACCAGTGATCATACACTATGATTATTCTGTACACTGTGTCCTAACCAGATAAGATATGCAATATGTCTACTATGAGAAGTTTGCCCTTGTGACATCTTAAACAAGCCTACTGTCTTGCTACAGCAGTCTGTTGAGGGTGTGTTCATGTGGGCTTTGACTGAACTCTTTCTTTATCTCTCCCATCACTCAGTCCTATTCAATTATTGAGCAGAACACTTTCAGATGGAGCCTGGCAATTAGTCAGCCAATTAAAACTCCATTCTGTACCCCCTCAAGTCTCTCTCAATTTATCCTATCTAGCCCTGATCTACTGGCCAGTCCTTTCTTCTGGAGTCTTCAATCCTTTATTGATTGAACTCTCACTAGACATGAAAACATACTGCCATCCCTTAAAGAACAACAAACACATAAATGCATGTAATGCTAACTAATGCTCAGTTGTTAATTCGGTTGATTTGGTTTTGTGTGTGTGTGGCCCTGGTACGTCTTCACAAATATAGTAAAACCAGGAAATGTTGACCATGTAGGGGAATAGAATATAGTTTGTATAGTATAAAAACATTTTCGTTTGTGTCTGTGTGTGTGTGTTCAAAAATACTTAAGGAAATAATGTGCTTTAAAATAATTTACTTAAATGCAAAATTGTAATGTTACATTTATATTAAATGCAATTATTTAATTTAGGGTTAAGAGGATTGTTATACTTACATACTTTTATACTTTAATGTCATTCAGATACACTTTAATGCCTTTTTCTTGTATGTTATGTATTTAAATATGTTTGTAATTGCACATTTGTATAAAAAACTTGCACAGTTAAAATGTTTAGTATTTTACAAGTGCTTTAGTATGTTAGGCAACACATCAAATACTTCTTTAAAACACGACATAAGATTATAAAAATTAATAATGATTTAAAATGTACTTTAAAGTAGACTATTTATTTGATTTTTTTTTAAAGTGTACTTGAGTGTATTACATACAGTTGTGAAAAAAAGTACACTTCATGGCCTTTTATTTTATTTATATGACAAGTACAATTAAAAAAATAAACAATTTTTTAAGTCGTCATGAAACAGAACTTGCATCGACTTATGATGTAGATCCAATTGAAATGGCTTTTTGAATGGAAACAAAATGTAGGGAAGGACTTGTTTGGATCCTCGCTGTGGTTTGCTATTGCTGTGATCTTAAGAGGTTGTACAGCTCTCATGCCAGTAAACACGTCATCAGAGAAGAGAAGAGATGTTGTTACAAGATGTTTACATTTTTGTTTAAATATTATGATGGCACATACATTTAAAAAAATAAAGATAAGTTATAACAAACACTGCAATATTCCACCAAAAATATTAATTGTCCATTTTGATTTCATTGTGACTAAAAGATTTGAAGTACACTACAAGTGAACATTCAATACAATTAAGTATACAATTAAGAACCTTCTTCACCACATTCTCATGCTGTCACAGTAAGATGCATTGCACTTGGCTGATTTAATCAAAGCAACTCCAGCAGAACATCTGAAGAATAATTGTGCCATAACATAACCTCTTCATCTGAACGTACTGCTATTCACATGTCTGTCTGTTTGTGACTTTTGTCTTTTCTAAAAATTAAAATCTTTCAAACAGAAATCCAAATCCTGTGGTCTGAGATACAAGTGTTATCTTATATACAGGTCCTTCTCAAAAAATTAGCATATTGTGATAAAGTTAATTATTTTCCATAATGTAATGATAAAAATTAAACTTTCATATATTTTAGATTCATTGCACACCAACTGAAATATTTCAGGTATTTTATTGTTTTAATACTGATGATTTTGGCATACAGCTCATGAAAACCCAAAATTCCTGTCTCAAAAAATTAGCATATCATGAAAAGGGTCTCTAAATGAGCTTTATCCTAATCATCTGATTAACCTAATCATCTGAATCAACTAATTAACTCTAAACACCTGCAAAAGATTCCTGAGGCTTTTAAAAACTCCCAGCCTGTTTCATTACTCAAAACCGCAATCATGGGTAAGACTGCCGACCTGACTGCTGTCCAGAAGGCCATCATTGACACCCTCAAGCAAGAGGGCAAAACAGAAAGAAATTTCTGAACAAATAGGCTGTTCCCAGAGTGCTGTATCAAGGCACCTCAGTGGGAAGTCTGTGGGAAGGAAAAAGTGTGGCAAAAAACGCTGCACAACGAGAAGAGGTGACCGGACCCTGAGGAAGATTGTGGAGAAGGACCGATTCCAGACCTTGGGGGACCTGCGGAAGCAGTGGACTGAGTCTGGAGTAGAAACATCCAGAGCCACCGTGCACAGGCGTGTGCAGGAAATGGGCTACAGGTGCCGCATTCCCCAGGTCAAGCCACTTTTGAACCAGAAACAGCGGCAGAAGCGCCTGACCAGAGAAGCAGCACTGGACTGTTGCTCAGTTTTGCATGTCATTCAGAAATCAAGGTGCCAGAGTCTGGAGGAAGACTGGGGAGAAGGAAATGCCAAAATGCCTGAAGTCCAGTGTCAAGTACCCACAGTCAGTGATCTGGGGTGCCATGTCAGCTGCTGGTGTTGGTGCACTGTGTTTTATCAAGGGCGCAGGGTCAATGCAGCTAGCTATCAGGAGATTTTGGAGCACTTCATGCTTCCATCTGCTGAAAAGCTTTATGGAGATGAAGATTTCATTTTTCAGCACGACCTGGCACCTGCTCACAGTGCCAAAACCACTGGTAAATGGTTTACTGACCATGGTATTACTGTGCTCAATTGGCCTGCCAACTCTCCTGACCTGAACCCCATAGAGAATCTGTGGGATATTGTGAAGAGAAAGTTGAGAGACGCAAGACCCAACACTCTGGATGAGCTTAAGGCCGCTATCGAAGCATCCTGGGCCTCCATAACACCTCAGCAGTGCCACAGGCTGATTGCCTCCATGCCAGGCCGCATTGAAGCAGTCATTTCTGCAAAAGGACTCCCGACCAAGTATTGACTATTGAGTGCATAACTGAACATAATTATTTGAAGGTTTACTTTTTTTTTTTCTATTAAAAACACTTATTTTATTAGTCGGATGAAATATGCTAATTTTTTTAGACAGGATTTTTGGGTTTTCATGAGCTGTATGCCAAAATCATCTGTATTAAAACAATAAAAGACCTGAAATATTTCAGTTGGTGTGCAATGAATCTAAAATATATGAAAGTTTAATTTTTATCATTACATTATGGAAAATAATGAACTTTATCACAATATGCTAATTTTTTGAGAATGACCTGTACAAGAGATACACACACAAGTGTTTTCATCCCATTGTCAACATTAAATAAAAACCTCCTTGCAGCTGACATTAGAAATCTCTTTTTTTGTCATACAATTTTATTCTCTTTGAGGTTTGATGGAAAAGACTACTTAGGTAGGAAAGAGCCTCCAGCTGCATTTCTGAGGAAGGTGCTTCTTTGAATTTTATTTGACTTTGGATGGCATATGGCACAGCTTCTCTGTCCTTTTTGCTTAATTTGATACAGTCAGAGTTGTTTTATATTATTTAGGTTATTATTTATGTTGGTAATGTTTTTGTGTTATTTTTTTTAAAAAGTGGTCCATTAGAAGAATGTATGGTATGCAGGATTTCTCAGCGTTTCTCAGTGTTTTGTCATACATGATGCTTGTTATGAGAAAGGTACTAACTGACAGAAGTCAATTTTAAAGGGCTGCAGTAACAGAACAGGACAGACATGGGTCTGTCCACCCATGCTTTTTTCAATATTTTGTTCAGTTTGAGCTTTCACCAGCCTCCTTGTTTTCATCAATTGTATTCTATAAATGATAACTTTTCCTCTGTGATGAACTACAAAAAAAAAAAAAAAAAAAAAAAAAAAAAAAGGTCCTATATGGAGATTCTTTAAATATCTCCAAATGGAGATTTTCTTTCTAAACATCAGCTTTCATCAGCTATATCAGACACAGGTAATCACATGCTCTATCTCTATTTCTCTCTCTACTCAGTAATACTATACACTAATAACTTCAATGATGCAGTCCAAGCTGTTGTTGCTAGTTCTAAATAGACGTTTTTGAATTGGAACAGAGGATTGGGCTTGACTCTTGAAATGTTAACTTGAGATTTAAATTTGTGGTGGAAGAAAGTAGTCCCACACAATAAAAACCTTGTGTCACAAGATGTACAGTATATTGTGATAACATTGTCTCTTGGACATTGCTACAACACACAATATTGTGAAGTGTACGTTCCCGGAAGAAAACTGAACACTGATGTAGAGAATAACTCTCTTTGGAGAGGACTTTGTGCTTTGTAACTTTGCAGAACTTTTTCATCCTCAAACAGCAACATTGCACAATAAAAAAAGTTGCAAATGTAAAAAAGCATAATAGGACCCCTTTAAAACATAATGATTTAAAATGTATTATTAAAGTAAAACATTTAATTTGACATTATTAGAAAGTGTTGTTTTTAAACGTGTAATTAAGTGTGTTGAGAAACATAGTCTTTACACTTAAGTGTACTTTTACTTCAGTAATAATATAGTATCTGCAGTTTTTTTTTTAAATATACAGTAATTTTAAGATTTGAAGTACACTACAGGTGGACATTAATACAATTAAGCACACTTCCTTTTCACCAGGACTATCTTGTTTCAAAATCAAATGAAATTTCACTGGCTAGCATAAATGGCTAAGAGATTACTTCACTGCTAATATAGTTCTCTTTCAAACAATCGAGACTGTGGAAACACCAATTACACCATGACTGTCCGAAGGATGGACCAATCACAGCTCATGACAAGGAGCCCACCTCCTCGCTATATATATATACCTGTGATCCCCGAAAATGCATTCTTGTTCTCTCCCCCGTGAAGACTTTCCTTCAGCACCTAGGCCGCGCTGCATTCAGTTCACAAACGTACCGTCAAGGTTGACGTTGCCGAACGCAGTGCAGTAAAATCTGTTGTGGATTCTCTGCTCGTTACTGTTACTGCTTCGCTTTCATTAGCAGTGTATCCTATCCTAGCTAACGCGTTATGGCGAGCTAAGGTTACAGGATTATCTGACTCACCATGTCGGTGTCCAAGGTCGCCGTGGAGAAAGGGAAGGATGCCCCTTCGCACTCTGGTCCGGCAGGATGTGGATTCGCGCAGGGATCCACATCCGATGTGTATCGCATGCATGCTCAGGCCGCGCTGGTGGATGCGGAGAGTTGCGTGCACTGTCGTGTAATGCCAGCCAGGATCTTGGAAAGAAGGCTTCGGGTGGCTGCATCTTCTAAAAACGATCCTGTTCTCTCTTCTGTCCCTCCTTTGGCAAAGGGGGCCCAACCCTCTACCCTGTGGGATCTTTCTTTGGCCCCTGAGTTTACTCCGATTTTCGACCAGCAGCTGCTTGCGGAAGGCTTATATGCTGTTTTATGAAGGGAGTGAAGCGTTTGAGACCAGTGTCGAAGCGACTGGTCCCATCATGGGACTTGTCCACGGTTTTGAATGCTTCAACTCGGGCCCTGTTTGAACCTCTGGAGAGTGTTTATGTTAAAGGTCCCCTGACATGGGGTTATTTTATTATTTTAGAATATTTCCTGGGTTGCCCTTATAATGTTAGTTTGTTTGTTAGATCAAAAATAGTCATAATTTAGAAATAAAAGACATTTTTCCTAGCCTGCTTTTAGCCTCTGATTTGAACGTACTGTTTGAAGGGGCGTGTCTGCTGTGGCATTCAGTGTAACCGGCCACTGCTGTGATTGGCTGACATGCTTGCATATGAAATAGCTACGTATTACATGTGAAACTCCTTCGAATACTTTTACTACAGCTATTATACGTTTTTACTATTACAGCTATCGAGATAAACGAATCGTGAGAAGTTTTTAAAGTATTTAGATCTATTCCCAACAGCTGTATATATAGGGAGGGGGTGGGCTCCTTGTCATAAGCTGTGATTGGTCCGTCCTTCAGACAGACGTGTTGTAATTGGTGGTGCTTCCATAGTCTATCATGCCTGGGTGCGTTTCCCATAGTGAGATACCTTGCTCTGTTCTCAGAGAACCTGAGTTAGAACCTAATGTTTTTCTAGTAGTTGAACAAGATCGTAGTGCTTCTTTGAGGAGATAAGGCACCTTAGTGATTCTGTCACTAACATTGTACACATCCTCCAGTGCCTATGGTGCTTTGTGATTTTTTTTTTTCATCTTTACATCGGCCAATTTTTTTTTTTCCTTTCCTCATCTGGTCTCTCTCCATACCTCTCTGAGAGTGTCCCCTGCCCTCTCTTTCTCTCACTTTAATTATCCTCCTTTTCCCTCCTCTCTCTCTCTCTCTCTCTCTCTCTCTCTCTCTCTACAGTCTTATTTCCTCGCGTCGATACTACTTTGAGGTTTTGCACAAGCAAGATGACAGAGGGTCAGACCATGTGGAGGTGGGGGTAAGTACAGAGAAAATTGGAAAGTTGGAAAATTCTGGTCCTTTACTGTAGATGTTGAAGTGTCCTCAATAAAACTTAAGAGAAAGTGTCAATGAAACCTACTATGTGATAGTGTGTAGAAATTGTATATAAAAACCTTTTTATTGATTTTGTTTTATCCAGGACATCTTGCTACCTTTTCGTATCTTTTCTTACCATTAAAGCTTTTATGTGCCCTTATGCTTCTATGGTCTTATCCTATTCTCTCCTCCTCCTTTAGTTACTGTGTTATTTAAAGCTGAATAATAGAGAAGATGAGAAACATGGCAAATTAGTCAAGGAAACATTTTCCAAGGCTCGCGTCACTTAATACTGCAAAACACATTCATGTTCTTGGTAATGGCCGGGTCAGAATTATTGCTGCAATGTTAACCATGTAAAATTTTGTTAAAAAATAATAAAAATTGTGTTTATATTCACAGCAAAACAGCATCTATCAGCCCACTACTTTTGTAACTCATTACCCATTTAAACATTTATATGCGTCTCTGACCATTACAATATCCTTGAGTAGCATAACAGCCTCTTTGATAGCCTGACTTTTTCCAGACTGCACCCAAAGGATGCGGAGTTTAGCCAGCGCATCTCAATAATCTTATTATACAGGAGAAGATAGAAAGTAGAAGACAAATAGAGAGAGAGAGAGAGAGAGAGAGAGAGAGAGAGAGAGAGAGAGAGAGAGAGAGAGAGAGAGAGAGAGAGAGAGAGAGAGAGAGAGAGAGAGAGAGAGAGAGAGCTGATAATGGAATAGAAAACAAATAGATTAAAATAGATTAGATCATTTTGTGTTCTTCCTGCTTGAGATGGGCAAACTTGAGTATGAATAGAACCCCCTGAGTAAAAACATACTTTGTATAAAATTAATATATTTTTAATACATAATTTAATACATTTCCATTCAAGCCCCTTTGATAACAGATGTTGTTGCTCCCTCCGTCTCTTTCTCTCTCTCTCTCTCTCTCTCTCTCTCTCTCTCTCTCTCTCTCTCTCTCTCTCTCTCTCTCTCTCTCTCTCTCTCTCTCTCTCTCTCTCTCTCCCTTCCATTTAAATGTTGTTATTTATGTTCAGAATCAATCTTAAAGGCCTGATTGTTGTGTCTGTTGCCTGTGACCAGGAGTTATTTTATAACCTCCTGGTCACAGGCAACAGACACAACAGTCAGGCCTTTAAGATTGATTTACAACAGAGCTTTAAAAATATTGGATACAACATCTGTTAGAACACACCATTGTGGAGTATTGCAGAGGTTGAACTGTTTTAATTTTGAAAAATGTTATTAAATTTTGTAACTTGAAATTAATGTATAAATGTTTGCACAAACAAGCCCCTGATGTTCTTAGACGTCACATAGTCCCACTTCGATCAGTGGGCTCCATCACACGAGGAGCTGCTAATGGAAACGTGAAAGTGCCCGTTAGAAAAAAGACCTTTGGACAATCGGCTTTTACTGTCCAGGGTGCTAAGCTCTGGAACTCCTTGCCCATCGAGCTGAAACAGGACTTAGATCTGGGGGCTTTTAAAAATGAACTAAAGCGTATTTTAAAAAGAGATCAAGTATGCAATCATTGATAGTTTGCGTTCAAATGCACATTTCTTTATGTAATGTCAGAATTAAGTAGTGTCCTGTAAATGTAAATGTATTTTTTTGTACTTTCTGTATGTACTTGTGTGAAAAGCCCATCTGGGGACGGACATTGCAAATTAGCCTTGGTTATAAATGTTGTAGTGTGGCGCATGTTGATTGTTCCCACTTGTCCCTCAAATAAATAAATAAATAAATGTAAGTTAACATTGTTATTTAACATTATTTAATTTGTTTAACTATTTATCACCTTTAATATTCCACATTTTTTATTATATATGTATTTTTCCTGAACTAAACTCAGCTTTGTGTTAAATATGATTAACAAAATAGCAGGAAAGTCAGCTACCACGGGGTACCTCAGGGTTCAGTGCTTGGCTCCCTCCTCGTCTAGATACACACATTTCTGAACCTAGAGTATCATCCAAGCACATAGAATTTTCAGTAAAATTGGACCATTCTTATCTAAGCATGCTGCTTAAACATCTCTATACTAGACTACTGCCGTGTTCTTTTAGGTGGCCATCCTGTATCCACAATCAAACAACTGCAAATTATTCAGAAAGCAGTGGCGTGTTTGGTCTTCAGCGAACCTGTCAGGGCATATATCAATCTTACCAACTCCATCAGAACAGCTGAGACCTTTTCTACCCGTCCTTTTCTATCTCTTCTGTCTCTACTCTTAATGCACTTACTTAACTGTAACATTCTCTTTCTGTTGTTTCACAGGGTCATGGGTCTCACCTATATTTCTGTACTAGCTTGTATTTTTCTGGTCAATTATGGAGCTTTGTATAACAGCACTTCTCTATGGAATGCCAATCCTGACTTAATAAATAAATAAATATACAAAGAAATGTAAAAAAACGAAAATACATAAATATACGAAAAAATTAAAAACAAAGCAAGAATAAATGAGTATTTATACTTTTTTGTATAATTGGATTTTTTTTCATTTATTTATTTATGCATTTTTTATTTCCACTTATTTTCAAATTTATTTATGTATATATGTATTTATGTCTACATTTATTTATTTCTACATTTATTTATTTCTATATTTCTTCCTCTTTATGCTAATGAGGGGGGCATATTTTACCCCAGACATAGCAATCGAGCTCAGAGTGGCAGTGCTCAAGATTTGAGGCCACAGTGACACCTCGTGGTTTGAACAAACCAAACGTAAGAGGTTTGTGGACGTGCCTGTACAGGTTACGCAGGGAAATAATGACTTAAAGATTGGCAATATGGCCAAAATTTTATATCACGGTTTATGTCCTTGAATATCACCCTAACTGTATATAGGTTTACCATACATAGGGCTACTCTTTATTCCGGACATGGCCGTAAAACATCAGCCGGTCGGGATTTCTAAAATGTCTTGGCACACATGAACAGAAGCCGCTGATAACAGACACTTTGACACGGAAGCGCGTGAAATGATCCACTATTAATCACATTTCATGTAAATGTGCTGGATGAGGCTGATAAGAGCTTATTTTTATTGTCGGTGAGACTCGCACACCAGCTCAGAATGAGGAGAGAAACCAGCGCACATTTCACTGAAGTCTACGCAAGAATATTGATCAATGCATTTGAAACGCGACTGCAAATTCAGTTCACATTTCCTAATTTTACATGCGCAACATGTGACAATTCAAATGCTTAAAAATATAACGCATATTCCAAAGATGCTGCTCTTAGATACTGATTAATCACACCTCTTAGGCTAAATCATCAATTGAAATTATTCGGGTTTAAATCAAACAAAAGTAGCATCATGTAAGCGCAGCTAGTGAGACACACATCTCATGCTATGCATTGTAGATACGTACACTGAAGCTAACTGCATTTGTAATGTATCTTCCAAAAACAATGTTGACAGCAATAAGAACAATCTTTTCCATAAAGAGGTGATATTTCTGCTATAAATTGATTTCCAGGGGCATTTTTTAAAAGCTTCATTAAATAGATGCATCATCTCTCTCTCTCTCTCTCTCTCTCTCTCTCTCTCTCTCTCTATATATATATATATATATATATATATATATATATATTTATATGCACTACTATATGGCTGTTACCAGTAAAATGAAATTAGTTTCAACAAAATCCATCTTCGCACTGCAGATGTGGGACGTCCAGAAGCGGACCCTCATTAGCTTACAGAGGAAGAAACATATAAATAAATAAATGTGGAAAAAAATACAATTATAAATAAATAAGGAAATAAAAGTATAAATACTCACTTATTTTTTGTTTTGTTTTTACATTTCTTTGTATATTTATTTATTTATTATTAAGTTATTGGCATTCCATACTTCTCATGTTGCTGTCTTCATAGGATGCAATGCATTTTTTGTAGTATTCCTCAATTTTAAATCACTTTGGACAAAAGCATCTGCAGAATGAATATATCTAACATTGTATAATCAGTTATGGCTAAAGAACAAAAGTGAATTCATAAATGTTTCAGGTTCATAAATATTTCTCATCTCTGAATCTGATGATGCTTCTTAGAATAGCAGCCTCGTTTGTAAACATAATTCATGACATCTAGAATAGATCACTTTGTTGCTTTATTATATAATATGTTGATACATTATTAATAAGAATGTAGAACTTCATCTAATGTCAGTCAAACAAAAGAACAAACTAGACAACTGAGTAATAATACAGGACAGTGAATTACATTCAGTTGGTTTGACCCTTTTATTCCACACAATTGACTGGACAATCAGCACAGAGTACAGATAGTGGAGCTGTTAATTGGAAAGAAAGGATTGGGTATCATTGTCTATTTTTCACTTCTGCTCAATGTCTGTCTGCTGAATTGCTATGTCTTTCCTGCTAGTCTTAGATACATTTGTTTTAATCTTTAACTCACTTATCTACTCACAACGCTAATGTGACCATAAAAAAGCTTTTCACTCCTGCACAACTTTGTATCACTTATAAAGAATTTTTTTAAAAAAATCACCCAAATCCGCACTGCACAACTTTCAGTGCCTGGGGGCAAAGAAGACCCAAGATGACGCATCCGTGTTTCACATCTTATTTAATGTTCACTGCAGAGTGCTGGAGAATAGGATGTTCAAAGACATGAGAGGAGCCCAATGAATAAATTCATTGAACTTGGAGGTATTCTCAGAGAGTCAACAGGGACCAGACACCAAAAAGCAAAAACAGCTAATTATCTGTGGCAAACACAGAAATTCATTTATTAACAAAAGTGCAGTGGGCTAGACTGTCGAGTTGACTGGAGATGCTTTAGATGTTCTATGTTTTTAGGCTCACTGCAACTTTTAAGATTCCCCTTTCCCCTCAGTTTCAGCTATTAAATCAGAAAAGGTAGGATAACCTCTGTGATGTGTGTATGTGCTTAAACTTTTCATGGTTGCTTTAGAGTTATTCTGAGGCTGATTAGCATTTTAACTGAATCCCAGGCTTTGTAAGGACAAAGAGATCTAATAAAGCCTGTCTGATGTAGTCTGACCAGAAACTATCCAATATGACATTTGCAGGAGGAGCTATTATGGATGGTGCTGCCAGTCAACAGTGAATGGGCTCAATTGTATTCATCGTCAATACAAAGGAGAAATAAATCTGTAGATGATGCAATATGTGCAACATTATGCAAGCTACATGTTGTTTTCTATAGGGATTGCAATGCTTTGAGACTGTCCTTGACTGAATACAGTTATTTGTGTACTGTATTTATTAACCTTTGTTAACGTTAGTTAATAATAATACAATTGTTCATTTTTAGTTAATGATAGCTCAGGTCCATTGAATAATATTTACAGATAAAGCTTTTGATTTTAGTAATGTATATTCGTACATGTTGAAATGAACACGAACCAAGAAAAATAAATGCTTTAGAAGTGTTTTTCATTGTTAGTTCAGGTTAACTAATGTAGTTAACTAATTTTGACAAATGGTTTTAGTTATATTGACAGTGATAAAGGACAGTATGTGTTGGCTGCCTATCTAGTCCTTGATCAGTGTGTAGGTAATACTGCTTACAGTAGGTGTGTATTTGTTGGTGTGGGAACGTGCATGATTGTTTGCATGGATTTATTTGTGTATGTGCGTGTGTGTGTATTATGTCACTGGGGGCAAACAGGCATCTGTGACTTCTCAGATCTGACATTGTGCTGTAACTGCACTCCATCGATTCCCGAAAGGCAAATCTGACCTTGAGAAACACAGGCTGTGCAGAACAACAGGGTGAATACTAAACACTGAAGAAAACTGATTCAGGTGTGTGGATGTTTATGTTGTGTTGTCCAAAACTAACTCTCATCAGTGTGTTAAAAGTAAGGGTATGTCTATTACATGTTTGATTCTGGCACTTAACTGGAGTCTTTCTCAAGATTCCTTGACTGTCAAATAAATCAGCGAATTCATAATTGAGTCAAATAATCTTTCTAAATGCTCATCTTTTCAGTGTGTGCTTGTGACAATTAGTATGCAAAGACAGTGAGTTTGATAGACACTGCTTCTCTGTTATGTACCATTTTCTGGGCCTGGAACTGTCAAACTATAAGCAATGTCGACATCAAACCGCTCTAAATTCAAATGAATTTCTCTCATATTTTCTCTTCTCTTTGTTCTCTTTTTCTCTCTGTATCTCTTCCCCCTACTTTGTTCAACTGTACAGTCTGAAATGCTGAAAGCTGTTGTGTAGTGTGGCATTGGTGTGTGAATGAAAGAGTGGAGGAGTGTGATTCAAAGATCAGTGTGATAAGAGTTTTTTGTTATGTGATTGCTAAATTGACCTTGTGTGTAAGAGTGGCCGAGAAGTGATGTTGTAATTGTAGAGCCTCTTTAGAAAAATTGCTATGTGTCTGTATCCCATCTATTTCGAGAGCCAGTGTCGTCCCAGAGCATTGTGAGGGTGAAAGCAGAAAGACAGTGAGGGTGGAGGGGGATTCTCAAAAAAAAAATTGTGCCTGCTTTGCCTTCGCTGTCTGCATTGTTTAAGCTCTCGATTCACTAAATGAATTATGTAAATGCCACAAATATGGTAAAAAGTGCTAAACACAAAATGCCCGCATTTTCACTGCAGGTTCTGATGCCCAATTCTGAGTTTGTTGACTATATCCAGCTTACATAGACTTTTAAAACTGACCCATATCCGATATCTGCATTTACACTTTACACTTGGCATACATAATACACTATACAAGAAACAAGCCAAGTTAGACGTACTGACCCGGTAAAGCTTAGGCCGAAAAGTGATTTGTGATTTGCAATGGACGCAGACTAAATGACAATACAAGCTTTAGCTTTCTGCACCATCTTCAGAGGTCAGCAAAACATTGGTCTCTTAAAGCGGAGAAAGAGAGGAGTGCCCTTGTTGCAGCCTGCATTGAAAAGAGACATGTGATCACGGATGGTGTCCACCTGAATTGACGTTATTCGCCACCATCGCTTTTTCAATGGCGTATGACTCGCATTGACGGGAATATCTGATCTGTCCACTTCATGGCAGACGCAAATGCATGTATCTTTGCAAATGCACGTATTTTCCTGCTTAGACGTTTTTGGGTCATATCCGATCTGTGCCACATGGGAGGAAAAAAAATCGGAATTGGGTCACTTGAACCATATAATGTAAATCTGGCCTTTGCATGATACTATTTCAGACCATACTTTATTGTAATAATTTGTTACATTTATATAGCGCTTTTTCTGGGACCTCAAAGCGCTTCACATATGGAAGGGGGATCTCCTCAACCACCACCAATGTGCAGCATCCACCTGGATGATGCGACGGCAGCCATATTGCGCCAGAACGCCCACCACACAGCAGCTTACTGGTGGAGAGGAGACAGAGATGAAGCCAATCAGTATATGGGGATGATTAGGAGGCCATGATGGACAGAGGCCAAGGGGAAAATTTGGCCAGGACACCAAAAAAAAAAAAAAAAATGTAACGCATTATTGGAACTGTACAACATCACCTGCCAGTATCCTGCTATCGAGGCACCATGAATCAACATATGCCCAGTTTTAATCATTATTTGATGAATAACTGCTACCAAAAAAAAAAAAGAAGAAGAAGAATGATTTCTCACTAGAATTTTAAAGTTAAACATTTATAGATTTTATTAATTACATTTATTTTTTATAAAACTTGATTGCAGGTGGTTAGTGAATAATTAAAATTATCATTTTGAAATATTACAAAATGATTAGTTCAATTTATTTTATTTTTGGCATCTGATAATCTGGATTGGAGGTGGTTCGTGAATTATTAATTTTATGAACATTTTTAATTTTAAAAGTTATTCATTTTATTATTAGCATCCCAAACTGAATTCCAGGTGGTTAGGTGGAATAAAGCGCCCTGGAATAAGGCAAACTGAAATCCTGCCCTGAAATCCTGAAAGTGTCACAACTGATTTGTGAATTTGCCCCAGCAGACTTTTCTCTCCTTTACACTTCTTTGTCCGTCTCTCTCTTGCAGTGGAGACCTTTCCTTCCTGGGGTGAAGTATGATGTCATTGAATCAGCTTATATATCGTTGTATACAGGTAAATCCTCTTTCCTTTTAGAGATTTTTTTATGCTAAAAATACATGCACATGTTTCAGGGAAGATAAAACAGAAAATGGAATGAATTCTCAAGAGTAACATTTGCAAACTCTGCCATTTGCAATCATATCTGAATATTGCTGTTAACATTCACAGCCTCTGAACATCACAGCTTCTGCTGTTTGTGTGAAAAGTTACATTGCACTTACATTTAAATGTAGGCAGTGGCAACTAGGTAATCACCAGAAAACACTTGCCCCTGAGCCTCCTGTGTTTGCTGTGACAGTCAGCATGTACGTTGTACTCCTTTGCATATCGTCTTATCAAGCATTACATATGTTCACACGCTCCCCTTCAAATTACTGCTATTCATCAAGGGAACTGACTTTAATTTACACATGCTTTTAGAAGGAAGTAGAGACACAAAATGAGAGAGGGAGGGGAAAAAAGAGAGAAAGACAATTCCCATGGCCCTCCTTTGCTTCGTTTACATAATTATTTGAGACGAAAGCAATTTTTCGATTAAATCCTTACTGTACTTAACAAGCTGAGGGAGAGGGGGATGTGCATTAGCTTCCACCGCCATCCCACACAGCTCACCGGAGAGTACGGAGCCAACTCCGAATTGTCCTAATCATTAATCACGCAGACCACTCCCTTAAGGAAGACCGCACCGTATGTAAGGCACACAGACACACTCTTTTTCTCTCTCTAGTCATGTCATCTGGGAGATGCAGATGGAGCGAGATCTCCAGAGCAAGAGGTTTAACTTTGACTGTCTTTCTGCTCTGTTAACAAGAGATATGGTGAACCTTCATGAACCGGTCTCCCATCCATTTGCTTTGTTTTGAGTTTTTTTCCCCATAATTTTTTAATCATTATATTGTGTAATTATCATTTATAAATGTTTCTTTTATTTACATTTTTTATTTAGTTTTTATTACATCTACATCATGGTGTGGAATTTTTTTTATCTTTAAGATGTGTGTGACCATCATGACAGTATACGAGCACACACAAACCTTATTCTAATATGGAATTGTATTGGAATGGTAAAGAGTGTTGGTACTTGACAGGAGGGCCTCCATTCAAGGATAAAATATGATGAACAAGTCTAAGAATGTTCCACGTATGGTTGAAAATACCATCATTGGCCTAGAAAGATAACATTCTCGTAGTCAAAACTATAAAAGAGGAAGGATGCCCTCCCCTCACTGTCAAACTCTGCAGACACTCTGTGGGACTGCAAGAAAATAAACCTCATCAAAGACTATTGGAAATGTTTGTCTATTATTCAGTGATTGAATTTGGTTTGCCACCACCACAATGGTTATATTGATAATTAGGGGTGTAATAATACACTCATGTCATACTATCGCAATATTTTAAATAAATAAATAAAGAAGATCGTTTTTTTTATTATTACTTTATAATTCTTAAAATAATAATATTAATATTTTATTATGTAACGCTTTAGATTACTGCTTGGAAAGTACGCGTAATTACAGTTTTTTTATTCGCTTTGGTACTATTTTCATATGTAAGGTGTACATTTTCAAAACTCTTAGTACAAAAATCCAAACTGATCACACTTGTAACGCAGCTAGTCATTCTTTCAAAACCTGATGTCATGCTTTCAGTCAGTTGCACATGTTTTCAGTCCACATAATCATTGTTTCAAACACAAGATTGTTGTAATATGTAATGAGAACATTTGGTTTAATCACCGAAACACAACAGTATGATCTTCTTTCAGTTTAGTACTTTTAACAATCAGTTCATACAACAGCAAACAATGCAAGATACATGTTTCAAATCAGCCTTAGAAGTGCTGAAATGAATATGCTACAGTAGCTATAAAAGACAGATTACACAGTTTTCACATAAGGCAATACACTTACATTACCCAACATTTACATAATCTATAATTTCCAAAATATCCATCATATGTGTAATCAAGTGAAGGATCAATGAAGACATCCTCTACAATAATTTGGGCAAATTAGTTTTTATTTTTCAGATATAAGGTAGGCCTATACTTTCTATAATGAAATGTAACTAAATAAGAACAAAACGATAACATTTAGTGCACTTATTACATTACTGTAATTTGGATCAAGCCTGTCTTGAGCATTTGGCCATAGATTCTCGTCCACATCACAATGAATGTTATCATTGTTCATGCACCTTGGAAAAAACCTTTTGGCGTGACGAATCCATGCTTGACATTGGTCTACAGTACACTGATGTCATCACATGCATCATCCATGGCCTGAAGGAGGGTGGCACGCTCCAGGGGTTTTGGCGATCATAGACCTTCCACCTCCATGCTGAAAGAAATTCCTCAATAGGGTTGAGGAAAGGAGAGTATGGAGGCAGGTAGAGGGTCATGAATCGGGGATGGGCCTGAAACCATGCTTGAACTACCTCTGATTGGTGGAACCTGACATTGTCCCACACAATTACATAGGTGACCCCTTCACCTTGACAGGCCGGCTCAATTTACTGTAATTGAGAAACTCAATAGGATGTGCAGCATTATAGAAGCCAAGTAATGTCCTACGACACAATCTTCAGAGATAGCTGCGCACATGGAGATGTTTCCTCCACGTTGTCCAGGCACTTGGACTGTGGCCCGTTGGCCGATGATGTTCCGTAAAGCACCATAACCCTCTAAAAAATATATTTTGGTTAGTTCTTTTAACAGTGTTGTTCCAATATACATATGACGTAAGTGATGCATCAAATAGTAACAGTAATACAATATATAGTGCTGTACCTGAACATACTCAGCCCTTAGTTGAACATAGAATTGACAGTTGATCTTTTTAGATTTGGATCAACTAATCTGGCAGCCTCTGCCATAGTAAGGCCTCTGTTCACCACATGATCAACGATGATGGCCCGGACTTCATTAGACAACAGTTCTGCCTCCCTCTCTCTGATGACCAACCCTTTGACGGGCCCCATGCCCACCTCTCTGACCTCTGTTGGTGCCCATGCCCACCTCTCTGACCTCTGTTGGTGCCCATGCCCACCTCTCTGACCTCTGTTGGTGCCCATGCCCACCTCTCTGACGGATCCCTTGTCCATGAGCTCTTCCTATTCATTGCTGTCTATCCTGCTCCATGTTGAAAGAAATGGCCAGTGTTTACACCCGCACTTTTATATATAGTAACCAATTGTGGTTACCACTATGGGAAATCAATTAGCAATAACGAGTATTCATCATGTGTGGTTACACATAATTTATATGTTCGTACAAACGCACATTTTATTTCTGTAGTTCTCAAAATTCCATATACTGTATATTGCTGAAATGAAAATCTATAGGTTTACCAAATGATTCATTGATTAACCATTAAGATCAGTTGGATTAAATAATAGACAACTGTATTAAACTGAACAAAAAGAGATGCAAATCAAAAGTTTGATAGTAAAAGCTTTATGAAAGGCAGTTACTATGAATGAAACAATAATTTAGATGAAATACTTATTTTGTGTTGTGAAAAGGATACTTTGTGATTTTGTGAATTGTACTAACACAATTGAAAACATGATGAAATGTTTGAAAAAAGTGCACTTTTGATGATCTGTTGTGATATTAGCACCAAGAGTTTTGAAAATGTACACCTTATTAATGAAAATAGTACCAAAGCGAATAAAAAAACTGTAAGACGAATTTACAGTGTAACTTTTGGTAATTATAGTGTACCTATAAAGTACTTACATGTAAGTGTAAGGGTACAATATGTAAAGTTTGGGGAATAAAGGGGTAACAACCAGGAGAACTAAAAAATGATTTATACTGTATATAACTAAGGGGTACTTATTCTACTATTATGATACAACAATCTTACATTTGGGAGAAATTTAGCGAGAACATACGTACCTTTTTGTAATAATGGTGTACCAATACATATTGTATAGGCTTTTTTAAAATTACAGGGTACAAATCTATCTATTTAAACAGTTGTTTTTTTGTTTGTTTGTTTTTATAGCAAAAGTGCAGATGTTTAAGTTTGGGCTTACATGTTTCAAGGGAAAAGTAAAGCTAAAACTATTGCATTTTTTTTAAATACTGGGAAATATACTTTTGTTCCATGTAGTAACAGGGTAAGTGGTGCTTGTTACCCTCTTGTTTTATGTAGTTACAGGGTAAGTACAATAAAAATACATACACACAATCTTATATCACTGACTCAGAAACCTTTATTTGAAAAACAACTTATTACAGTTAGTCTGAAGAGATAGTCTACAGTTTAAAAAGTTTAAAATATTGTAATTTTTCTTACAAACACTTATCGTTTCCTTTCAGAATACATTGATCCATCCATTGGGGTCGTATGGATTACTACAGTTATTGCAGTATGTGCTGTTTGATGCTCCACCTTTTAGGAACACATGAGCTTGCATTATAAGTGTTCTGAATTAAGTTGTTTTTCAAATAAAGGTTTCCGAGTCAATGATATAAGATTGTGTATTTATTTTTATTATACTTACCCTGTAACTACATGAAACAAAAGGGTAACAAGCACCACTAATGAAACAAGAGTATCTTTCCCCAATATTTAAGCAAAAGTTGCAATAGTTTTAGTTGTCAGTGCACTTTTGTTAAAAAGATTACTGTGTAAATGCATAGATTTGTACCCTATAATTTTTTAAAAGCCTATACACTATGTATTGGTACACCATTATTACAAAAAGGCACGCATTGTATGTTCTTGCTAAATTGCTCCCAAATGTAAGATTGTTGTATCATAATAGTAGAATAAGTTCCCCTTAGTTATAATACTTACAGTATAAATTATTTTTTAATTCTCCTGGTTGTTACCCCTTTATTTCCCAAACTTTACATATTGTTCCCTTATATTTACATGTAAGTACTTTATAGGTACACTATAATATTACCGAAAGTTACACTGTAAAATCGCTTTAATTACACAGTACTTTCCGGGCTGTAATCTAAAGCGTTACCTTTTATTATTATCAGGAACCACAAATATTCTCCCATTGTATTATTCTACATTATATTCAACATCATGTATAGTAATATAGTAGTGGCACTGAAACTGTAAACTGTCCTTTTTTTTCTCACGCAGTACTCTGCTGCAAACCACAGTTAATAGTATTGGAAGGGTTGTTGAATACTCTATATTTGAACCCTTGGAGTCAGTTTCTGAGAAGTGTTTGACCCTTAAAGTGGTCTTGTTCATTGCCCTCTCGGTTGCAGAGTCCTGTCTCGGTTTTGCCCCCGGACTAGTTAAGGTGATTTTGCATCCTAGGCTAAATTATGTCCTAAAAGTGCCTTCATCTCCCTTCCATCCTGTTGTTCCTAGCTGTTCCATCCTAGCCTTCTCCCCTCATCTGTTTGATACTCCAGAACAAGAGAGACTGAATAAGTTTTGTCCAGTCCGGCCCCTTAAAACAAAACTCTTTGTATGTTTTGGTGACCGAGGTTCCACCGCTTCTAAACAAGCTATTTCTCATTGAGTCTAAAATGTGCTCTCTCTGTGGCCTATGAGGCGCGTGGTCTTGCTCCGCCTCTAGGTATGAAGGATGATTCTATCCTGCGTGTGGCTGCCTCAATGGCGCTGGCAAGGGGTGCGCCTTTGCAAGATGTTTGTGCTGTGGCAAGCTGGTCCTTTCCGCACACATTCATCAGGTTTTATATTGTGGATGTTTGGTCAACTCTGGCCATTCCTTTATCTACAGTTGGTGCTTGTGCAACTTTCACATCTGTGATGCAGGCATCCTCTCAGTATGTCGGCGTGGGCATTGACGTTCCCATTGTGTCTACAACATGATGCATCATCGATGTTTCCTCGAAAAGGAACTTCTCAGGGTTACGTACATAACCCGGTTCCCTGAGATGGGAACGAGACGATGCGTTGCCATACTTCAATTACGCCTGTGCGGCTTCTTCAGACAATTGAATCTGAATGACAATCATGCAGGCGCCTTATATAAATGTAGTCACGTATGTGGCGTCAACTGACATCGTCCATGACCAATCGGAGCTTGGCATGTAGCACACGTGGTTCAGGCACCTGCACGCTCTGAAGGCATCCCATTGCATCAACGACATGACACATACGTAACCCTGAGACATTTTCCTCTGTTATTATTAATATGAATCGAATAAGAAGTTTTTGCACTAAGTTTATCATCTATTTGCTCTTCTATGAGCTGAAATATTTTGTTAATTTTCCTATACTTAAAGATGCCACAGTCACTGTATGTGTTGCATGTGGTGCACTTTATTTGTACCATTTTGTTTTATTAGTATATTTTTATTTATCTTTTTACCTTTCTTTAGAATTTTTCCAGATCCAATACAGTTGGCTGCTTCATTTGTCAACAACATTTTCTTTCCGAACTCTCCATTACACTGTGCCTCATTTACAAAACAATCTGCAGTCAAATTCTCTGAACAAACAAACTGCGTTTTTTAGGCCAAAACATTTTTTGTCACATACAGCAAACATCTCCTCACTATCCGCTAGCTGCCTGTCCTATGGCAAGCCGTTTTAAACATTTAATTATGGCAAGCCGTTTTTAACATTTAATCATGTAAACCTACTAGTCTATATTTTCATGCTACTAGTACTTATTTTTTAGATACTAGTATCTATTCCATTAAGTACTAGTACTCATTAGCTACTAGTGCTTATTCTTTAGGTATCTAGTGCCTTTTCTTTAGACATTAGTGCTTATTATTTAGGTACTAGTACCTTTTTAAAGATACTAGTACTTATTCATTAGATACTAGTCCTTATTTATTATATACTAATGCTTATTCATTAGTTACTAATACTTATTCATTAGATTCTAGTGCCTATTAAATTGGTACTAGTACTTATTCATTAGAGACTACTTATTCATTAGTTACTAGTACTTATTATTAGATACTAGTACTTATTCGTTATATACTAGTACCTATTAAATAGACTAGTACTTATTCATTAGTTACTAGTACTTATTCATTAGATTCTAGTGCCTATTAAATTGGTATTAGTACTTATTCATTAGAGACTAGTACTTATTCATTAGATACTAGTACTTATTAGATACTAGTACTTATTCATTATATACTAGTACACATTAAATAGATACTAGTACTTATTCATTAGCTACTAGTACTTATTCAATAGATACTAGTACCTATTAATTAGCTACTAGTACATATTAAATATATACTAGTACTGTAACGAAGCAGGCAGGAATGAAGCGGAGAGATGAATCCAATTGCAAGCACATTTAGTAATAAAACAAACAAAAGAAACTCAGACTAGGAACACAGAAAAAAGCAACCATTACAACATTAAGAACTCACAAGGACTGGACTGAAACACAGGGCTTAAATACAAGGGCAAACGATCTAAACAGGATAACAAGGGGGCGTGGTTAACGGGAAACACCTGGGAAGACTAATAGAGATAACGGGGAGCGGGAAAACAGGGAACAGGACTGAACCAAGTGCACAAAGACAGGGGGAACACAGACAGACATCACAACATAGCCCCCCCTCTATGGGCGGCTCCCGACGCCCAACAAAACAGGAAACAAGACAGTTCGGGAGGGTGGTGGAGCGGAGGCGGTCCCGGGGGAGGGATGGAGGGCCAGGTCCGCGCAGGGAACGGGACCAGGGCCTTGCAATGACGGGCATGAGCCATGGAACGTGGGCGGACCTGGGCCATGGAACGTGGGCGGAGCAGGACGAACAGACTGCCAGGGCGGAGCAGGCTGTGGGCGTTTCCACGACGGAGCAGGCTGAGGGCGAGGCAACGGCGGAGCAGGCTGTGGGCGTGACCAGGGCGGAGCAGGCTGTGGACCCTCGGGCATCCAGGGCGGAGCTGTCGGACCCTCAGGCTTCCAGGGTGGAGAAGACCCCTCGGGCGGCCACGGCGGTGAAGACCCTTCGGGCGGCCACGGCGGAGAAGACCCTTCGGGCGGCCACGGCGGAGAAGACCCTTCGGGCGGCCATGGCGGAGAAGACCCCTCGGGCGGCCACGGCGGAGAAGACCCCTCGGGCGGCCACGGCGGCGAAGACCCTTCGGGCGGCCACGGCGGAGAAGACCCTTCGGGCGGCCATGGCGGAGAAGACCCCTCGGGCGGCCACGGCGGTGAAGACCCCTCGGGCGGCCACGGTGGAGAAGACCCTTCGGGCGGCCATGGCGGTGCGGCCTTCATAGTCCCATCCAGGGTCCTACTGCCCCCCCCCAAAATTTTCTTAGGGGCAGCCATGGGGTCATCAGCAGGAACAGACACCGGCGCAGAATCAGCGGGCTCTGGCGCAGGATCAGCGGGCTCTGGCGCAGGATCAGCGGGCTCTGGCGCAGGATCGGCGGACACCGGCTCAAGTGTGTGCGTAGCCCACACACACCACATGGCTGTGGCCATTATGGCCAGTGTTGCGGTCACTGAGGGCTCAGGCGGCGCATGCGTGGCGTGATCAGTCTCTGGCTGGGCAGACGTGACGTGAACGGTCTCTGGCTGGGCAGACGTGACGTGAACGGTCTCTGGCTGGGCAGACGTGACGTGAACAGTCTCTGGTTGGGCAGACGTGACGTGAACGGTCTCTGGCTGGGCAGACGTGACGTGAACAGTCTCTGGCTGGGCAGACGTGACGAGAACGGTCTCTGGCTGGACGGTCTCTGGCTGGACGGTCTTTGGCTGGACGGTCTCTGGCCGGACGGTCTCTGGCTGGACGGTCTCTGGCTGGACGGTCTCTGGCTGGACGGTCTCTGGCCGGACGGTCTCTGGCCGGACGGTCTCTGGCCGGACGGTCTCTGGCTGGACGGTCTCCTTGGCCCTCCGCACTGACATCAGCGGCGGCTGTGCCACGGTGGACATCAGTCCTGGACGCCCATAGACCGACGTGTTGGCAAGCTTAAAGGCTGACGTAACGAGAAGGACAGGCTGAGGGAATACTGCGGGCTCACTGAGCTCCTTCTCCTCCACGCCCACAGTAAACAATGATCGGCTCATCCACAGGGCCTGGTCAATATACTGTTCCAATGACCCGAGAGGGTCATGATCGGGCATTAATGACCGGAGAGGTTCAGATAACCCTCCGCGGAAGAAGATCTTTAAACACAGATCGTCCATAGCAGACAGATGAGCCAGCTCAATAAAATCTGTGACATAGTCTTCAATGGATCGATCTTCCTGACGAAGACGCATGATCTGGACATCTGGGCACAGGGTTGGCATGGCTGCTGGATTCATGTTGCGGTGAGTTCTTCTGTAACGAAGCAGGCAGGAATGAAGCGGAGAGATGAATCCAATTGCAAGCACATTTAATAATAAAACAAACAAAAGAAACTCAGACTAGGAACACAGAAAAAAGCAACCATTACAACATTAAGAACTCACAAGGACTGGACTGAAACACAGGGATTAAATACAAGGGCAAACGATCTAAACAGGATAACAAGGGGGCGTGGTTAACGGGAAACACCTGGGAAGACTAATAGAGATAACGGGGAGCGGGAAAACAGGGAACAGGACTGAACCAAGTGCACAAAGACAGGGGGAACACAGACAGACATCACAACAAGTACCTTATTTATTAGATACTAGTATCTTTTGTATTTGTTCATAGTATGGCAAGCCATTTTAGCTTAAATTGTACTCAGCGTTACTCGTCATAATTGCATTTTTACTAGTAAGAATTGAATTAGAGAGCTCTGTAATTGTAATTCTTACTAATTGAATTAGAGAGCTCTCTAATAATAATTGTTACTAGTAAGAATTGAATTAGAGAGCTCTCTAATTGTAATTGCTACTAGTAAGAATTGAATTGTAGAGCTCTCTAATTGAATTCTTACTAGTAAAAATGCAATTTCGACGAGTAACACTGGGAACAATTTAAGCTAAGACGGCTTGCCATAGTACCTATTCTTAGTTTACTAGTCAAAAACTGCTTTTTTACTCGTCTTATGTTATGACTAGTCAGAACGGCCACTGTAGAGTTAAATTAAAAATCTTACTAGTAAAATAAAAAATCTTACTGGTAACATTTGGAATAAATACTACTATCTAATAAATAGGTACTATTATCTATTGAATAAGTACTAGAAGCTAATTAATAGTTTAGTTTAGTTTGGTTTATTTAAGAGTTTGACAAGGCAGGATATTGAAGGACAAAACCCTGAAATGTATCAAACAGAACACATACTCAAGACAACCGTATATACCTAATTAAAAAGTTAAAAATAAAAATAGAAGATTCAAACAGGAGGAGTAAAACAGATGCATACAAAAACCTGAAATACATCAGGCTTCATACAAGCAGAACCTGCAAGTTATTTATAAAACAGTAGTTTAAGAGCACGTGGAATAAAATAAAGTTCATGTCTTTTTGATTTGCTCCTGGGCACAATAAGTTCCCTACGCTGCCGTAGTAGGTAAGTAGGTGTTGGAGCCACAGACAGGAATCAATGCAGTGGTGATGAACTGTCCTTGAGTAGTTTTGTAAAAGTACGTATAGTGGCCTCGTCGCGCCTCTCACTCAGTGATGGGAGAGAAGAAGTTGGAACACCTATTATCCGACAGCAACGTTTTTGGACCCTTTCTAACTCATCAGAGAGACCTTTTGGTAGTCCACCCCATACTCAAGAACTGGCCGTATAAATGTCAAATATATTTTCATTAAAACATCACATGGGAGACCCGCGTTTTTAGCAACACAGAGATAGTGGATTCTAGGACGCACCTTCGAAATCATGTACTTAATGTGTGCGCCCCACGACAGATCAGAAGAAATTTGAACTCCAAGTAGTTTAAAGGTGGAAACTCTGCTAATTAGATGTCCTGATATTACAGGAGAGGAAGGGCAGGGAATGTTTTTGTCTTTCCTGGCTCTAATGACCATGTCCACGGTCTTACCTCCATTCATTTGGTAAGTACAATAAGTACTAGTTTCTAATTAATAGGTACTAGTATCTAAAAAATAAGTACTAGTAGCATGAAAATAGATTAGTTTAAATGATTAAATGTTAAAACGGCTTGCCATACCTGTCCCCTGAACACACTGTAAAAAAATGCGGTCTCTGTAGACACCCCAGGCTCCACAAATGGCAACAAAAACAAACTGGAGCAACCCTCACCACGAAAAAAACAAAACCAGTATTCCAGCCAATAACCAATAAGAAGGATTTGGGGGTGGGGTTTGGGGGGGTTAGTGCGCGTACTCATCAATGGGGGTGTGGAGGAGAGAGAAGCATGAAGAGGGAAGTTAGAATGATATTCTCTTTAAGTTTGATATGGCCGACACACGACCAAAGAGACGACGTTCTGATGAACAAATTGCAAAGAAGGAAAAGGAGAAGGAACACACGAAGTCCCGAATTTACATTGGAAAAGCCTTCGAAAGGTGGCGAGATCTCCGCCGGCAGAAGGGCTTCCAATCCGACTTTCAGGTAGCTCTGTTTTTGCTGGACAGCTGGGTAAATCCAGTTAGTTTTTTCTAAATGGATGTTCATGTTCCCCAAACAAACACAAGGATATAATTAGCTAGAACTATGCAGTCAGCGCTAACTTTGGTGAATACAACATATAGGTTTCTAGCAGCTAGCGATCGATCTCTATTGTAAATCATCAAGCAAACTCACCGTAGGGCGACAGATTGTGTGAATGATTGTTTTATCATGTGTTTCTGGTAATGTTTCTCTTTTTCTGCATTCTGTTCTGCATTATATGAAAGCATTTATCTAACTTGGCGACATTACACCTTGAATGAAGTATCAGTAAAACTACAGGATGAGGAGGAGGAGGGAGGGTCTAGCTAGCCTCTGTTTTGTTTGACAATACTTCGAACGTCAACAAGAAGTGACGTCACCCAACATCGCTTAGAGCACCTTTAAACAGGACATGTCAAATTGAACATTCCTTTGTGCCAGGTATAAACTAAACAATATTTTTTGTCTGTTGCGATAGTCACTGTGTCAGATTATGCAATTTTGACTACTAAATCTTGTTGTGTCATTGACAAGAATCATCTAGTCATCTAGTTCATCTAGTTAGTCATCTAGTTAGTTCACCCCAAAATGAAAATTCTGTCAGTAATTACTCACCCTCATGTTGTTCCATCCCCATAAGACTTTCGTTCATCTTCGGAACACAAATTAAGATATTTTTGATTAAATCTGAGAGCTGGATCCCTCCTCCATAGGCCTCTTAAGGGATCGAAACTGGCCAGCCCAAAAGTTATGAAAGAGTATCTCTCGAGGAAAAACTCAAATCGTGCTCGCGCGTTCGTACTTCCTAGCTCATTTTCTCATGGGCGAGCCAAATTCTCTGGGCGGGGAAAGCAGAGAAAGGGGAGGTTACCTTTCCTCCGTATGACGTCATACGGAGGAGATTCAAGATCAGCCCGTCTGAGCTTTCATTTTCTCAAAGGCAGAAAAAGATAGCCAAAGCTCGGTTTACACCGATTGAAATTTCTAGCCACTGGGGGACCATATACAGGCTAGGGGAAATCATATTAATGTTAAAAAACCTCAGAAAGGGTCAGGGGACCTTTAAAATGTTTTTAAGCTATGAAACTTATAGGATGTTTAATGGAACAAAGACTTCTTACAGTATATGTCAAAAGATCAAGGAAAATTTGGTTTTATCATATCATGACCCCTTTAAAGTGATATCTTTGTACTCTAAGGTACTAATATGAACCTACTAGGAGTAGATAAAATACAAAGTTATCCATTTAAGGGTATTGTTCGTTATTTTATCTTTATTATTCAAAAATAAGATCAGAGATCTTCAAATTACGAACAATAGGACAAATGCATTTACATTCATTTTATCCAAAGCGACTTACAAGAAACAACAATATTTGTAATATTTGCAAGCTAGAAAGAGGAGACAAAATAAGAAGAGACAACATAAGAAGAAAGCTTGTTTGAGATTTGATTCTATTTTATGTCCAATTACATTTGCTTGTAATGTGTCTGTTCAATAATCAATAAAGCCATATGGCCCATGACTAAAGCTTTAAAGCTTCAACAGCATCAATGGACACACCAGGCAAAGCCTGCAGTCTTTTTAGCCTATAATGGCACAACTCTGCTCCATCTCTTTGTTCTTCGTCTTCATCTTGGATGTTACTGTAGGCTAACCCTTTAAACTATCTCTTTTCATCCCTCTGTCAGTGCCATGTGCTTTCTTTCAGCCTTTCTAGCATCAGTGTAGACAGACTATAACTGACTGATAGACTATAACTTATACTTGCCCAGTAGCATATTTGCAGTAGATTGATAGGACTAATTAAAGTGTGTTTTCATCACCGGCTAGCTGAGCAGACACTGTTGTGAGCTCTCATAATGTCAGGAGAAAAGCCGTAATGAATTGAGTCTCCCTCACACACACACACACACACACATCTGCATGCTTCAGTGCCCATGACTGATCTTTAAGGGATTGTCTTAAAGCATGGGAAGTGTGTGTGAGCCTGGTTGCATCTCTTTATGCCTTAGGGAAGTGTCCATACAAAAAATAAATAATAAAATAAAACAGATCCAGAGTGAGGTTGGATTTTGAATTTGAAGCCCAGCAGTGTGGATAGTGTTGAAGAGTAACATGGTCATTGATGATCTGTACTGGCTCCAGATTTAGTGTAAAATGGAATGCTATATAAAAACTGAACTAAAATATGCTGTCCATAACTCACCTCCTCTCTGGTGCAGTTTGGCTCTGTGTCAATGAAATGTCACTTTAAACTTTGCAGTTGTGGTGACAAGCAGCAAGCATCTTGTTTTTTATCAGCTGTCCATGAACATCAACTTTCAACTTTAGGACATTCGATACATTATTTTAAGTGGTTGTAATTCCTTTGTAAATACATATACACTGTTCTTAAGTTTGAAATAATGTTTTTACAAGACGTCTTTTATGCTCAGCAAGGCAGTAAAAACAGCAATATTGTGAAGTATTGTAAGGACCACCCGTCGGCCCAACGGCGTGGGCGAAGGTTTATTGCATGTAGGTCTTTTCAGCACTTCTGTGAAGTTCACTTAATTTATTATAATTTCGTTTAAATTTGATTCTAGTTCCATGCTTAGTCTGACTCCTATTCCAAATCGTTATTAAATTTAGACTTGATTTCTAGTTAGGAACTAACCATAAATATTGGTTATGTTTCAATTTAGGTATTTGATTGTTCTTGGTATCCCATACTTTCAGTTATTCGTTCATTAGGGACCTGATGCCGCATAAAGTCACACGCCAGCCGGGTTACGTGGATCTCAGGGACACAAACTCGCCCGTCTGATCTTATACTCAAAGGGTGCAGGGTTAACTATTACCTTTTTAATACTGATCTTTCATTAAAAAAAGTGTAGTTTATGTAGCCACTTCTGTACAACAGAAGTGCTAAGTCTTGCTAAGTCAGTGATAGACAGAAATCAAAAGGTCTTCAGATGACATGCTTACTGCTCCATTTATTTATGAGCCTTTAGTTTGACCTCTCCTGGACATCAGATTTGCAGTAGCACGAGCCTCCTCATAATCTACGGGTAATAATAATTTTAGATGAATACAGAATAAATTGAGTGATCTGAGTGCAGGACTCAGGAAGACACTAACACAGCACTGTGTGGGGGTTTTCTGGTTACAGAATTCCCATTGACTCTTCGGCCAGTTTCCCTTAAATATCCAGACCAGAACAAAAGAGTTGTAAATATTTACTACACCAATATTTTTCGATTTGTTGGACCTACTCTCGTACCCCAAAGGGTCACAGTTGGTTTTGGGGGAGAGGAACAATGGTTATCAGATATCTTGAAGAGACACAACAGGAGAACAGAATTCTTCTAAGTTTTCAATCTTTCACGTAACATAAGTGACTGCTGTGAAATTGAGACCATTTTAACAATTGCACTGAGACATTTAAAATGATACCAAATATGAAAGAGAAAAAACAATGTATTTACAAGATGCGTCTTATAACACAAGATATGTGTTATCTGTTTCGATGTGCGTTAAGGTGAAGACACGAGACCTGTTTTAGGTTTCAGCCATGTTCTTTTATCTGCCTTAACCCCGCCCCGTAGACCCAACATTACATGTATCAGCAATAGGTGACTCGTGTATTGCATATCATGACATTATCGACATTCTTAGTGAACTTTCAATGACTTGAGCCAGGGTGAAAGGAGGGGAGTAGGTAGAAAGAGGCTCATAGATAAGTGAGGAGAGAAGTCTGGGCAAAGCAGTATCTTATGCTCTTTCTTTGAGATCTCTCCTGATGAGTGAGTTTTATTGTTTTATTGCAGGTAAGGATTCTCAAGTTCAGTCTTAGCAGAAATCCATCCTTATAGTATTATTACAGTTTAAAATAACAATTATAATAACTTAAAAATGTAATTTATTCCTGTGATGGCAAAGCTGTATTTTCAGCATCATTACTCCAGTCTTCAATGTCACATGATCCTTCAGAAATCATCATAATATGCTGACTTGGGGATCAAGACACATTTCTTATTAATATTCATATTAAAAGTACTGATTTTAATGAATTTTTTGATGAATATAAAGTTCAAATGAACAACATGTATTATTTTTGTGACAATGTAAAACTCTTTACTTTCACTTTTGATCAATTTAATGTGTCCTCGCTGAATAAAATGATCAGTTTCTTTGAGGAAACAAAAAATATCTGACCCCAAACTTTTAAATGGAAGTTAAAGGAGCTGTATGTAAGATTGTGGCCAAAACAAGTACTGCAATCACTGTCAAATTACTGTAGAGTGGTGTATCTCCTCCCCCTCCTCCCTGACTCGAGGTTGCCAGATCGGCTGCAGGATCCAGCAGGAATGTGACGAGCTGCAGCTGTGGTAACTACAGCAGAGCTGGCAACCCGGATGCCGCAACACTACTGACTTCGTGATTGGTAGATAGGTGGAGGGTGGAGCATCAGACCAAAACACAACATGACAACATCAACATCAGTTGAGGGCTGCAACTGCACTTTTTAAATGACAATATCCTGGCCAGACTACTGTTGTCAGTGATATAAGTATTTGAAATGTACATGATTTCTTAATGTCTATTGACATTTCAGGGCCATTTTATGATTAATTGAAATAAATTTCTTACATACAGCTCCTTTAATGCCCATTTGTCACATTAAATAATCATGTTAACACATACCTTTTGCAAGTGTGGGACCATGTTGAAAATCAAATCTAGGATTCAAAATAAACCTGTAAAATTTGTTTTAGAATTTTTAGGATTAAAACAAAGGATAATTTTTCTAAATGAATATTATAGGTCACTAATCAAATTATTACATTTGTGATACTGATCATGTGACTCTCTAAAAATGGTCAGATATACTTGCTTACATTGAAATGCAAGATGCTCTTTGGATCATTCTTAAATTATGTATTAGTACTACAGTATATTGCCATTTTCTGGTATTTAGACATTTCTAAAAATTCATGTTTATTTTTAATTTCAACTTTTCATTCATATAGTTATGCTGATACAGTAGTTATGCTTTAAACCTATAATAAAAAAATTGCAAAAGCATCTACACTAGGGGTCTGAGTATGCCACTCCATTTATTTTTCAGACATATATTCCAGCAATGATGCTACCATTTCTATAATGGCAACTAACAGCACAGGTTGTTGAATGTTAGTCTGACAGCTGATTTAAATTCAGATGCTGTCTCTCATTGTCCATATTCTCTCTCTTCTCTGGGTCTCTGACAGATGAATCCAGTCTGAAGATGAACAGTGTTTGTCACATCCCACAGACACTGGCCAGTCACTCTCTCGCTCTACAGGATAAGCACCGGTCAGAGACACATTCTGCAGACATGCTCAAACCAGATCCACGAGACACCTTCTACAAGAGTGAGTATTCCCAATGGTGTGTATGCAAATTAACAGATTGATTCAGTTCACTATTCTCATTTGTGAATCATCCGTTCACCTGATCGAACTGAGCCTCTAAATATACTCTTTGTCTAGTAAAATAATTGATGTATAACATATCATATTACACTAATGTTTAAAAGTTTAGATTTTTTAATGTTTTTGAAAATCTCTTATGCTCACCAAGGCTGCATTTTTTTTTTTTTTTCAATTTTAATATATTTTAAATTTTAATTTATTCCTGTGATGGCAAAGCTGAAAAGCATCAATTACTCTGTCTCTAGTGTCACATGATCCTTACATTAATATGATGACTTGGTACTGAAACATTTCTTGTTTCTATTGTGGCATTATACCCAAGTGAAATGCCTTCTTGAATGAGAAAAAAACATAGGGTGGGACTTTGATTGGATTGGTTGGATTGTTGTCATTTGCTTTTGCTGTAATCTCATGTGAGTGACAGGTTTCTGGATCAGAGAGGTTAGTCACACCCTTGTGCTGATGAACACGTCATCAGAGAAGAGAAGCATTGTTGCAAGGGGAGGGGGAATATTTGATTAGAAAGATCAAAAGGCAGCATTTATTTGAAACAGAATTTCTTTTCTGACATTATATATCTTTACTTGTCCTGTAAGTGCCAGAACTTGGTATATATAGGCTATATATTTGTTTCATGATGATCTTGTGATAAAACTGACAGCTAATTTTGAAATTATTATTTTTTTTTTATCTTTTTTCAGCATTCTAGCACTATTATGTGTATGTATGGCTGCGGTTGGTGAACAAAACAAACAGCCATCTATCTGGATAGACAGTGGGTTGCAGTTGTGCTAATGTTTAATTGCTAGTTGTGTGGAAGCTTTGCAGTGCACTGGTAGGTCTATATGGTGGTGTAGATATAGAATGTAAGCTTGTTAGAAGCAACACCATGGAATATGTGACAGTCAGGACTGAGGTGCATTTAATGGGTGCAAAACGTGCAAAATAATAGTGATGAATGGAAGCCATTGGGTATCTGTATGAAAACCAGCTAATTTGCTAAAATGTTTGTGCTGAGCAGCTATTTGTAACAGCTATTTAAACTGTCCCATCAAAATGTGTGCATTGTCCCATTTGATGACATATTTGTTATCCTAGTTCCCATGATAGATCGGTCCAGGCTGGAGAATGTTCTGCCATCTTGTGTCTACTCTCCTACGTATGTGGTGAAGGACTTCCCTATCGCACGCTATCAAGGCCTGCAGTTTGTAAGTTTGTAACATAGTCTCACCAAACACTCTCTTACTATATGTTGTTTTATTGGCAATACAGCTGAGAGTTTGCTAGTGGTTTTTAGCTGCTAGTTTCTGATAAACAATTTAATAAAGATTTTAATAATTATTTTGCTAGTTTAGTTTTATAAGCAGGATATTGAAAACTTTTCATGAAAATGTAGTGCAGCGGTTCTCAACCAGGGGCCTGGGACCCACTAGGGGGCCTCAGCACATTTTCAAAGGGGGCCACAAGATGGCTTAAATTTTTTTTTTTTAAACAAAGCAAACGTTAAAATAAACAGCTAGAAATAAAGATATTAAAGATATATAATTAACTGATGTAATTTTTCTCATTTCAGTTTGTTCCCTCAACAACTGTCATACTGGATAAATGAGGGAATTTTAAAAGCACAATTTCTAGACCTGAAAAAGTCATTGAATTGTTTTAACTCTTTAAAAATGTATATACAATATAATTTTCTAGTGATGCCACGCTGTGATAAAAAACAATTAAAATGATTAAAAATTGTAATTTAAAATAAAACATATGAATATGACTGTGGAATCATGTACATTTAAAAAAAATCTAAATAACTTGTTTCCACTTTTGTGTAATGAAAGGTTCCATGGATGTTAAAGTTTCTTTGTGGAACCATAGATGCCAACAAAGAACCTTTATTTTTAAGGAGTGTGCCGCTCCTAGTTTCTCTAAATAAGCAGCTTTGTCATTACAGCCACAAATATCTTGGCCTTTGAATACTGTTTTGGAAAGTGGTCCCCCAAAAAAGGTTGAGAACCACTGATGTAAATATCTCTTTTAAGATGTTTCTGAGCTTAGAGCAAACAGTGCCCTCTTTTGGCCATTACTGTTCAACACAGCATCTGTTAAATCTCATGCTATCCAATTACAGTCACTGTTTTTAATTCTTCCGATTTTCTTATTTGATACATTTTTCCGTAATATTTTGGAAATGCATGTACCAAAAATCACTGCCAGTTTTCTCTTATTCGTATGTGTTCTCAACCAGGTCTACCTTTCCTATGTATATCCCAATGACTTCACCAGACTTACCCATATGGAGAAAAAGAACAAATGCTTCTATCGAGAGTCCCCTGTCTACTTAGAAAAGTATGAGTCCCAACTGATCATGACAAGAAATTAGGCAATCAGTCAAATATCTAAATACATAAATAAAAAGATAAGCATGGCCCTGTCATTCTTTTGAATTGTCATATAGATTTGGCTTCTATAAGTACATGAAGATGGATGAGGAGGATGATGACCAGCCTGTTTTCTTCCCCAAACCTGATGGTCTGTGTTCAGCTGGGATCTTAATAACAGATAAGAATTCAGCAGCTGTTTCCTCTCTTTAAAATCTCACCATGACATCTGTAATGAGCCAAGCGACATGTGTGTTCCCAAGGTTCAAAATTAACACAGGCCAGACGCCAAATGTGAGTAGAAATGGGCTTTGAAGAGTAAATAAAACAGTTGGCCACCAACTTTATTAGGATCATTACATGGTTTATGTTACACCATTAGAAAGATACCATTTGATTTACTCATGCAAAGACCTATGGCACATTATCAGATTTTCACTACACAATTATCATTACATGCCCAAAAAATTGTGATAACAATATTATTGTGATAGCTATAGAAATCTTGAAAAACATTTATCAAGTCAAATTCATCTTTAACTTAATTTCATGATTCAAAATATGAGTGTAGGGAACCTTAGAGAGTTCATAGCCATAACTGTAAAAAGACAAAAAGAAGTGAGTGTTGAACACCCCGTCTTTTTTTACAGAATCTTAAAAACAAAATAAATCCCTCACTGATGAACTTACTTTTTCTGTCTGTCATCTCCTTTGACATGATTTTGTGCGGCAGTAGCTACACACTGCGTCGTTGTTTCTTTCCCCCCATGTTATGACAGGTGGCAAACAGCGTTAAGGTGCAGTACCGCCCTCAAACAGACACTGGTACTGGGTTATTTAAGATATTACGACGGCATATTACGGCATATTACGACACCCCTAGTACAAAGTTCCTACATTAAGCCACTAAAACAAAAATATTTGAGGGAAAAAAACATCACAATGTGCCTTTTTGTTCTGGTGCAATTTCCATAACGAGTGGTTTATTTCATATATAATTCTTCAAGTGCATTGTGTGTAAAAAATTACCACAAAATTTGGACTGCTGCAACATGCTGTGTGCAACAGCACTATTGGAAGGCCTGGAAATGATAATGGTTAGCCGTAGATTTCTATCAACATCGCAACACATGTCACTGACTCTTTAATCATGTCATTAAGCAATTCTCATTTCAGATTAAATTAATTATTTAAAGGGCGTTAGTTTGATGGGGCTCGTCTCTTCTGACAGATTTCCTGGAGGAGGAAGAAGGTGTCGACCTAGAGGAGACAATCAACTCCAGCAACCGGCCAGTCAGGAGGACCAGTCTACCCTATCAGACGTCAAGGATTACAGCCTCCTCAAAGCCTGATAGATTAGACACGGGTTCAAAGAGCCAGGTCTTACAGCAAGAGAGGCAATACAATCAGTTAAAAGAGCAAGAAAGGAGTCAAAAAACTATAGGGGAGAGGTTTTATAAACACTCTCTGGTGGTGGATGATGAAATGACAGAAATAAGGCAAAGAAAGGCAAAGGGTAGTGCAGGTGCATTAGAGTCTCAAAGTGGGTCTCTAAATGAACAGACGGAAGCGAGCGAGGAGAACGGGGACTCCCAAAAACCTGCACTGGTTCAGAAAGGCCGTTTTTTAACATGGCAACTCCCTGACACAGGACTGCCAAACAAAAGTAAACTTAGAGAAACTGCTAGTCCTCCTGTGAAGGGAAGATCCCCCTTTAAGCTTCCTCAAAAGTCCCCTCTCTATGTTTTGGCTAATAGGATTTTAGGTAGCGCAGGCAAGCCTGTGTTTGGGACCAGTGTGGAGAAAGAGACTAATACCAACAAAATTTACATCACTAGACCCCGTCCACCAGTAAGCAGACCAAAGCCTCCTGTGGAAGTGTTTCCTGGCGTCTTCCTTTATCAATCTAGAAAGACCAAGAGGCTTGTGGATTTAAGTTCAAAATGGAGGTCTTTACAAACCCAAGCCGCTGCTTCTCTACCATGGCCGGACTTCTCCTTAATGGGGCATAAGACTTCCACCCAAACTGCCTTGTTAAAGCACAGCCATCCCTCCTTGCCTACAGAGCCTAGGCCTCATAATAAGGGTGACCCTACCCCCTTCATATCAGATCCAGACAGCTTGCCCCCATCAAGCTCAGAAAAGAGAGGCCACCCTGGGCTAAACTCGTCTGAGAACAGCCGGCCTCCGGAGATGCAGTCAACAAAGATCTCGGAAATGCCTGAGGGATCGCACATGGCTCCTCAGAGCAGGGGTCTTGAAGAAGGAGAAATGTCCGAGTACAGTTATGAGGAGGCCCAAGTGAGGCCGAGTTTGAAAGAGGAGGCCATCAACTGGCAGCGCACCTTCAGCGTGAATCCTGTGGACTTTGAGGTGCTGAGGTCGGACTGGAACGACCTGAGGTGTAACATCTCGGGAAATCTGCAGCTCGCCGAGAACGAGGTCGTTGATGTGATCTCACAGTACATGGAGAGGCTGAACGAGCGGAATGGAGGGTGAGCGTGTGCGGGTGCAAATGAAGATACTTAAAAAGGATGGTTCACCCAAAAATAACAACTCTGTCATTACAACGCATTCTCATCCCAAGGCGTTATATACTGACGCTTTTGCCAAAGCGTCTACATCCGACGCACATGGCACCCTTTAGCGTCAATATAACACGCCTCAGTTATGGGTAGGTTTAGGTCTGGGGTAGTGTTAGGGTTAGACCACTAGGAGGCGCCATATATCTGCGTCTCATATTGACGCTAAAGGGTGCCATGTGCGTTGGATATAGACGCTTTGGCAAAAGCGTCAGTATATGACGCCTTGGGATGAGAACGGGCTGGTCATTATTTATCTGCCCTCATGTTGGTATAAACCAGTATGATTTTCTTTCTTCAAAATTTTGAAGAATGTACTGGTTAATTCTTTGTCAATTTTACAAATAATGACCTGGACCTTTCAAAATAAAAGTGCATTCTGTATTTATTTTTCACCATAAAAGATGTCCATACTAATTGGGCTGTATATAAAAGTTTTCTGAATCTATTCAATAGTTTTGTATGATAATTATTTTAGTTATTAATTACTTCACCTTCGATGAACTGCTATAACTGGATCAATGAGTCAGGGAGTTGAACTCAAGAATTGGAATCATTCAGACTGGTTTTTGTGTACTGAATCGACCAGAGTTAAAAGAACAGTTTGTTAACAAAATCAGACACCTCCCTCTCACGCAAAGGCAGCGTTTAAATAGTCTTATTTAAACGCATAAAATGTATTTACAAAATAAATAATGACTATTTTAGATGTAGACAACTTTACTACTAATATGGACCACAGTGAAATAAAAAAAAATAGGATAAAAAAAAATGACCCCTTTAAACATTTGTGTGGGATTTTTTCTGCTGAGCCTGCAGCTCAAATGTACATTTTGAACGCTCCTGCTGTTAAGCACTTTCTCAGTGGGTCGCTTTATGCAGCTTTATCAAATAACAATTGGGAAAGCTTTATTACCCCTGACACAACTAGATTAAACATGATGTGTGGTGTTGTAGTATGTGCTTATATTTTACATGCACATATTCCTCATTGTCTCTTTGAAGTTGACTCAATTTACAGTACCTCTGTCTCTTTTTCTAACCGTTTCTTCTTTTTGCCTCTCTATCAGGATCTACACTCTGGTCCGAATTGTAAATGTAGAGAAGCGGAGAGATTCAGCCAGGGGCAACCGTTATTTGGTGGAACTATTGTTGATGGAGGGAGGAAAAAGAGTGGTGCGCCTGTCTGACTACATCTATCTGCTGTTGCACCGCAGTCGACATGAGGATGGAATTGAGAGCAGAGAGGGAACTATGCCCTCGTCTCACCATAGACCCTCCAAAAAACCTCTACCCAGCGGCTCCAGTACCCAAACACACAACACCACAGTCTGGAGCACCAGCTGGGCCAAACCCCTGCTCTGCCAGCCAGCCATGTTAGAATGGAGACATGACGTGATGGTACACTTTGTTGTACCAGGTATTTATAATGAATAAGAATTCCTGTTTATATGCATTTTTAGGAAAGAGTACTGACTTTGTAAATGTTAATGATAATTTAAATTATAGCCATAATCTGATACACTACTTTTCAAAAGTTAGGGGTCAGTAAGATTGTGAATGGAAAATACCACAGATGGAAAATACTACTTTTATTGATCAAGGACGTATTAAATTGATCAGTAATGACAGTAAAGTAAAAAAAATTGAACTTTCTATTTATCAAAATATCCAGAAAAAAATGATCCTGGTTTAAACAAAAATATTAAGCAGCAAAACTGTATTCAAGCACCAAATCAGAATATTTGAATGATTTCGGAAGGATCATGTGACACTAAAGACTGGAGTAATGATGATGAAAATTTTCATCACAGGAATACATTACATTTTAACATATATTAAAACAGAAATATTATTAAAAACAGTTATTTTTAATAGTCATAATAATAGTTTTAACTGTATTTCTAAATATATAATAAATGCAGCCTTGCATTAAAGACTTTCATAAATATTGATAAAACTTATGGTTTCATAGCCACTCATCCGAGTTGTCTTTTGTGGCAGTAAAGAATCAGGCTCGCTGGGTGCAGCAGTTTATCTCAGATATGGAGCTCCTGCACCGTGAGACTAAGGATGAGAATTTCAGCGTGATCATCGTAGACTTCCAGAGCGATGACATGGATGTGGAGCAGGCACTGAAAGAGAGCACTGTGCCCAGGTGAATAGTATACTGAGTTCTTCTTTCCACTTTTATCTGAGCACCTGCAGAGCAGAGTCCCTGCCTTCATGTGAGTCCTGTTGTTGGACGCATAAACTGTTTGTACTTGAGAACCTAACCCTGTTTTCTTCCTGTTCTTGGCTGTGTGTGTGTAGGTATGAGTATCTGAGACGTGAAGGGAACTTCGAGAGATCGTCTGGTTTACAGATGGGTGTGAACAACATAAAGGTAAGAAAAAATCAAATATTTTACAGTATTTGTGAGTCAACAGCTTGTAACGCTTAGATCCACAGAAAACGATTATAAAAGAACATAAGATTTATCATGAACTCAGAATAACAAGCCAACAAACAAAACAGTGTGCTAGTGCACAGACAACAACCGACAATGTACTGAGGGACCAAAGGAACTTTAGTGGCACAAACAAGGTTAATAAGGAGACACAGCTGAACTAAGAGGACTAATCACATCAGTAAACATGGCAACACATAAGTGGAAACTAGACAAAGAAAACACGTGACTGAATGAAAACAAAAATTGAACGTGACTGTGACAGTCAAAAAATATTTTTTAAAGTTATTGTGGTGCTCTTTAAAAATGTTATTCAATTGCCTTTTAAAATAATGTAATTACATTACTTTTAATGGAAAGGTTTTTTTTTTTTCTAACTCTTCCAGGAATTAAAGTTTTTAAGTGTTTAAGTAAATTAGTGCTGTTTTAGTGTCTGCAAATCTTTGTCCACCTGACATAATTTGCAATAGTAGTTGGTCTACATTGAAAAACAAAAATGGTGTAGGATTTACTCAAAATAATTTTCATTCATTACAAATAATTATAAAAAAAAAACACTGAATTAAACGTGATTAAGATGTGCAAAATGTACTACAGTTATCTTTGTTTACACTGTACATTATGGAGAAATATGAGGTTCATGGTTATTTGTCCATAAATAAATTATACAGAACAGAAAGTAATTTTACATTTTTTCAAAATTATAAAAAAATTGAAAAGTAATGTTTGTTTGTTTGTTTGTTTATTTTATTTATTTATTAAGCACTTTTACACAACTGACCATTGAACAAAGTGCTGTACAATATCCAAAACACATAAAGATAACCATAAAAACACAACACTAAAACCACAGTTAACAGCGAAAATAAACCCCTCAGTTTTAATAACCTACACAAACAATTACTATACCCCATTAAATGCTAATGCAAGGAGGTATTCCTTGAGCTTGTGTTTAAAAACACTTAATGTGGATACCGATCTAAGAGAAAAAGGTAGATCATTCCAGAATTTTGGAGCTATCGGTACAAAAGCTCGATCTCCACTTCTGCGCAAAACCAGCTGGGCAGCTGACCTTAAAGACCGTTTTGGCTCATGTTTCTCAATCAACTTTACCAAATACAATGGAGCCATGCCATGCAATGATTTGTAAACAAAAACCAAAATTTTAAATTTTATTCTGTAATCGATCGGTAGCCATTGTAGAAAACTCAAAACTGGAGTAATATGGTCTCTCTTACGAGTGTTTGACAAAAGCCTGACAAAAAAAGTAATGTAAATGTAAAAGTGATTATACATATGTAACAAATTTACACATTTTCTCCAAAAAGTCGGTGATGGTATAACATGTAATTTCCAGGAAAGTCACAGCATAGTGTTCCTGTGTGACCTGCACATCCACTTCCCTCACAATATCCTGGAGACCATTAGGAAACACTGTGTGGAAGGCAGATTGGCTTTCGCACCCATCGTCATGAGACTGGACTGTGGGAGCTCACCTCTGGAGCCTGATGGTAAGACATATACACAGACACATTTAGAGACAGCTGCTAAACACATACAAAACACATTTGCTTAAACACCAGTTGTGCAAAATGTGTCTGATTCTATTTCTCGCAAATCCTGTTTGTATTTAAATGGAGTCATATTGCTCTGCTTTAGACCTAATGCCTATAGTTTACTTTGTATGTATTGTGTGTGTGTGGGTGTGGCTGCCGGGATAATTGAGATAATTTTAGAGAATTGAGTGTGGAGATTTTCATATTTAAGTAATTTATTTAACCAGTTGTGTTTTACCACAAGCAGGATTGATATGTGATATTAAAAGCTGATTGTTTGAAATGTTACATCTGATTATAATTGGTTATTTATACGGAGACAAGCTAATTTAATTTTTTGTCTCTCAGTTGCTTTTGTCAAACATATTTTTTGCCAAAAACAAATGATGTTACTCAATTTGAATATTCATTCTGATTGGTCAATATATGCATCAGGCAGTCTGCCTCCTCGTGTGATCTCCCTCACATAGGGTACCACATATGAATGCATTCTCAAATTAAATTGTTTTATACAATATATTCATCTAGGCTATGTACATTGGAATGAAATACATGTGAAATACATGACATAAATGTGTTTAGAATAAATTTCAGAGACTGAGGGAATGCCACTGCCAGTGTACATTTATCTTATGTCTACAATTTTCACACACAGGCTTTTGGGAAGTGAATGGTTTTGGCTTGTTTGGAATTTATAAATCTGATTTTGATCAAATTGGTGGGATGAACACAGAGGAGTTTAAAGACCGCTGGGGAGGAGAAGACTGGGAGTTGCTAGACAGGTAACTGCATTTTTTTTCTATTGGGAATGCCAATTTGCTTTGGTAACACTGTACAACAAGGTCCCATTACTTAACATTAGTTAATGCATTAACTATCATCAATTAACAATGATCAATACATTCGTTACAGTATTTTTAAATCTTTGTCAACGTTAGTTAATAAATAATACAAGTGTTCATTGTTAGTTCATCTTAACTCGGGCCCATACAGATTTAACCATTATGTGATATTTTTTAACCTTTTTGAACATAGAAACTGCATCTCTGTGCTTTTATTTTTGGATACATTGCAGAATAAATAGATGGATATAAAAGTATTGCCCTGGGAGCAAAACTCAGTAACCACTCAATTTTGTCAAAAGGTTTCTTAGAATGTGATCTGCCCCGTGACAGACAGGTGGGGCTTAATTAAGAATGTGAAATTTAATATCTAATCAATCAATCAAATAATGTGGTTACACTTTATTTTAAGTGTCCTTGTTATGATGTAGTTATACAGTATATTTAAGTACTGAGGAATATTAATGAACTATATAGGGTTATTTTATTTGCATGTAATTGTGCATAATAATTTATAGTTATATTCCTTCAGTAACAATATGTAACATTTAACAAGGACATTGTAAAATAAAGTGTTACCAAGATTCTAAGTTCCAGTGTTGGTGTAATTACTGTTTTTTTGCCTCTCTTCCTCCATCACATCTGCGCTCTTCTCTCAGGGTTCTGCAGAACGGACTAGAGGTAGAAAGACTGCGACTGAGGAACTTTTATCATTATTTCCACTCCAAGCGGGGCATGTGGAACATTCCTATTAAAAGACCATCTCAAGGATAAGAGGAGAGCACAGAGGACCCTGCTGTTGTTTCTGGCTGGCTGGCTGTGTGTGTGTAGTGGTAATTTCTGCCCCAGATGACACTCTTACATTGGAACATGGGCCTGCCACACTGTAATTGACATGAGCATTGGACTTTGATAAACAACATTTGGCTTTGCCAAACTTTTAATTGTAAAACATGAATCTATGAGGACACCAGGAACTAACAGTGGATAATTGAAGGCACCTACATGAGACATTTGTAAATGCTTCTTTGCCAATCTTAGAATTGAAAGGAAATGTGAAGAGAATGGGTTGTCCAATATTCTGCAGTTTGTCTCTTTATTTTAAACTTAATGAGTAGCTTAAAATTGTGGAGTTTTATTCAAAGTGCTTATTATAGAGGGTGTCGAAATATACAGAGTGTTAGACCTATACAGTAATCAAGACAAGTTTTGATGAAGGGATAATTTCTGTGAAATTGTTTGTGTTGAGGATTTAGGTATACTTTTTCCCCCTGTTAAAATTTCTTATTTTAAAGAATAAATAAAGTTCATTAAAATGAGTCTTGTTCAGATATTATTCCAGCATAGTCCTACTAACCACCACTCGAGGGCACACACGTGCATCTAACAGATGCAGGAACCTTTCTAAAAGTATACCTCTTTCTGGTCCATACTAAATTTGATTAAGAGAGCTGCTATTTATTGCCTATTAACTCTATAATCTGAATCATTCCTTACTGGGTCAATTTGTTCCCCAATACAAATAATGGCATTTAAAATTGCGTTGTTTACGTTTTTTTTTTTTAAGAAAAACAAATCAAATCCAATCATATGTGGTAGATTGAGTTTAGATAGAATAAAAAAAAATAAAAAACGAGCCAAAGGCCAAGACTGAATCTTTAGTAATGACCGAACATTTTTGTCCCAGTTAGAACCAACATCTCCTCACTTTACTCCGGGAGCGCTGCATGTGTTTGATTGGCTGAGAGAAAGCTGTCCGCTGATTGGACGAAACTTTTCGCTGTTAAAAGTTTCTGTCTGAGCAGCAGGGTTCATGTGGCAGTGGATTGCCCATGAGTGCAGACCTTTAAACCAAGAGCCGTACTTGGCGATGGACGTGCGTTAACTTAAGACAAGGATCGTGCCTTTGCGCTGCATGTTTACTAACAAGGGAAGTCCACCTCCTTTTAAGCACTATAAATTGAAAAACGTGGAATAAATCACTTAAAAAAAATAGAAAGATATGGCAGCCTTGAGCAATACTACTATGAAGACTTTGGAGGATTTGACTCTGGACTCTGGATATGGAGCCGGTGACTCTTACAGATCCCACAGCCTGTCTTCCACCAAGTCCAACTCCCAGGCGCTCATCAGTTCTCCACTGCGGGGAAACTGGTGGAGCAACACGGGATCCATCAACAGCAGGAACAACAGCTGGGACACAGTGAACACGGTGCTTCCTGAAGACCCAGAAGACATCTTCTCCAAATGTCCGAGGTTACCAGAATTAGAGGAGTTCCCTTGGACAGATGAAGAGATCGATGTGGTCCTGCGTAAAGTTGCTGGAGAGGGACTGTCTTTCACTCCAGAGAGCGTCAGGAGTCTGTCAGTGCTTATGCGCAGAGCTTTATTGCGGATCTCCAGAGAAGCGCAGCGGCTGAGTGTTGTGCACTGCAGGTGCACGCGGTTCGAGGTGCAGAGCGCGATGAGACTGATCATGAGCTGGGCGCTGGCGGAAAGCTGCGTCTCGGCCGCGGTCCGAGCCATCTCATTGTACAGTATGAGTGCTGGAGAGGTTCTGCGTAAGAGCAAGTCTTCCCGCTGCACACTGAGTTTGTCTGTTGGACGCTTTTTCCGGTGGATGGTGGACACTCGCATCTCAGTGCGCATTCATGAGTACGCGTCCATCTGTTTGACCGCGTGCATTGAAAATCTAGTGGAGGAAATTGGGCTTCGTGTCCTGGCAGTGGCGCGGAGCGGAACCAACATCTCACCAGTTACGGCTGATGCGCTCGAGGCTGCAGTCAGCAATGACGCGGATATATTTGGTCTCGTGCAAAACTACGAACATCTCATCTGCGGGAAGAACGCCAATGGTAAGACAAATTAATCAAATATTAAAGTAGTTAACACCTCGCAGTCGTAAAGTAGTATTTTTGAGCCCTTTAGGTTATGCATAAATTACTGTTGTTCATAGTCATCATGCCACAAACTGAGTTCTTAATAAAAGTTGCTAAGGACTAACTACCACCAGAATGTGAATTTACACACTTGCTAGTCCTCATTTTGCAATTTGAACAATACAAAACAAGAGTGCATTCAAAATTCATAGACATTTTAGTGTGTTTAATTTGTTACAATTAACTACTTATAGAGCACTTTTAATTTCTTATTCTGTTAAAATTAATAAAATTGTTATAGTACATGCTATAACCTAAGTATTTACAATACAGTCGTGCTCAAAAGTTTACATACAAGATATTTTACATAAAAGATGTTTAGTCCACAAGACAAAAATAAATAAATAGCTGAATTTATAAAAATGACCCGATTAAAACAATTACATACTTTTGATTCTTAATACTGTGTGTCGTTATGTGGATGAACCACGAATGTTTTTGTGTGTGTGTGTGTGTGTGTGTGTGTGTGTGTGTGTGTGTGTGTGTGTGTTATGGCTTTTCTTGGTCCCAGTCGTGAATCATCCAGGTAACGACAGACAGTAAGAATCAAGGGTATGTGATCTTTCAAATGGGGTCATTTGTATAAATTCAGCTATTTCTTTTTGTCTTGTGGACTATATGTAAACATTTTTATGTTAAATATCTTATTCAGGACAGTACTAAATAAAAATATCATGCATTTTGTATGATCCCTCTTATTTTGTTAAAATAATTAACTTTTTGCAGATTCTGCAAGGGGTGTGTAAACCTTTGAGCACAACTGTATCTATAATAGGGAACACCAATTTGGCTCTGCAACATAATTGCATTTTGTAATGTAACAAGCTCTATATGGTAAAATGCAGCAAAATTATTAGTTATTATTTTGTTTGCATGTGTTCTTTGATTTTGATATTTGACAAATGTCTTATTTTATTAGATTCGGAGTCTTTGAGAGGCACCTTGATCTTGGTCTCAGTGGAAATACTAATTATCTTTTCCACTTTCATCTTGTCTCAAAGAGGGATGCGCACAGCTCTGCATAATTATGTGTAAACAAATGTCAGAAAAGCGAGTCTCACCACAAGTCTGATCATTATGCATGACAACTCAAGGCCCAGTGATGCGCTGCCTTTGGTGTGAAATGTGAATACAAGAAAATTATATTTGCCCTCTTTTGGCACAAGTGATGGCTTATTAATCCCGTGAGTACACAATGTCCTTGTAATACTATAATACTGTACATAATACTGATTGAATCATGGACAAACGTTTAAGGTTTCAGACTTGATTTGCTACCTGTGTGGATTTCACTCACTTCCACAGTTTACAACTTGCTGGTAAAATGGTAGCTTCTGCATTATAAATAGGGTTTGGCTGTGGCTGTACATCCCACTGGTCAAACACATTTTCAGAAATGAACAAAAAGGCCATTGTTCTGCTCTAAGCCATGTATAGCTGTGGAAAATAAGCAGGAACAAATGAGAGCCAGAGTGAAAAGAATGGAAAGCCATCGCACACTCTCCCTCTGGTTTAAATCAGTCTGTTGATCATCTCTGTGACAGGGCAGCCTTTTTAAGACAAGAGAGGAAAGGATGGGTTCATTTGCATGCCTTTCAGGGATAAAAGTAAGTAAGAGTTTATTGATATCCCGTGGGAATGAAATAGAAACCATCAAGCTGCCATTAAGCCCAACAGCAGCACACAAACTACATACTATTAGGTAGGATATATCAACTCCTACTTCACTTTGTGCTTCTGAATGTGGTACCTATTAACATCTTTCCATGAGTGTTTTTTATTTTGCACCCTAGGTGTAGTGCAAACACCCCCTATGGAGGCATGGGCTTAGAAATGTATTAATCTGATTCACAGGTACACACTCAGCGTGATTGATGTGACAGTGCACTCGTGCTCAATCACCCATGGCTGGTTAACTTGTTTTGCTCACTTATACTGAAATACAGCTGACCTGCATGATACTGAGGCTTAGAAACTCAGCAGTCTAAAGCACACTCAACACATAGAAATATAATGATAAAATATTATTTGCATACGCTCACTGTTAGTCAATTTTGACTTTTGTTCATCCTGGAAATCAAATGTTTGAGAACCACAAATAGGCCTTTTTTTTTTTTTTTTTACTTGGTAGAGACTTGTCAAATGAGAGAAGTCTGCCATAGGCTTTCATGTCAAACACTCTTGTCTCACATACTGAGCAGAGCCACATCTGGAACTGTTTAGTGCCGCACAGCTTAAATGACAGAAAAAAGGCCCATTTTCTGTCGTGAAAGCTACTGTGGTCTTGTTCTTTGGCCTCTATGCATTTGTCCACACAAAGTGCCTTGAGCAGATGGCATCAGAAGACTGAATTATGATGCATTAATGTTGTAGGTTGCCAGGTTTCCATTTAATACAGAATTTGAGTTCTCATAAATTGTTTGCCTTTTCAATATATTATTAGGTCAGCGTAGCAGAATGGTTTGTTGGTTTAAAAAAATAATAATAATTACAACAGTGTTGTGGCAGGCCATAGGGAAAATCCCAGCTGAAAATATATACAACCCACCAGGGGGGATTTTTTTTTTTTTTTTTTTTTTTTATAAACAAGCATCTCTTCAGAATGAGAGAGCACAGCAGATAATATTGCATAAATGGCCAACACATGTATAATTAATTATTGCTTCCATGAACAACTTATGTAGTTTAAAAATAGTTTACTAAAAGAACCCTTTATCTATTTGATAATTTTATCACCATAATTTTAGGTGGAGGTCAACTGCAGTCACAGAAAAGCCTTTACAATAAACAAGCTAATAATGGCCATTATGACTCAGCCATGCAAGATGTCAACCGGAAACACGATGTTAGTCTTCTAAAAGGAAAGCGATTGAGCCCTTGAATAAATAGTCTGATTTAATTGAGGTCCCCACTTGGCTTTAATGACAGACAGGACATAAAAGAGCTGGTCAAATGAGGGGATGCAGGTGAGACACAGTTCACATCAGATTGGCTCTCCACACCGTGAGAGCAGTCCCACTGAATGGGGTGTTGAGTTCTGGTCTGTGTGTGGAGCCTTGTAATCATCATTGGTTAATTATCCTCATAAAACTTTCCGCCCACACAGCCCAGTTTCTTTGAGCTTGACGACAAACCGCAGAAATTAGAGCATTTCCCAGCCATGGTCATTTCAAGCCAGAGAGTGTGTTTAGGAGGCTGATAATTATAAACTCTACTTTGCTAAGACTTTCTCAAAAGTCAGAAATGTCCTCTGGGAAGTAAAACTTCTGTAAAAGAGAGGTCTCACCTTTTTGTGTTCGCTAGATGGACTGAAGTTGCTACAGAGAAGCTAGTATTTCACATGAGGTCTGTGCTCTGTGTTTACACATGCAGTCAATAAGTGCTATTATAAACATCGTTTTGAGGGTCTCACTTGAGCCCTAGAGCACCTAGAGTGGACAAATGCTTTCTATAAGGAGAGAAGAAGGTGCCTTTCTGGAGCATGCAATGACAGCTGCTCTGTGTGCGAGTTGACCTTCCTCAACTCCCCAGCATGCCTGCCTGGACCCATTAGCATCTGTTCCAAAGAGGTGTTACTTGGTCTAAATTCAGGGTGGCCAGTAATGGAAGTTGCACTGCAGTGACTTTAGAATCATCAATATTCAAACACATTTGTGTACAGATGTAAAAGTAAAAGTTCACCCAAATATGTAAATGCTGTCTTAATTTACTCATGTTTTTCCAAACCTATATTATGACATAAAATATGATTTTTTTTTTTTAAATAATGTTGATAACTAAGCCATTTTGATTGACTTCCATTTGTATAGGCAAAAAAAAATTCTCAAAATCAACATTGAAACTATTTTACATTTTGCCAAATTGATGGCTAATTCGTATGAATTCATACAGTAATCTCATATGATCTGCTAAGTTACACCCCATTGATGGTTAGCTTTTGGAGTTAGGGATGGACCTTCATGCTTATCCTTTTTTCTCTTTCATGAGATCAGGTTGCTCAAAAAAAAAAAAAAAATTATGTTCCCCAAAATAAATAAAGAAATAAAGTCATATACAGCATAAGGGTGAGTAAATGATTTCCATTGTAGGTGAACTGTCCTGATTTGTGAAATCTAATTCTGTTTAAAAGTCAAGATGCCTTCATACATATAGCGCTTTTTACAATACAGATTGTTTCAAAGCAGCTTTACTGCGATACTAGGAAATGAATGCAACAAAGATAGTTTTGGCTGTACAGCAGCTCTAGAAGAAAGTCATTGTCTAGCTTAAGTAAGTTTTTAATTGATTCATTTCTTTTATAAAAAACATTAGTTATTAACTTAGGGGCTGCTTACACAACACTGTTTTGAAACTGAAAACAGAAAACATTTAAAGGTGCTCTAAGCGATGTCATGTGTTTTTTAGGCCAAAACATTTTTTGTCACATACAGCAAACATCTCCTCACTATCCGCTGGCTGCCTGTCCCCTGAACACACTGTAAAGAAACGCGATCTCTGTAGACAGCCCATGCTTCACAAACAGCACCAAAAACAAACTGCAGCGACCCGCTCCCCAAAACATAACAAACTGTTCCAGCCAATGACCGACAAGAAGGGTTTGGGGGTGTGGTTTGGGGGGTTAGTGTGCGGATGAGGAGGAGGGAGGGTCTAGCTAGCCTCCGTTTTGTTTGACAATAGTTCGAACGTCAACAAGAAGTGACGTCACCCAGGATCGCTTAGAGAACCTTTAATGCGCTCTGGCCGTTAATTTAAACGACAACGGCCTTTTGGTGGGCTGAGAATGCAAACTTTGAAGTATTTCAGTGCAAGTTTTTGAAAACAGGTTTTGAAAGCGATACCGTTATCATCTCCGTGGATACTTCAAAAACCTGAATCTGTGAAAACGGTGACTGCATGTACATGCGTATTACGTGTGTAGTCTATATAGGCACGGCGTTTGTGCGCGACGCGTCGTCTTTCTTTACACAGTGACATTGCCAGTTACTTGTCTGGCATGCATAATACTGCATTTTAAGTCGTTTCAGCGTATATGCGTGTGAACGGGAATCATTTAGACTGTACAGAGAAAAAACGTTTGACGTGAAAAAAACAAACAATAAGCAGGTATGTTCATCAAGTGCACAAAATGCACCTTTATATTGATTTGAATTAAGAGAGGAAACAATTGTGGTTTAATTAACATCAAATGAGAGCTTAATGCATGTAGGAGTGTAGCATTTTATGATACAACATAAAATATTTTATGGGGCAGCTTCATTGTTTTGTTACAACAAAGATCTAATCACTTAAGACTCACATAAAGAGCTTGTAATTGAAAGAAAATATTCCCTGTACCACCTCATTAATCCAAATGTAAAAACTAGGGGTTTTACACATTGTTAATGTTCAAAGAAGGTACCTTGGAGCTTTTCATAAAGCACAGAAAATGCACTGAGTGAGTATACACTGGGGAACACCATATGTTCTTCATACCTCCTGACAGCCCATAAAAACTCACTACTAATCAGTCATTTTATGAATACAGTCCATCTTGAGTTACTCTACACCTCTTTGTTCCGACTTTGACCATTTAAGTAGGTGTCAAATAAATGTCAGCCTCTGTTTCAGGGGATTATTGTTTGAATATTACCATTTCTGTTAGACTGTGTGAAAATAATGATCTTTGCTGAGGATCTTTTGTAAAACTGAATTAAATGTGATGTAATCAACACCTTGTTGAAAAGTCATTTCAAAGGGTTAATAGGGGATAATTAAGCATCCACATGGTGTTCCTTGAGTGATGTATGCAGTTTCTTCACCACAGAGTGCAAGTTAATCAAGTGTTTGTCATCACAGCAATTACATTTATTTAGCAGTATCTGTTAGCCTTCAGTCTTGACACCCATCATGTTTTATGGATTAGCTCTGGATGATTAATGTTGTAATGCTGTCTCTCCTCAACTTATCCCATACTTACCAAACCCTCCAACTTTGATTAATATTGCAGTCTGACAAGCTAAATTACATTAAAATCCTACTCAGTGATAACCCCTTTAGTCTGCAAAGGCTCACTGAATAGTCTGTAAGTAATTAAGCTATCATCAGAAAGAGATTTTGTCCTCCGTTCAACCCCAGATCAGGAAATCCACTCTAGAGCCATGACATGTTTTGAAAAACTGCTACAAAAATACTTTGCAATTGAAATTACTGCCTCCATGGAAACTGGCTTAGGGGTTTATGGGTGAGAGAAGCGGGCAGATGGAGATCCTGTATAGTAGTTACTGTTGTTCTGCTTTTTCCATCTTTCTCAAGAATGAGGCTTCAGAGTGAATTCTTGGCTTTAGATTGCAGCTCTCAAACGGGCCGCTCTGAAACTGACCAGGCTGTCATTCTGTTTTAGTTATGGCTTGAGGTGGCAAGTGGTGTCATGGGGCTAAACTGAGAGGTTGTGATCAGTGACCCGTCTGTCCATCGCAGAGAGGTCATTCATAAATGGGTGATACTTCAGTTAGTGGAGCTTTTCTGTCCTCTTTTCTAATCCATGATTCTAAAAAATAAAATGCTCATTTTAATTAAAAAAAATTGAGTATTGCATCCAATGACCAAATCCCATATACACTAAGAGAATGTAACAGAAATTGGGGGCTCGTCTGGGATTAGAACCCAGGACCTCTCGCACCCCAAGCGAGAATCATACCCGAATCTGTAATGCATTTACTAAATGTGTTGAATCAGGAAATGTCTATGTTTCACAAATGTTATATTTTCAATTCAGTACAATCTTTCAAATGTTTTATAATAATTGCATCTGTAAAAAATTTCAAGATTTCAAGTAGTCAAAATTGCCCCTAATTGTAGAATCACCCTATATTCCTCGAAGCTGACTTGAATAAGGGATGTTGCAGTGAGATGCATGTTATCCCTATTGCATTTGAGTATGTAAACACCTGGAGTAGTAACCCCTTGCCAAGATCTGCATAATGTTTATCATTATGAAGACGGTTAAACTCCAGGAGGTTCTCCTAGAAGGTTTTGTTGCATTTAGGTTGCAATTGACACAGTAGAAAAGCCATCTGCTTTATGAGCAGCCCACCGTTTCAATTATATTGCTAAGTTTATTCTTGTTTTATTGGATATGTCATACATTTAAAATTGAAATAAACATTAAATTAAATATTACAATAAAAATGTCACGATGCTGAAAATATATTGGATTTATTACTTACAAACTCTTTTATTAGGTGATTTTAGAAGTAAAACAGCATATACAAGTTGGCCAAGTTTAAGAAGTAAATCTTTTGACCTTGTACGGTATTTCCCTGTTGACTGGAATTGTAAACCCAAAGCTCTTCCATTGAGTGGGGGCTGTGTCTTAAATAAGGAGCTGGATGCAGGAAGTTGTTGTTATTATCTATGGTCTGCCCTCTGGAGAGGGGAAATCTTGGCAGAAATGGTCCGTGTGCGCAGTCACACACAACTAACAAGGCACCTCCCCTTTTACCGCTTAGAGATAGCAGTCAACGCTCCATGTCCTCAATCTACAGGCACTTCCAGCACAGCACCTAGTTACACAAGGGCTGATTGACTCTGGCTCTTCAGCACACTTGTGCCATTGTGCCCTGTGTAGAATGGTGGTGTTGTGGTAGCGTGTGACTGGACCACTGTGTTCACACCATATTACCTGGGCAAAATCAGGCAAGGAAAATAAGTTGATCACTCGTATTTAAGTAAATTAGTGTGGTTGCATTTGGGTTTGCAATTGAAAGGTTTCTTTCAGCACTTTCTAAAGGGATTTGTTCTCTGGTGACGAACACTTCTGAACTAAAGAACTAACCAGTTCTTAAACAAATGGATATTAGTTCTTAATATAGAACAGTCTGAATGTTATCAAAGCCAGGTTTATTGTCATTTTAACACATTTCAGAGCAATGGACTAAAGCAAATTGTACTTTCAAGTAACTATGGATGATGTTAAAGATTTATTTAATTTATTTGTATTAGTCAATATTGGATTTATGTTTGGATTGGATTTAATGCATGCTCATTTCCAACTGTTTTTATTTAAAATTTTCATCATATAACACAAAGAAACGCTTAAGCAAACTCAAAATGAATTACCATAAATTATAATGCTATGATGAACTATTGGTAGGACTTACAGTATTTATTAACCTTTGATAACGTTAATTAATAATAATACAAATGTTCATTGTTAGTTCATGTTAGCTCATGTTTTAAATAATATTAACAGATACAACTTTTGATTTCAATAATGTATTAGTAAATGTTGAAATTAACAACTAAGAGTATTAAATGCTTTAGAAGTATTTCCATTTTTAGTTTAATGTTAACTAATGTAGTTGTAACTAATGAAACTAATGTTTACTAATTTAACCTTAATTGAAAAATGTTACCTTTTGATTTGATTTTGATTTTATTTCGACAAAATACTGCAAAGCATACATTTAAAATGTGGTCATTTATTGGTAATTGGACATTATATAAAATACTGTAATTGTTGATTTATTGGGTTTATATCATTGTGTGCTCTTTTTTTAAAATCTCTTAGATCTTAAAAGATTAAAAAACAAAATCAAAACAGTTCTCTGTTACTCAGACCTCAGTGTTTTTGTCATACGCATCTGTTTCCAGCGGAAGCCCTTAACAGTCTGGCACCCTGACAACAAGCTTTTTGTTTCACAACATAATGCATTTTCAGTCATAAAACTATAATATTAGTCATAAAACTAAAAATATTAGATGTGTCTGATAGAGTTTTAAAAGAAGATGCCTTATTATTTAGCTGAAATCTTTCGGGTTTTATGATGGATTTCTACAGTATACACATGAACACATTAGTAGAGGTCAAGATTGGAATCACTTCAGTAAATGTTGCTGCTCATCTCATTTTAAGTGTGTTTGCTGCCACATAACCCCATAACCATGTCTCTTCCTGGCTTCTCTCTCTCCTTCTCTCTTTCATTGGCAGTGTAACTCCTGGTCAGGCCTATCACACTCGTATGGATCTCCCAGTCTCCCATCAGTGGTGTGTGTGAGCTCAATTTCTCTCCACATAATGGCAGTGCACACACATTCCCCTCTTCCTCAGTCCACAATGATGGTAGCAGATGAGAGTGTATGTGTGCGTATATGTGTCTGTGGGAGCGTGGGGCTGCCTATGACGCATGTCATAGCCTCAAGGCTGCCAGTATAGACACGGCCAGCTGTGGGAAAGGGAATGGGTGTGTTCTGGATAGAGGGGTTTGGGTCTGTGGGTCCACAGCCTGACCAGCTGCAACACACACCCTGTGGCTCACCCGTACCCATATACAAACCCATTTGGCAGTAGAGGCCAGGCCAGACAGCTACGCAGCTCCTACACATGCAGACCTGCTTTAGATTTGGGGTCTCCATAAAGACATATTTCTGTATTTTCAGCTGCACTATATTAACTAATAACTATGATCTGTAGCACATGTAAAATGACCTTAACTAGACCAAACTGCCTCAGTTCAGGGGGCATGTGTATGTGGTTATAGACAGAGTTATATTCTGACTATTACAGTATGTGCAAAAACATATTTCATATTTCCACATCTGCTAGTCGGTGAACAAACAGTCTACTAGTTAAACAAACAGTCTTAAGAAAGCCCTGTATGAGAGTACATAATACATTGCATTTAAAAACAAGCAAATTGAGCCAAAAGGTACAGAATCCAACAATAGGTTTGGAGGAGTTTACATTCCAAAATGCATCATATATCATATATCATATCATATAGCAATCATATATCATATCATATAGCAATCAAATATTAAAATGTTTATTTCTGTTATGGCAAAGCCTGTGTCATATGAACCTTCAAAATCATCATATGCTGATTTGGTGCTGAAGAAACATTTAGCATTATCATCAATGTTGAAAACGTTGTGCAGCATAATTATTATTTGGAAACAGTGACATATATGCCACCCACACAGTTCTGTTTTTTTATTTTAACACTTGATGGTATTTAATTATACAATTATTAAATGCATAAATATGCAGATTCTGTTCATGAGATCCACAGTATATCTTTGAATATCATTCAGACAAAAAAACTGCTATGCTCTGCTCTGAAGATCACTCTTTTGTGTTCAGTGGGCAGTGGTAGCACACTAAGCTGAGAATCTGCTGCTGTAGCATAAACAAAACATTGGCAGTGGTCAAGCGAGGCCATGGTTCACTCAACTGCACATTGAGTGGCTATACAATGAGTTTGTTCAACCAAATAGCTGTAAGATAAATACTATTTAAGAGCAATGTTATAAAAATAGCTCAAATAGATCAGGAATTCAACATCTGGAGAGATATTTTGAGACATCGTGGCACAGATGAATGTGTATACTGTACCTCACGAATGGTTTATCGTTTAGCTTGAAGAAGAAACCAAATCCACGTACAAATCCCTCATTTGATCCCTTTCTGATACCCAGTGAAAGAGAGATCCAGGGGTAAGGCATGGATTTCAAATCAAATCAAAAGCCAAGCAAGCACATATCCTGTATTTGAGTTTGATAAATCAGCTGCCAAACATATGATCCGCTCATTAGTTTTACTGACTATCAACTTGCACTTTGTTTCTGAAACATTGGAAATGTATCAACTCTGCATTTAAGAAAGAAAAAAAAGATAACTCTGTAGGGACTGATAATCTATATAAGCTATACTTATGCTGTGGTGAGAAGAAATATATCACCCTTCTGTTGGGAGCCATATATGGTATTCAGGATGACGGCCAATGTGCCAGTGTTAAATCAGCTGGACACTGCATGATTTATAATAGTATTTGCTTTCAGATTGTTTCTTGTCAGACTGTACGAACCTGATCACAGCTGTAAGCCACGTCACACTGTATGATCTCAGAAAAAATGGAGACGATGTGTTTGAATCTAGTGGTGGTTTGTTGTTGTTGCTCTAATGCCGTCATCGGGTTGTGTGCTCCTTATGGTTTTTGATATTATGGTCGTAGTAGGAGAAGCCACACTGCAGAACAGTGCCTAAAAACTATCACTGGCAGAATTTCATCAGAGGTCAAATTTGATCATTAATCTGGTGTCGGCGAACATGTCAAACTATTAATCAAAGACTACATATTTTTGCCTAGGGTCTGAGAAATATTTAGATTTCTCAAAATTTGTCTCAGATGGCCAAATTGTGGCCAAAATCGTACAGTGGTGCACTGTGCTCCAGGCTTTAGATTTGGCTGAAACATCATGCCACCAATTATTGTAAATTATAATTAATAATTCATCAGAAAAAAAAATCTACAGGAATAGAATGAACACTTAGAGACATTTAGAAAAGCAATAAGACAGCATGAATAATTTAGCGAGGAACAAACGACTAAAGAAAGGAGAAATAGCTATGTTCCGAGCAGAGGAAATGATGACTTACCACACTTCCTCTTCTTATCTCTGTCAGAGACACATACTGTATATGAAAACGATTGGCTTTCCCTTGGCAGTCTGTCTCCCCCCATCCCCCCATAATTGAGAGTTGTACAAGACTGACGCAATTAATTCATGTTTAGAGACACATACGATAAAGGAATCAAATACTAATGAATTGTTCAATGTTGTTGCGAGTTCTGATGATCTCATTGAATCTGTTTATGTGTAGGTGAGCTGTCTCTGCCTGCCCATTTCAGTCCGTATGCTAAGGGTCCAGACTCAGCGGTGGAGAGCAGAGAGAATGCCTACGCACAGCTGGAGCTCAGGACGCTGGAGCAGGCCCTGCTGGCCACCTGTGTGGGCAGCCTCTCGGAACTCAGTAAGTTACAATCCCTTCACTTCATATTCAGTTCTTTTGATGGACTGTGACAGTGTACTGTGTATTATTAGTTAAAAAAAATATATATATATATATATACATGCTACATTGTTGTCATATGACTAGGTATAAAAATCATTAGAAATTTAACAGTTGTGGTTCTCAGTCTGATCCTAAAGCTAATCTGGTAACTCAGCGGTTCGAGGAATGGTTCTTTTAGAACTTTTAAAGACTCATTTATTTGAAGTGATTTTGATTCACTAAATATAACCGGTTAATATCCATTCATTCATGTATTTTACTAAACCATTTGCCTCTACAGTATGTTTTAGGTTCACTAAGAATAACTGGCTTAATAAAATAATTCATTTGTGTATTCCACTACACTTTTTGCACTTCGTGTTAAAATGCACTTTTATCATGATGAAATTATAAGCAATAATATAAATCTTTCTTGATTTTTTTTTTTCTCAATAAATAATTAAAATAGGATAATTCTCCCTCAAAAATGAAAGTTCGGTCATCATTTATGTATAAGACTTTCGTTCATCTTTGAAACCCAATTATTGATATTTTTTATTGAAACCTAAGAGATTTCTGAAAGCCTATAAGCAAACAAAACATTGATGCTTCAAAAAGTTAATAAAAACACTGTAAATGAAATCCATATAAATTGAGTGGTTCAAGCCTTAATTATATTTTTTCATCATATAAAGTGATTGCGTCTCTTCAGAAGACTCGGATTAAACCACTTGATTGATTCAAATGGATGACTTTTACGATATGTTTTTAGTTTTGGTTGGTTTTACGATACTAAGATTTGGTTGCGTGGGCTGTCAACGGATGGACAAAATGGATTGAATAATATTAAAAATATCTTCATTTGTGTTCAGAAGATGGTGAGGGTAGAAAAATTATGACAGAATTTTCATTTTTGGGTGAACTAACCAAGAAGAATAGCTTTTCTCAGCCTAGTAAAAGACTGCAGTTCTCTTTAAGAATTAGGTCACCCAAAAGGCACTTGTTAAAACTTTAATGTAGAAACACCGTCGTTGTCCATTTTTCATCTCAGTCTATTACTGTCCAGTGAAATGCTATTTTTGCATGATTGTTTTTACATGTCTGTAAGACAGAGAGAGACATCTGTACATTTTAAGTGCCGCTCTTCTGACAACTCAACATTGCAGGCCCGCCTGGGGGGGTTTGAGCGCCTGAACTGTGGGCAGTTTGTTTACGTTGCAGACCGCAGTTCAGGATGAGGGAGGGGGTCCGCATTCACCAGAGAGGGAAACACGCTCTCCCTTAGGGGACCAGCAACACTCCTGCAGTTGTTTTGCTGGTACAAGAGCACCTTCTGTTTGGGTCAAAGGAGTAAAAAGCACCTTCTTTATGCTTTATGATTGCAGACACTCAAGCAATCGTAAAGCGCCCTTTGTTTAACAACTAATGTGCACAAGTGTTTATAGACCAAATGTGATTGATTGCTTAGATTGTTTCCCATACCCCTCTTGATCATTATGTCTATTTCTTTCACATATTAGCTGTTGTTTAAAGATTAGCCACCTATAGTTAAGTACAAAAGCAGTATTTCCAGTCAAGGATAAAATAATGCATCTCCGCTGTTGCTGTATTCTCTCAGTCTCATCTCTTTCCTAACAGATGCTTTACACATATGGATGTCAGTGTCCCCTGACTTTACTGTAAGCTGGTCTGTCTAATGGTCAACACAGACTTTAAGGAGTGTGTCTGTCCTCATCATATCTTCTCCTCCTTTGGGGAGCAGCTTGAGTCTGTGTTTCTGCATTGGGAGGCAAAAAGAGCAGATTTGATGTCCCTCAGAGTCATTTAGGATAAAGCTCCTAGACGTTTGAGTTTATCCGAATCCTCTTCCATTTCCACATTTGGACATTAAACAGATGGGTCTGAAGATATATTTTGCTATATTGAAATATGCTTTCTGTTGTGTGTTGTCAGCACTTTTTTAAGAAAAGAAGACATATTTGCACTTGGCTGCACAGCAACTGTCTTTAGTTTATGGGGTTGAACTGGAAACACAGATGGCTTTTCTACATCAGCAGCGCATTATGATTTTGGTGCAAGTCTGCTTTCAGATCTTAAGGAATTTATTGCAGGGTCCATTTGAAAGGCATTTATTTTTTCTGCATACTAAGATACTATTTGACAATATGAAACTTTTCACAGAATTTGTGCTTGAAGTTCAAATGTATGTGTGTGTCCTGCAGGTGACTTGGTCTCCCGTGCAATGCACCATATGCAGCGTTTGGTTTCAGCAAGTCCCAGTCTCAGTCCAGGACGTCCTTTCTGCCTGCAGCCCATCTCCTGGTCTCCAGACGCCCTTCACACACTCTATTACTACCTACGCAGTCCACAGATGGAGTCACTGGAGAACCCCAACCTTGAGCCACCCAGAATAGCCCTCAGTAAAGAGAGGTGAGATCAATGAGCCAAAACCACTTTTACCTGTTTAAGGCTCATAAAGAGCCAAAGTCAGGAGACAGAGGTACCATTACTTTACCATCACAGGATTACATTTTAAATAAAAATGTAATATACAGTATATATATTAAAAAATATCAATTATTATTAAAAAAACAATAACATTTCACATTATTACTATTTTTACTGTATGTTTTATGCAGCTTTGAGCATTTCTTTCAAAAACATAAAAAAAAACTTATTGACCCCAAACCTTTGAAAGGTAGTGTATATTAGATTTCTATGCAAGCATAATGAATTAGCCGTCCTTGACTATTTTAAGTGCATTTCTTGTAGACTCATTTGTCCATTCCTCTTCTGGTTTTCTATCAGTATTTATATTTTCTTTGAAATTAGCTTTTTCCCTATAGATTATAGACATACTTAGAATTTCACCTTCAGGTCTGTTCTAGTAAGATGAGTGGCTTCACTCTGTGTGGAAACCTTGCTCTGCATTCACGTCAGATAATGAATACTAATGTGTTTAGCAGGTGGACAGTTATGGTTGTGAGCATGCTTCAGAATCACAGCACTCCTGGCACAGATACTAGAAGAAGGAAACCATAGAGGATTTGTTCTGTAATATCACACTGATTTGAATTGCAGCGAGACTGTGTCTGTTGAAGATGGCAGATGTTGTTATTCAGATTGTGATTAAGGCTTGTTTGTGGTAATAAATGACAGGATTGAAAGAGGCTGTGGCGAGCCAAATCAGCAGCATTTGTAATTACACTGTCCTTTTCTCTCTGATACAGTTTTGTGCCACTGTTGATCTCCCCTAAAAGTTGCTGGGTTTAAGCGTGTTTGTGTGTGTGTGTGCATTTTGGAAAGGAGAAAGACAGAGGGGTGAAGTGACAGATGTTGGTAAATAACTGAGTAATGCCATGTCTCTCTCAGGCCATTTCCTCTTCTTCCTCCTCTGATGGAGTGGATGCGAGTCGCTATGGTCCATGCGGAGCATCGACGGAGCCTGTTAGTGGACAGTGATGATGTGAGACAGACTGCCCGACAGCTTCTCCCTGGACTGGACTGTGAACCTCGACAGCTCAAGTAAGATGTTCCTGTTGCTTAAATGTAAGAGCATACAGTAGTGCTGGCAAAATTAAGGTGAAGGGTTTAATATATACACATACCGCAGCAAACATGTTTAATTATCTGTATTTACCCAGTTAACTTTGTACTTTGGCTCTCTATTTTTTTTGTATGTAATGTTACTTTTAATGTAATTAGCTCCAAATTCACACTCTCTCCTTCTTTTTCTCAGGCCAGAGTGCTGTTTCACCTCCTTTAAACGTCTAGATTCAAAGGCTGCCACAGACAAGTTTAATCTGGATCTTGGCTTTCGCATGCTCAACTCTGGCCGCACTGATCTGATTGGCCAAGCTATCCAGCTTCTGGGCCCAGATGGGGTGAACACAATGGATGACCAGGTGAACCCATAAAGACTAAACTTCTGAATTTCTTTTTTTTTTCCCCCAGGTTGGAAAGCCGTATACTTGACTCCATGTTTTTTTATGTTTAACTCTTTCTGTGTGGGTATGTAGGGCATGACTCCACTGATGTACGCCTGTTCAGCAGGGGATGAGGCGCTGGTACACATGCTCATTGATGCTGGGGCAAACTTGGATATAGCGGTAATGACACAATGCACGTTCAGTCGCATTAAATCTTTTTTACCCATGTATCCAATCCGATCTCACGGCAATTCATACGAAGTTTACGAGGAGGCTAATGCGTACAAATTCATACGACCTCACTCATACGATTTTTGCTAAATCGTACATATTTTACGAGTTGCCCAATTTGTATGAATGACCTACCGACCCTAAACCTACCCATCACTGGGGTTTAGACAAATGGTACGAATTCGTACGAGTGAGGTCGTACGAATTAGCCACCTTTTACTCACTCGTACGAATTGGTCGTGAGATAGTGTTGATGTATCTATAACGGGCCATCCATTCCTGCTCCCAGAAGGCCAATGTCCTTCCCCAACACACTTGCCTGGAAGTGTGTATTAATCCTGAAGGCTCTGATTACTATAGTTTAATTAGGATTGAAGCTAAACTCTTTAAGATATTGGCCCTTCAGGAACAAGCAAGATTGAACACCCTTGATCTATATGTTACAGGTGGGCTCATTTCAGGTTAACTTTCTTGAATGGATGGTTGGTTTGCAGTAATGTAACACTCTGTGAACTCACACGTATGCAGTAGAATTTTGGTTGTTTACCAATACATAATACTCTCTCTCTCTCTCTCTCTCTCACACACACACTTTTTCTTCTTTTCAGGTGCCCAACTGTTCATCAAAACATCCCTCTGTCCATCCTGAGAGCCGCAGTTGGGTGGCCCTCACCTTTGCAGTGCTGCATGGACACATATCTGTAGTACAGGTGAACATGCACACTAGTTACATGTACAATCCTGTTACTGTATGTAGTCATTTAATAATAGTGTATGTTATTAATGTACATTTTAAAAATGACTTACAAAAGAAGGCATGTTTTATGTTCAGATCTATAGTATACTAGAAAATAGTATATGTTAACATTGGAGGGCTATCATGTTAAATGTACTTTGTTTGCACTTCCAGCTCTTGTTAGATGTGGGAGCAGATGTGGAGGGCACAGCCCTGAGAAATAGCCACCACAGCTCAGCAGAAACACCCCTCCAGCTGGCATCTGCCGCAGGTGGGAGAAATCAGCGCAAAGTCATCCTTATCATGTTTTCTTTTAAAGAGTTATGTTTGAATGTACTCCCAATAAGGAAAACTATAGCAGAAGCTATTTGTAGTGTAAATAATACTACTACTATTCAAAAGCTTATGATCAGTTTTTGAAGGAAATTAACGCTTTTATAGTATTACAAAATATTTCTATTTCAAATTATTGCAGTTCTAATGAACTTTATATATATATATATATATATACATCAAATAATCCTGAAAAAAATAAATTACAGTTGTTACAAAAATATTTAGCAGCACAACTGTATTCAACATTGATAATACAAAGAAATGTTTCTTGAGCAGTAAATCGGCATATTAAAATAATCTCTGAAGGATCATGTAAGACTGAAGACTGCTGAAAATTCAGTTCTGTCATCACATGAATAAATTACATTTTTAAATATATTAAAACAGAAAAGTTCTTTTCAATTGTGATAATATTTCACAATATAACTGCTTTTTCTGTGTTTTTGAGAAATCAGCATTAGAGTCTTTATTCAAAAACATTTTAAAATCTTACTAACCTCGTCATGCTTAATTAGAAACAGTTTTAATTGTGTGTGTGTGTGTGTGCACGTTTTCAGGGAACTATGAGATGGTGAGTTTGCTGTTGTCCCGCGGCGCTGACCCCATGCTGCGGGTGCATCTGACATCATCACTCTATGAGGGCATGAACTGCTTCAGTCATGCTGCAGCGCATGGACACAGGTACTGACCCCTCACAAACACACACACTGATCAAGATCAGTGGTGCGATTTCAATAAAAACGTATGTATTGAATATTGTATTTCCCCCTAGGAACGTGTTGAGGAAGCTGTTGAGTCAGCCTCAGCGGCTGCAGGAGGACGTTCTTTCTCTGGAGGAGATCCTGGCAGAGGGAGTAGAGGAGCAGGAGAAGCAGGGAATAGAGGACGGAGCAAAAGCAAAGTCTGTCTGTTCTCCGCGGCTGTGTAAGGCCCGCATCAGAGCCCTGCAGGAAGCCAGTCTGCACAGCGCTGAGCACGGATACCTGGACGTCACCATGGAGCTCAGGGCACTGGGTACACATCTGACTCATTTACAATAAATCAAAGAAAATGGACAACAGATTGAATTAGAGATGCATAAACAGTGAGAGATTTTTGGCATGCAGCAACCATTGGTTAGATTAACCTGCAATTTTCTAGGCACTCATAGGGCCGGGGCCCACCAGGGGGCCTCAGCATATTTTAAGATAACCAAAACAAGCAGCTTTGTCACCATTATAGCAGAAGTACCACACCAGTAGTTTTAAAAGTAATATTTGTGATTTTACTTAAGTAGAATCATGTTTTCTCAACCCCTGATATAAACACTACTAGTTTTTTTGTTTGTTTTATTAATTCATTAATTTTTTAAAGAAATTACTACTTTTATTCAGTAAGATCTGCATGATTCTGGATAAATTGAGAATCACAATTTTTTGGTTTCAAACAGAGATCACGATTCTCCAACGATTCTGAATAGACACACTAAACAAAATGACATTTCATTTACTAGAGGTTCTGACAAATGTTAATTGCTGCAATCTATTTAAAATGTTTGATGATTCTGCCTAGTGAAATTAAATAAATTAAATTGTATGGCCTGCAGCTCTACACTGGTGTTTAAAATATGAAATATTACTGTTTTTACTGTATTGTTGATCAAATAAATGCAGTCTTGGTGAGCATAAGAGACGTCTTTCAAAAACATAAAGACATACAGACCCCAAACTAACGAACGGTTAGTGTATAAACACATTTAGAATGAGTAAACAGATGTTCAATGTTTAAAGAGTTTGAACAAGCTTGTTGTTCTCTCTCAGGAGTGCCGTGGAAGCTGCATGTGTGGCTGGAGTCCGTGCGCAGTGCCCAGTTCCAGTCCAGGACTGAACTCATGCTTTCTCTCCTTAAAGACTTCACCACTATTGGGGAAGAAAAATACTGCGAGGAGCTGCTCTCAGAGGGTCTTCCACTCCTCTTCTCCATTATCAAAACTAGCAAGGTAACCCTGACATAACAATCATCAAAACATCATATGTATGTTAAAAGTGTGATGCTACATTTCAAGAATTATCAGTCAAGTGAAATATTGTATTTTAAATTAGACTTTTTTACGTTTGTCCTTATGTTCTTTTCATTCAATTCAGAGTAAGGACATCCGTAAGCAGCTGGCAGTCATCTTTAGCCACTGTGTTTGCTCTACAGCCGTCCCATCTATTCTGGCAGTGAAGGACACACCTACAGCTCAGCTGGGTAATGTAGATCACCACACACCATACTTTACTTACACCTACACTATCGTTCAAAAGTTTTGGGTGGGTATGATTTTTTTGCTCACTTTAGATATGGGTCCAATTCTCACTATTAACTAACTTATTAACTATGACTTTTGCCTCAATAAACTCCTAATTACTGCTTATTAATAGTTAGTAAGGTAGTTGTTAAGTTTAGGTATTGGGTAGGATTAGGAGATGTAGAATAGATTTATGCATGATAAAAAGCAACTAGTTAATAGTGAGAATTGAGAAAACTTAACTAAAGTTTTACCGATTTTTATTTTTGAAAGAAATCTCTTATGCTCACCAAGGCTGCATTTATATGATCATACACTATTATGGAAAAAAATATAATATTATTAAATATTATTATAAGTTAACTGTATTTTATTACAATAACAGTGTAATGTTTTCCTGTGATGGCAAAGCTGTATTTTCAGCATCATTACTCCAGTCTTCAGTGTCACATGATCCTTCAGAAAATATTCTAATATGCTGATTTCTTCTTATTATCAATGTTGAAAAGAGTTGTGCTGCTTAATATTTTTGTGGAAACCATAATTTTTTTTTTTAGGATTCTTTGATGAATAATAAAAAAAGCAAACTATTTAAGTCACGTTACTGTCACTTTTGATATATTTAAATAAGTATAATTTCTTTATAAAAAAAAACAAAAAACTTTTTGGACTCTTCCATGCTGTAATACAAGTACCAGTAACATCTCACTGTATGCAGCTCAGCATCAATAATATGATATCATATATGTACTGTGTACTATTAATAAGTACTGTGTCACCCTCGCAGATGCTCATTTTCTGAATAACGCTGAGATGTCTGATGTGATATTTGTGGTGGAGGGAAGGCCGTTTTATGCCCACAGAGTTCTGCTCATGTCTGCTTCACAGAGGTAATTCTCAAACTGATGTTACATGGTAATGTTAGATGTTACATGCCTTATAATCAGTTATGTGATTGTTATGCTGTAATTTCATTTAAGGTTCAGAGACTTGCTGGGCCTCTGCCGGAGCAATGGCACAACAGACCACATGGCCATTGAAGTCACTGACATAAAATACAGCACGTTCCAGGTAACTAATAAACCTTGGCCTAAACATACACAAGACAAACATATGACATGTAAAATGATTTCTAAATGGTTATTTCAGATGATGATGGCACATCTGTACTGTGGAGGAACAGAATGTTTAGACGTGTCTGTGTCTGATTTGCTGGAGGTAAGAAAAACATGTCATGCAGCACATATACAATACAGTCCTGTTTAAATACATTTCTGTAATTAAATGTAAAGACTTGACATTAAAAACGAGAATAAAACATGTCAAGTTAAGCTGAGATGCATTATGTCATATCCTGTACAGCTTCTGCCCGTGGCACACTCATTCCAGCTTCCAGTTTTGAAGAGACACTGCGAAATCCTCTGCTCAGAGAGAATAAATCTCATCAACGCTGTGAGCGTCTACCAGACTTCCAAAGTATGTACATACAGCTTACCTGAGCATATGCATTGTTTCAGCGTTCATTCTTCTGATGTCATCTGTGTGTTGTTGAGCAGGTGAGTGAGGCAGTGGGGCTGGCAGTGTTCTGCGAAGGCTTTTTCCTGCAGAACATGGTCGATCTTCTGGACTGTGAGCAGTTTGAGGAGCTGCTGCTGGGTTCTGACTGCAGCACTGCACTGGATCCAGATGCACTGGATGGGCTTCAGGCAACACTGGCTTCAAGGCTGCACTCACTCTGTGGCCCACGACGAGCTTGAGCGCATGAGGGGAAAACATTTGAAATTACAGGTGTGGTTCACAAAGCTCAGATTTGCAGGCAGGCAAGTCCCATACCAACACATTGTTTAGAAGATGTTTTTCCTCCAGGTGGCATCTTTCTAATTCCTTTTTTTTCTTTCTTGTTTTTTGCCAGTGCCAGTATTTTAATGTGATGTGTGACCTATTTATTAGAGTTTTTAAGACTTAAATGGTAAAATAATGTATGAAATTGTTTCCTAATATTTTGCTTTGGTCATGGATAATGAATTTAAATGTGGATTGAGGTGTTTGATCAGTACAGATGGGATTTACACTTTTTTTTAACAAGCTACTGCTTCTGAGAGGAAGTTATGTAAACTGCAGTATTAGCGCCCTCCAGTGGTCAAAGTGTCCTACACCTGCCTACAAGGATTTATCAAAAATGTATATAGTATTATTGTAGATACTTTTGTATTCTCATATCACAACTGTAAATATATTTTTAATATCCAGTATTGCAATGGTACGGAGATATCTTGGGATCAATAAAAATAAATTATTTGATATAACATTTTTCATGCAGCAACCAAATGGCACAAGTTATTTTGAAAAGACTAATAAATGTGAAAAATGCATTTGGGCTCTGATTGTTTTTTTCTTCTTCTTATGGAGTAGGCGGGATTTGCAGTTTTAGGAGGGGCCACATCCGAAAATTCCTATAGAATGCAAATAGGAGTGTCAGAAGTTTGAGATAGCCTTCCTAAATACACAGCATGTATCCATGAAACAGTGTGAACAATACTTGTATGATCTGTCGCCGCTGAGATCTTGAAGTGTAGCCCATGAGGCCAAGAGCTGAGGAGCAAAAAAAAAACTCCAGAATTGGGGCCGAGCGGCTCTGTTCAAGTCAAGTGCCCTTTAAACTACTTGGATAGTGTTAACCAACAGCCAAGTAGCTAGCTACTTATGCTTTGTTTTAGCTTGTCTCAGTCTCAGACGTCATGCCCACGGACCGCTGGCTGAACGTCTGATGCATATGGCACACTTAGGAGAACTCCGGCGCAAAATGAACCTTTGGTCTAATAACACATTGGTACCTAGTCAACTGTTCTCTGAGATTTGTTTTCATGATAACCGAATGTAAAGAGTTTTATCTCTAAAAACTGTTTAGCTTATAACGCTAATATATAGGGCATAGAGTAATGAAAAATAAAAATCGCTAGTTAATACCACTAACAAGGCTCAAAATAGCCCCACACTAACACAGTAGTATAATGAGGGTCCCTACATGCAAAACGAAGCATTGAGAACTTTGTAAGTGTACAGACAGTTTAATAAGAAGATATTTTGTAAAGACAGTCCACTTCGCGTATACAGGCAGGAGCCATCTTTGAAAAACAGTCTCGACCAGTCGAACCACAGCATGTATCTGTGTACAGAGAAACTGTCTGTACACTTACAAAGTTCTCAATGATTCGGTTTGCATGTAGCGACCCTCATTATGTTACTGTGTTAGTGTGGGGCTATTTTGAGCCTTGTTAGTGGTATTAACTAGCGAATCTTCCACAAAATTAGAATTTTTTGAGGGGTCTTCAGAGATCTGATCATTCATTTTGAGTTTATATATACTGTTAACACTAACATTTCTTTTTTCTAAATTATGATAATACTTCGTATTCCTTTCACCATGCTATCCATTTTCGCCTAGAACGAATAAAGGCTCCTTGTGCCAAATTTTGATAGATATTGTCCAATTCAGCTTGTAATTCAAATAAAATATTGATGTCAGCTTGTGATTGCTCATTTTTTCCATAGATTGAAATTATTCCCTTGAGTATTTTATCTTGTCTCATTCTTTTTTCCTTAGATAATTCTTTAGCCCTTTCAATGGCCATATTACGGATCTGAAATTTTGTATATTCCCAATGTTTGCCATATATTTTGTCTTTTTTTGCTTCTATCAAATTTTCTTTTATCATTTTTTTTGGCTTTTTCTTTGAAGATTCTATCACTCAAAAGTGTATTATTTAATTTCCAATAATTTGGTTTATATTTTATTGATTGACCCCCACATAGTACTAAAGTAATCAAATTATGATCAGAAAAAACGGAGGGCTCTATTTTGGTTTCTTCCACATTGTCTAGCAACTCATTTGAAATAAGCCAGAAGTCAATCCTGGATCTCTTAGATCATTTTTTTGTTATTCCAAGTGAACTGGATTTGAATTTTTAAGTCTCCATAAGTCACAACAGTTCAAATGCATACATAGATTATTAAACTCTCCATATTTGCTTCCTAAGGATCATTGAGCTTGACAGTCTTTGATGGGGTCACTTATGCAGTTCCAGTCACCCCCCAAAATTAATTTAGCGTTGATGAAGGAATTCAATAAGACATTTATTTGTTCATCAAATTCTGCAAAAAGGTGTGTGTTTCTATGACTATTATTATGACCATATATATTACCCAAAATGAAAAAAATTCTCCATAAATTCAATAACTAGAATAACCCACCTTCCTGAATCATGAACAACATTTTTAAGGATTTTTCCCTGAAAGGAGCCCTTTAATATGGCAGCGCCAGCAGATTTACTCTTTCCATAAGCCATCCAGATATTGTCTCCCCATGATTTTTCCAGAAATTAAAATCTGAAGCTTGTGTTTCTTGTAGAAAATAAAAATCTGCCTTGACAGTTTTACAAAATAAAAATACAGCTTTACTCTTAGTCTGTTCTCGTATACCCCTCACATTAAGTGAATAAAATGACAAAGACAAATTGAACAATAGAACAAGTAAACTAAAAAGAAAAAAGAAAACCTTGAGTTCTAAATGTAACAAAGAGGGTAACATTAAATATAACAGCACACCACTAAATGTATTTAGAATACAACTGAACTTCTCAACAAAAATCCATAGGCAACTTCACTTTTAGATCGCATCAGAGCTCAAAACATTTGTATTTCTTTACCCTCAATGATGGCTCTGGCTCCGACGAAGAAGGCCCTTGCTTCCGCGCCTCTTCAATCTGTGGCCACAGTTTAGTGCGAGTATCTTTGTCTTTCGTGGTCAAATCTTCGCCGAAATATTAACTTCTTTATTTTGAGGAATTCCGAATTCTTCGCGCATTTCCAAACCTTTTCTTTGGTCGATCTTAATGCAAATCTTGTTATCACCAGTCGAGTTTTCCCATCCTCTCTCCTCCTGATCATATACGGCTTACATCAATTTGGGAGCGGATATCCTGTTCAGGGTCTTGAATGACTGCCCAGACAGCAACATAGTGTCGGCCCAGATCCAGGCTAAATCTGGTATATGTGGATTCCACGCGTACTAGATGTGGGCCGGATCTGGGCGACACTATGTTGCTGTCTGGGTGCCTTTAGATGTCAATCACACGCTGTTTAACGTCTTCTCCTTCCTGCTCTGGCAAGCCATCCTCAAGTTCCATCTTCTTTGATAGCGTTCCATTTCATTCAATCTGTCTTCCAGGCCTGTAATTCTCTTCTGATGGTCATCACTTGCAATTTTAACCGTTTTTATTTCTGTTTTCATGTCTTGAACTTCGCTGAAGAGAAACTCTGATGATTCCTGTAAAGCTTCGATAGTGTCCACATTTGTCTTTATCAGGCCTGCAAGATTGTCCGCGTTCTCTTTTATTTTTTCAGCTACAAGCCTCACGATGTTATCTTGCAGTTCGGAGAGTGTAGGTTCAACTTTACCTTTCTTTGCAACTGGAGTGCAGGGAGCTGACTCAGGAAGATGGACAATTCCTCCGTCGGAATTAGTGTAGGTGTGCATATCACCTGCTTTGACAACTTCCATAACATCCAGTCACATCTCTGTTCTCAGTGGTGAATGAAGCGTCTTGTTTGTCTTTTTACCTTGATCTCTTGGCCTTTTGTCTGTCATCTTTTTTTTTTAAACAACTAAGATAGTCACGCTTGAAAAGGAGTCCAAATCGTCCTCTTATTAAGACAGCAATATATATTTCCAGTTGTTTGCACTGATCAGATTTAACGTTTAAGGTGAGAAAATCATTTATCTGTCCCTAGCCTTGAATATTGCCAACTCGGGCCGCCATCTTGCGCGCCCCCCACCGTCAAGTTTCCAACTGACAATGAGCGCTTATCAGGATCAACTAAATGCTGGATTTTCAAAAGTAGGCCTATGTGAAATATGATTTTCCGCAAGTAATTTTTTTTTTTAAGAAAAACACTGTTTTGTCAAGTGGCTAACATAGCATAATCAGATGCAGCTTTAATTTTAGTAACAGTAAAGCAGCATTTTCTCCATCATACAATATGTTTTAAAGTGTGCATGCCATTTAGCAACACAAGCCATCCAGCATTTATTAATATGATATTCTAATATCGATCTAGCTTACTGAAACAAGTGTCTCATAGCAGCCGAGTAACGTTATAACATCATTTTCAACAGACAAATGTAAATTATAAAACAGCGCTGCATCACCCCACATACGCTTGACCTAAAGCTTGACCTCAGGTCAAGGCATCATCAAGCTACGCCTTTGTTTTGAATAGGCGACCTCTAGCGGAGAAAAACATATTGTGCCTTTAAGACATTTCCAACAGCCAAGTAGCTGCTTATGCTTTGTTTTAGCTAGTCTCAGCCTCAGACGTCATGCTGATGCATATGTATGACGGAGAAAATGCTGCTTTACTGTTACTAAAAATAAAGCTGCATCTGATTATGCTGTTAGCCACTTGACAAAATAGTGTTTTTCTCTGAGGCATGGTAAAAACATGGTACTTGCAGAAAATCAAGAAAACAAGCGCTGATCTGTCTTAAAGGGACAGCAGCTTAATAAACCTGCTGCTGTGTTTTTAATGTTAATCAAACAACAAAGGACAAAGAAATCACTCACAGCCTATTTAATTTATACAGTGGAGACTATGCAGTGTTATTTTACATTTGATTACTTTATTCAAATGCTGTACCTGAAAACTACTGTTAGACCTACCTGAAAAGCACTGTTTATTTCATTTGTATCTTTGTTATATTGTATTTAGTTGTGCTATTTGTAATTGGATTATTTGTTCTTATTTTATTACTGACAGTTTACTTGTCTTTAATGTTTTAAATTTTCATCAATTTGGCTAGTAGTTTTTGCTGTAGTATCAAAATTGTAGTTGAGAATTGTGATATTTCACTGGTATCTGAGCATTCGAACCACTGACCCAACTGGGCCAGTAGAAAAAAAATGCTGCTGAAGCAGCTCTAAACATGCCCTGTGCTATTAAGTGAAAGATAAAATATGATGAACGGGAACGTACAGAAGCTTGAACAATACATTTTAACATAATAAATAATAAAGCATGAAGATAACTGAAGGAAATACATATTTGCTAAACAAATTAAACCAATGAATATGATTCATTTTCTTTTGGTTTCTCTATCTAATATATTTAAAAATGACAAATGCAATGAAAATACAGATATCGTTATTGGCCAGTAACAAAAATTAAAGTATCGGTATCGGCCTAGTTCTGGAAAAAGTGGTATCGGTGCATCCCTAAAAATGTGAAAGCTGAGACTTTGTTTCATACCAAAAGTAACATACTTTGTCTTGTCTGTCAGTGTGTTGTCAGTGTCCTCTTTGCTCCTCATGATTCACTGCGTTAGAACGTGTGGCGTGAGAGCGCCAAGGCTTGTCGGATGTAGCAACAGGTCTTTACGAAGAGCCAATTGTCCCGTTGTCAGCTCGTAGGAGCAGGCACAACTAGGGCTGTATCCGAAATTGCATGCTTCTCTACTATGTAGTAGGTGAAGAACTGTGACAAAAGAAGTATAGGTGTGTTCACACAATGTCATAATTACCATAGCAATTCTGATCTGTGAAAATCCTGCTTGTAGAACTTGTAATTACAATGTGTAAACTCGTAATTTCCTGAGAGCTATGACTTGGACCATATGGCCGCTGTACCAGCTGACCACTGCAGATTTAAGGTGTGTTCGTGGCGCTGCGCAGACATATCAAAGTACCGCAAGAGTTATTCTAAAGCATATGGAGCTTTATTAACGGTAATTAGGACATCGCGTGATCGCAGTATTTGTCCGAATTCACAGTACTCAAAAATGAGTAGGCAAAAAGTGCCTGGGTGACCTACTTCTGGCAAGATTTACTATCCCATGAGGCCACGGGAGAGGATTTTTGTGACCTACCATGCAAATGACATGGTAGTTCATGTGATAAGGGCAACATGGCGAATGAAGTACATCAGGGATTACATTCTTACTCATATATTTTTTAGCAGGTGTGAAGTACCGTAATTAGGCAGTCAAAATAAGTACCTACTCGAAAGAGAGTATGCGATTTTCGGACGCAGCCTAGGCTCTATGCTGAACGTCATATGAAAAAACAGGTCATGAATCAGGTCAAAAACAGAAATGAATCTCTTTGTCTATTCAAGTATTAATTGTATGTATGTTATCATATGTATGCATGTCACAGCAGTGTGGTTGGGTAGCTGACAGATGTGGGGTTAATGTATACAAATGTTGTCTTTCAAATAGAAACAGTCTCTGAGAAAATGCAAAAAGTGTTGCAACCGAACCCGCTATTCCCTAAAAGAGATTTATTTGAAAGGTAAGTTTATTTTATTACTAGTAGCTATATCTATACAGTCATGAATATTTACATATGGCCCATATTTTTTTTTGAAAATAATGTCATAATATTTTGTCATAAATAATAGCAACTGAATTCAAATGGAATGATTTCTCTTAATTGGCCTATAGCGTTTAAATGAATAGCAAAGATGTCTGAAATGTCATCTAACATCTAAGTCATGGTATTACTGAATAATAACCCCATAAATGCATAGGTTTTAAATAAAAAAAAAATATACATGCAACTCTGGGCCTTTTGTGCCAATTCCTACCTTAAGGGTTTAATTTTAAAACAATGTGTACTCCACAATCTAAACACATTAATGTGTCCACAAATCCCTCATTAACAAATAGAAAAAAAAAAGAAAAAAAAACTTTGATATTCACCATAATATAATGCCAGAGATCACTATTCAATTAACCTCAAATCTGTTTGGACTAACAATCTTACAAATGTTGATATTCTTTCAGAATATCAGAATATTCAGATGAAATTACAAAATAAAGAATAACATGTATCCATTCAACAGATTAAAAATAAGGTCTTCATTTTGCCCCATCTTACCCTACATGGAGAGATAAGAGCAGAAAACAGCAAACACACATACAACATCCCAAAGTCAATGGATTTATTTCCGTTGCACTGAAGTTGTTCACAGTAGTTACAAGGGGATACGTTAGCGGCGATTCTATTTTTCCCGCTCTGTATTAATCAAATCCGTGATACATTACAATCCAGCTCTCCCAAAGTACAAAATATGAAGGACAACAATGTGTATTGCTTAGATTACATCTCCACTTATTCTCCACACTGTATGTTCCCATAAGTGATCATGTGTTATGACATCCCAGACCTCCCGAGAGCATGATGCAGTAGAGCATGTGGCGAGAAAGCGTTCACGATAAGGGAGATGAGAGAAAAACGACAAACTGAAAATGAAGGCATGATAACGGGGGGAAACAAGTCGATGATGGAAAAGGAGAAGGGGAGGAGAAATTTAACATCCACAACATCATGCAAATTAAAGCCGAATGTCGGACATGCAATACGAGAGATAGAGTCAGGAGCAGCAGGATCCCCTTGATGGTTTTAAGAAAGTCATTTGCCCAAAGTTGTCTATTTACAACATGTGATTTGAGCTTGTCCACCTGTTTTACACGCACAATGAGATGAGTGACAAATATCAATACTTCATTATCCCTCACCCCCCCCCCCCCCCCCCCACCCTAAAGAGGCTAGTCTACATTCTTAAATTACCAGTAAATAATTTAACATATACTACAAGCTCTTTAATCTGGTCAAAGCCGGGAAAGAAAGAGTGCTTCATTCACAAAATCGGATAAGTGTTATCGTACACAAAACACAAGATCCTTCAAACAATCTGACGAGTCGCCCTGATGCAAACAATAAAATCTTCACCAGCTGGTTTTGTAAATATTCCCCAGCTGAATAAATTAAAAAAAGACAAAAAACACATAAATAAGTTAGAGAAAAAAAGGTCTCTAAAAAGGTCTCTGAATCCTGCAGATGTTTCTCAATAAAAATTAAACACAAAATAAATAAAAATTTCAAATTGACATCCTTGAATACATTAAGAATAATTGTCGTTCAAATCTAACATTTCATAAACGCTACATGAGAAGAAAAAAAAAACAGTATGTGGCAACACAATTCATCTAAGCAATGTCACTCATAGACATTTGTTACATAAGGAATATTTTAGTCTGTACAACAGAATAGATCATTTACTGTGACGCCCCCCTCCCACCCCCGTATCCCAGTCCACAGCACCCGCCGAAGTTCTCCCCATCATTTTTCAAATAGGTTCTCCAAATCTTGTACAGCAATGACACTGAGTTCATAAAATGCTTTAAATTCTTCATTTCACAAAAAAAAGACTACAATGAAAAGAATACAATCCAACAACGGTCCTCGAGGGCAACTCCTCAAACACGTGCGTCAGGATGTCCAGCGTTCCATTCGCCATTTGTCCTTTTGTAACGATGTCCTGTTTGTACGTTTGTGTGTGCATCAGCAGAGAGAAGGAATAGGATAAAAGACGAGCAAGGATGTTTAAATAAAAAGATGAATTGTTGGTTAGCTTATTGAGAATTCATAAACATCTTTATTTTAAGGCTCCACTCCAAATCCATGGACATGTGTGGCTGTATGTACAGTAGCTGCAGGAGGAAGGAGTTGAGGAATAGGTTGGGACAGCTCTTGTTGGTGTTTGGGGTGTTTAGATGCATCAGAATGAGGAGTTTCCCTCAGCGGCTTGTACTGAACTTCCTGTGTAATGTGCCCTCCATCAATGTGCCAAACATTGAATCTTGTGCAAGAGCAGGACTTGGGCTTTAACACGTTTTCTGGATAATTCCTGGTAGCAGAAATAAATAAAGGCATCATAAAACAGAATTTAGAGAGACACTGTGAAGACAAAACAACACTGGAGAGAAAAAAAATATATATATGTGTGTCTGTATGCGCCTTTTGTAAAGTGTCGGGTCAGTACATACAGTACTTCAATATTCATTCCATTATATAAAACTTTGTAGAGGCTTGGTTAAAACCAACTTGAGTCAACAACATCCTTTCAGTAGTCACCATGACTGGATTCTTTTATTTTATTTTAAAACTAGTAATCTAGTATTTCTCCAGGTTTTAAGGTTGTTCCTGTGTCCCAACTGATGGTGCCATCTTGGCTTTGTCTTGGCCAGATGGACATTTGGAGTCATTAGGCTCAGGCTCGTGTCTCTTGCTGTTGGCATGCTTGGGCGTGCCGGGCGGATGGGACACCTGCCCGTTCTTCTCGTCTGAAAAGAGCTGTTTAATTACGTCAAAGAAGTTACTCAATGGGCTGCCTGGGTGCACAGATGGGAGAAGAGGAGAAGAACAAGAAAACAAGAAAGGAGAGAGAGAGACAGAGAACAAATACATGAACAATGAGGATCACAGACGAGGCAAGGTGAGATGATGAGAGGCAGGATGAGACTGCATAAACTGGAGACAATAAGCCATGAAAGGACATGGATACAGCACACATCTGCAGGCATGTTAACTGTTTGACAGTGCAGCTGTATTACTGTTCAAAGGTATTATTGTGATAGTGAGTATCTGTGGCTGAGCAGTCTCCATCTGATCTGTGATCTTCACTGGATGGAATGAAAACAAATGTGACTGTTGATGCATTACAAAGAAAATCACATGCTCTGATGAGGTTTAGGAATTCAAATTGTGTGTGAATGTACATCAATGAAGAATTTAGCAAATACTGTATGGTAGGCTTTATATAGTATACATTAGGGGTGTAAATATGCATTGGTACACCTGACAATGAAAACTGTCTGATTGATTAATTTGTTCACAAATCGGACTACTCTGGTCAATATGTATGTTTCTGATTCCTTTAAAAGAACCGGTTCATAATACATGTTCATTCACAAATTGGACTACTCTGGTCATGGTGTTTGGTCTTGATTCACTTAAAATAACCAGTTTATAAGAATCTTGTTGTTTTTTTTGCACTAATTGGAACTGGTCGAGTTATATGTTTTTGATTAAAAGAACCCGTTTATAAGAATTTTTTTTTTTTTTTTTTACGAATTGGAACTGGTCGAGTTTTATGTTTTTGATTCACTTCCCAGACAGCAACATAGTGTCGGCCCAGATCCGGCTCACATCTGGACCGTGTGGAATCCACATGTACCAGATGTGGGCTGGATCTGGGCCGACACTATGTTGCTGTCTGGTTTACCAACTTGTTTATACGAGTCATTTGTTTGGGAATCAGACTACACTGGTGACAGTGTATGTTTTGGATTGACTTAAAAGAACCAGTTCAATAATATCTTTTAGCGAATCGGACGACAATGGTTTTGCTGTAGGTTTTTGAATCACTTGGTCATCATTTGATGAATCATTTGTTTGTGAATCGGGGTACACTGGTCACACTGAATTTGTTTGATTTACTTAAAAGAACCGATTCATAATAGTCTTTTGTTCAGAAATTAGACTACACTGTATGCAAGACAACCTGACTCATAACTATCGGGTCTACACTGGTTTCTGTATGTTTCACTCTGTAGTGTTGTTGCAGCGCCCCTAAATGATGACTGCAGGAAACCCTGCCAGAGTATTTTAGTACAGAGTATTGAAGAACATCATGAAAATCATTTGGTTCCAGTATTTATTTATTTGTTAAAGGAACTAGACTTGGTCCCAACCCTACTCTAATTAAATGTGTCTTCATGTGTCTTTAAATGTGGAATCATGAACAAATGTAACGACGTATTACATGACTTAACCATAATTGAATTCAATAATTGTCAAATGATATATTTACACCCTGGTACACATACAGCTACATATATTCATGCTAAATTCATCATTGAAATGCAGTGGTACAAATTGTTGCAGATTCTGAATACACCTGACGGCCGGTTCAAAAGGATTAACTACACACCCTATTTGACACCAACACAGGCTTGCAAACCATCACCTCTATTTCCAATTTCATAAGTGGCTGAGTAGCAGCGGCCCCGATAACACAGGCTATAGCATGGCAGAACGTGGCCTATGTGAACACTAGAGTAGATTGCCTTAGTCCCAGAGCTTGTCTCTGAGTCTCTCAACACAATCTGGACTCCTCTCAACATCACGACAGGCTGCTTTACCACAGCCTAAGAGACTCTCAAAGAGACATGACAGATGTGGCAGCTTTGAGACACTCAGGACACTTCTTCAGCATTTCTACTGTGACACATTGCAAATGTTCATCTCTGTTTAGATTTATGCTGGGTAAACCATTAGAGATACAGAAAACTACCATGGCTATTTTTCTCTTATGGGGAATGTTCTGAGCTGCAGTGAAATACACTATATGGACAAAAGTATTGGGACACACGCACCTCTAAATGATTGATTTCGGTTGTTTCAATCGGACCCATTGCCACAGGTGTATAAAATCAAGCACCTAGCCATATATATATATATATATATATATATATATATACAGTATAGCATGCCACCTTTGCAATAAGTTTGTAAAATTTCATCCCTGCTAGATTTTTCACGGGTCAACTGTAAGTGTTATTATTGGAAAGTGGAAAGGTTTAGGAACAGCGAAGCGGAGGACTACGTAAATTCACAGAGGCTAAACAGAGGATTTATGTCTCACCCTAAAAATGAAATTATACAATTATATTTGTAGTTACCATTTTCCAGATTTTAATGCATCCAGGTTACATTATTTTGAACTGACATATTAAAATCCAGGGTTATGGCATTTTATAAAAAAGGAAGAAGAAAGAAAGCAGCTGAAATTGCAAATGAGCTATGGGAATTATACAATTGATGCTTTATAATTCCTAAGATCTTGTGTGTGTTAGTAGGACTACATTTTTGGCAAATAATGGCTAATGACTACTCTCTTCCTTAAAAACTACTATTAATCCTATAGTAAACCCAAACAATTCTGAACAGACTTTACTGGTACTTGTTTTAATACTCATTTTGTATTTACAGGGACCTACATAAGAAGGTCACGCTGAGCAAACTAGTCCCTTTAGTATTCTACCCCTCATTACACAGTGATTCTACAGATGATTATTTCTACTGTAAAAAGTCCCAAATGATCAACATGAAAGAAGTATTTAGAAAGCAGAGGTGCTGAGATGCATGCTATCACATAAAAGCTCAACATTATCTTCAAATAGAAAACCCAGTTTAACAGATTCATAAGAGCTGCTGATTAAATGTCTAAATTAATGAGGCCTTTCACCAAAGTGATTCAGATGCAACAATTGACCCACAAAGCAAAGTAGAGTGATGCAAGAATCGAATACGGAGAGAAAAACAACATGAAGTATGCATGAAGCTTTCATCTCTCTAGAGAATTTAAACTTATATGGATTCTCCTATCAAGTGAGATCATGCACACACACACACATAAACACATCTGTGCATATTTTATATTTAAAGGGTTAGTTCACCCAAAAATGAAAATAATGTCATAATTTACTCGCCCAAACCCATAAGACTTTTGTTTTGTTCATCTTTGTAAAACAAATAGAAATATTTTCTGTCCCTCCATTGAAATTCAAAGCAACCAAAACTTTAACACATCAAAAGTACAAAAATAGATTGTAAAAATAATCTTTATGAATCAAGCAGTTTAATCCAAGTCTTCAAAAAAAAAAAAAAACCCACAAAACCATAAATTAAATCTGTTCATCATTTAAACCAATTGTGTCTCTTCTACTTTTTGATGCGCTAAAGATAAGCGTTTCAAAGAGGAATGCTTAAATGTTTGGAACAATGTGAGAGTGAGTAAAAGAGGTCAGAATTTAAATTTTTGGGTGAACTATCCCTTTAAAGGGTCTCTGTGTATAAGTGCCACATATTGGACACCGTGTGTATGATAACAAAAGTGACATACACCGTGGCAGGAGAGTTAAAATAAACCTCTTACCACCCTTTGAACGCTTTCCTGTCAAAGGAACATGACATATTAACATGTCCGATCAAATAAAATATTCAGCCTATATTGACATTCTCAATGCACCCCATTGACTTTACAGTAATGACACGAACTCAGTGATTCAACCTTCTTGCACAGATGTTTATTGCGTGGCCACATCTGTTGAGAGTGAAGCATGCTGGTGATCAGTGCTGTGCAGGTCTGCACACGGTCAGTAAGGACAGGACACTCAAGCTCACGTGCCCATTCACTCAACAGCCACCATGACCATGAGCCGTGGGAGAGCAGGGGGTGAAGGGCAAAGCCAGGGGAAAGGGATGGATGTGATTGACAGGGTGAGAGGATGGAACGATGGCTACACTGGTGATAGGTCGCGATCCTGATAACAGCTCTTCTTTAAGACAGTCCAAATGCACAATATGAATACAATTTCGTAAATCCTGTTTTCCACATCTTTTATAGAATTAGGCATTAAGATAGAGGGGTTTTGTTTGAAATGGCATACTACAACAATGATACTATTTTTGCAGTATGCAGAATGTAGGCTATACTGTCCACAATCATTTTCTGTATGAAACATGGAATACATAGATGACCTGTTACATTTGCTAAAATCTGCAGTTTACAACCAGAGCACACAGTTACAGGCATTGTACCTCACTATACAAAATGTCCAAATTGACCTTCCATTTGAAGAGTAATGCATGAAACAGTATACCAATACTAGCACAGTGTATCCCAGCAAGCACCTTTGCGTTTAGAAAGACGTCTAATAGCCGAACACAGCCCTGACGTCTAGGCTAAAACAAGGCAAAATTTGTCAGTGAAAATTTAATAGACGTCTAACCATAGCCCAAGAATAGACGCACAGGCTACACATAGAACATGTCAAAGAAATGAAACCAAACACCTTGTAATCACTGTTGACTTTGCTTACATGATGGAATATCATCCATATCGAAAGTTATTTAGGCAAAACCGACATATAACCAAATTCAAGGTTATTTTGGTTAGAGGTGGGTTACTCATAGCCGGACTATATCGGGTCTATAGTTAGCCGAGATGGTGAAATGACAGCTATTGCTTGCTGGGGGGCCTAATATTGGATAAAAGTTCGTATGTGAAACCAAAAGCATCCAATTTTTACGCTAGTTTTACGCAATTTTTACGCTAGTCAACGCTAGTTGCTGAAAATAGATTTCACAGAAAATCATGTAGTGTATTATGGACAAAAACTAAAAAAAATTAGCTTCAGATTATGATTCCATTCAGTCGGAGGATATCAGGCATTAATATTTTGAGTTGATTTCAAAACATGCAGTGAAGCGCATTCTGATGAAAACGTCTCGGTTACGTATGTAACCCTCGTTCCCTGAGTACAGGGAACGGAGACGTGTCGTCGGGGAGTTCCCTGACGAATTGGGATCACGTTAGGGAGCCTATTGCCTTCGAGAGAATTAAAAACGAGCCAATAAACATTGGCATGCAAGATTTGCATTCCGCGAGCCGCCTACTAGCGCGGATATAAAAGCGGAAGTAAACATTGCATTGACGCTTTTCGCTGAGGAGCCGAACAGAGTCCAGACCTCCGCGAAGGGAAAAAAACATGGCGAAGGGACGACATGTCTCCGTTCCCTGTACTCAGGGAACGAGGGTTACATACGTAACCGAGACGTTCCCTTTCGTCCTGGGAACTCCAACGTGTCGTCGGGGAGTTCCCTGACGAATTGGGATCCCTAACAAAGCGCCATCTGCAAGCCAGTGCTGAAGCGGTCTCATATGTAACAGGCCGAGCGGCGTTACTGCGGCTGCCATATGCCCCAGGAGCCTCTGAAATTGTTTCAGTGGAACCGCTGTCCTGCCTAGAAAAGACCTGAGGCAAGTGAGCACTGACTGGACTGGGCGACCGAGTCCAACTCCATACCGAGATAAGAGATCCTCTGCACGGGGCAGAGTTTGCTCTTGTCCCAGTTGACCTGAAGCCCCAAACCGGCTGAGGTGCCGGAGCACCATGTCCCTGTGATCGCACAACACCTCCCGCGAGTGAGCTAGAATGAGCCAGTCGCCGAGATAGTTGAGAATGCGAACGCCTTGTTCTCTCATGGGAACAATGGCCGCCTCCGCGACTTTCGTGAAGACACGGGGCGACAGGGCCAGCCCGAAGGGTAGGACCTTGTACTGATACGCTCGACCCTCGAAAGCAAACCGTAGAAACGGTCTGTGACGAGGAAGAATCGAGACGTGAAAGTACGCGTCCTTCAGGTCGATCGCTGCAAACCAATCCTGGGGACGGATGCACTCGAAAATGCGCTTCTGCGTGAGCATTTTGAACGGGAGTTTGTGCAGGGCCCGATTCAAAACTCCCAGATCCAGGATTGGCCGTAACCCACCGCCTTTCTTGGGTACAATGAAGTAGGGGCTGTAAAACCCGGACCTCACCGGGGTAGCGTCGCTGCTAACTGCAGACTGGGAAGAGGGGAACGAGAGCGATGCTGCTCACAGACAGCATCCCTCGTCGTTCGGGCCCTCTTGGGTGGAGGAGACTGAGTGCCCGTCAGTCTCGACCGAGGATGACCTGGAGGAGGAAGAGGAAACTGCTCTTTTATTGACTCTTTGGGAACAAAAACAGAATGAAACAAAATATTCTCCCGCCGGCCCTCCCCCGGGGGAAGGAGGTGTGCAGGGGCAATCCTCCACCAGGTCGCCCGTCTCAGGAGCGCTTCCCTCCCTTCCTTTTACGGGAAGGGGCCGGGGGCGTCTGAGCGGGCTGGGCCGCCCTCTTGCGACCAGACTTCCTCACTCCAGGCTGCGCTGGAGGAGGAGCTGGCGCTTGAGGGCGACCTCGGCAACGGGAAGCAGCCGGGGCTTGTACAGCCACAGAAGACGGACCCGCAGCAGGCCGCCTCCTATGCAGGACATGCCGTATAGCCTCCGACTGCTTCTGGGCGGTGGAGAACTCCTGGGCCAAGTTCTCCACCGCGTCGCCGAAGAGGCCGTCCTGGGATACGGGGAAGTTGAGAAGTTTGTTCTTCTCCGCTTCCCTCATATCTGCCAGGGTCAGCCATAGGTGGCGTTCCTGGACCACCAAAGTGGACATCGCCCGACCCAGCGAACGTGCGGTGACTTTCGTCGCCCGGAGGGCGAAGTCCGTCGCCGCACGCAGCTCCTGCAGCAAAGCTGGGTCGGGACCACCCGCCTGCAAGTCATGGAGCGTTTTAGCCTGATGGACTTGGAGCAACGCCATGGCATGCAGGGCGGAGGCGGCGTCTCCACACGCCATGTAGGCATCCCCGGTCAGACCAGAGGAAAACCTACAGGCGCGGGAGGGGAGTGAAGGGGCACCTCGCCAGGAGGAAGCGGTCTTCGGACACAGCTGCATCGCGATAGACCGCTCCACTGGGGGGATTCCCTCGTACCCGTGCGCCGCCCCGCTGTCCAGAGTGGTAAAGAAGGAGGAGCGAGGTTGTCTCCGCCTGTACGCCAGAGGCGCCGACCAAGACTTCCTCAACTCCTCATGCACTTCCGGGAAGAAAGGCACCGGAGCGGGTCGTGGGGCAACAGCACAGCCCGCTCCAAGACACCAATCATCCAACCGCGAATGTTCGGGACCCGGTGGAGGGTTCCACGCGAGCCCGACATTCGCGGCCGCCCGTTCGAGCATAGCGGCCATTTCCGGATCCGGCTCGGCCTGAACCACCACACCCGAAGGGGGCAGTCCCACCAAGTCATCACCAGAAGATGACCGCTCTTCCTCCGATGCCGCGATCGACATCTGATCCTCAGGTGGTGCCCCGAAGGAGACAACCGTAACCGCCCGAGGGGGCTCCGGCCGCCCCACCGGAAGCGCCGATGGCAACGTGCAGCTAGAGGCGTGAGGCGCCCGACAGTCTCTTTCACAAGTCGAAGCGTTCCTCATGGTGATCCTCATTCGCTCACCAACAGGAATCACCGAAGTAGCCGCCTGCCGAACTGAACCGGCAGACGAACTAGATCGAGGATTATCTGAAGGGACTCCCCCGTGTTTCAGGGTTCTCAGTCTCAAACGTAGCATCGCCAGAGTCATATTCCCGCAATGAGAACATGACTCGTCCACCAACGCTGCCTCAGCGTGCGCTAAGCCCAGACACGTGAGGCAGTGTTTGTGGCCATCAGCCTGAGGGAGAAGTCGACCGCATCCAGAAACGCACGAGTGTGACGACATCCTGAAAAGGACGCGAACACACCGTGAAGCTCTTTTAGAAGGAAAAGAAAAAAAAGAAAGAAGAAGCACTCTGAAGCGCCGAAGCACCGAGGGATCAGCGCGGCAGACACTTCCGGGTGAAACTGCAAGCCCTCGTGCTGCACTCAGTCGCGTTGATCACACAAGCGCCGTCACACCAGCAGCCGTCAGAAGTCTTCTTCCACCAGCTCGTTTCTCTTCCAAAGGTAAGGAACAGCAGCACACAGACACTACTGAGAGGCTCCGAAGAAAAAAGCGTCAATGCAATGTTTACTTCCGCTTTTATATCCGCGCTAGTAGGCGGCTAGCGGAAATGCAAATCTTGCATGCCAATGTTTATTGGCTCGTTTTTAATTCTCTCGAAGGCAATAGGCTCCCTAGCGTGATCCCAATTCGTCAGGGAACTCTCCGACGACACGTTGGAGTTCCCAGGACGAAAGGGAACTATAGTATTTTTTTTTTTAAATAAAATAAAAACAGAAATGTTGAAAATTCTAGTTAATATTGCTTACAGTTAAATTCAATATATATATACATATATATATATATAAATAAATTCCAATACACTGGAAATGGAAGTTGAACATTGCATTGTGGGATACAGTACCCAATGCAGTGTGAACACTTTGGCATATGCAAGTCATCCAGGTATTTTATGCACATGGAAAATGTACTTATTGTGCACAGTAGACATACGATAATGCAGAAATGATATACCAAACTCCCTTTTCTGTGTTGCTACTTTTATTGCTTTTGGACAGTATGGATTTGGAGCTGTCCAGCAGAGGGAGCTGTAACAGGGTCTTCACCATGTGCACAATCTGACAGTATGAGAAGACAGGCGAAGGATTTCTGTTCTCTTATTTCATCATCTCCAGCAGGAACCACGGTCTAGCCCATCACATTTCTGCTCGTAAAACGAACAGTTTGAAGCCACATTCATTTAACTGGGACACAGGTTTGATTTGAATATCTGCAAGACATTTCCTGGATATGGATATAAACCCTTGTTAATACACGCGAGTGTGCTCTAGCATGCTCTGTGAGCGTGTTTGACTGCTAAGGAGAGTGTGTGCGTGTGTGCCAGTGCCTTGCAATGCAGTTCTGTGCAATGTTCTTTGATAAGGTCAAACGTGTATTTCCAGCACCTTTAAATAAGACATCACATCCGACATAAATAGAACAGTGGATATACTGTCTCTAACCCTTTTGAGAAGTTTATTTTCATATTGATGGCCTGGAAATGTCTTTGAAACAACCTCTAACAATAATTTGAAACACTGGAAAGACTCGTTTGACCTTGATGGGTGTGTGCAGCGTTCAGTGCTCTGCGAGGGTGGGCTAGGCGCCATGCATGTTCAGGATGCTGTGTAAGAAAGCAGGAAAGAGAAAGAGAGAGAGAGAGAGACAGAGAAAGAGGGGTGTCAGTGGAGTGATTGGCCACTCACCAGACAGCTGCTGGACACCAGGCTGGTCATGTGTAGTTAACAACTGAGCCTGAATCGTCTCCACCACCCGTTTGAAGCGTCGACTGGGACCTGCAGGGGACACGCAAACACAGACAACACCTCTTTGAATGTTTCGCAATGATCCTGTACAGACTGGTACATGTGTGTCTTTTGAAATGAATGTCATTTTATGCTGATAAATCCTGGGTTGATTCCCTCTAGCGGCTGCCTCATAAAGTCTAATGGGATAGGGCTGATTTTTATGTTGCATTTGAGTTTATGACACGTGCACATGCAAAATGCGTGACTTTAAGAACAAGATTCAATCCCTTTTGTGTAGCCAAGAGAGCAAAAACGAGGAAGGGGGGAAATGAAAAGAGAGGAACAGGGTTTGCAGTAATGGCACCAGCAGCATGGGATCTTTTTGGATTGTCCTTTGAAACACAGCAGGTTGAAAATGCATAGTGATTACCAGGAGGCAAAAAGGCCTCTTTTAGTTTAATTTTTTCCATTACCCCCTCGAGCAGTTGGTCTATTTTCAGCTCAAGAGAGGGGGAGTGTAATGGAGGAAGGGAACCGCTAGCGGAACGAGAGAGGAAAAAAATTCTCTCACCACTGCGACAGACAAAGTTCAACATCATCAACCAGCCTCTCCATCACCCACACACACACATCCCTCTGTGTTTCTATTGGCTGCCAGCAAGTGTATGACATCAAAATGGGCTTCTCTCTGTCGGCATGGTTACCTGAGAGCAGTGTGAAAGTGACAGAGTAGATGCCGTTCTCCTTGGTGGCAGCCGTGCTTTCGGTGTAGGTGATGTCCACCTGGAACTTCACTGGTTTTTGGAACACGGTGGGGCCGGCCGTGGACTTGTATTCTGCCCGGAAACTCGTCTGAGACACCACACTGTGGCTGAGGCTGGGAATCTGAGATAAAAGGACAGAGGTCTTGAACAGAATCATTAACCCCGAAACGAGCATTCTGTGACTATTTACGGATGTCTTTTGAAACCAATGACTTTCTTTCTTCAAAAAGGGAATTTTTTAAGAATATCCTGGACATTCTTTTCAAAATGGCAAAATGCCTCAAAACTATCACTGCATCCATGAGTTAAGTGATATCTGATTTGCAAATTAATCTTTATTTTGTGTCAGATCTTTTCAATTAATCAGTTAATAGTTGACAAAACAGGTCTGAATGATTTGTTCAACTCAGTTGTACTAACTGACTCAGTGATTCGGTCGCAGATGTTAACAGCCCATTAGGGCGGATGATTGTCAATCAATAACAACATAAATTCTGGTCTGTTGTCACACAGAGAAATCACATGACTTTAAAAGACTTTAAATACAGCACACCAGTCTGATATTTCTGATATTTTTTATGATGCTTTCACATCCCTTTTGAAACTTAAAAGAAAGTAAAAGAAACCCATGAAAGTAAGAAATTGGAATGACATGAGAGAGTAAATGGTGGCAGAATGTACACACTCATCTGAGACTTACAGAGAGAAAGGCATGGACAATATCTGCTTTGATGGAGCTCAGAGGCTTGTCCCGAATCACCACAAAGATCTGCTCCTCCTTTTCAAGGTTAATAAAATTTCCAAACCAAGATTTTTTGGCAAGTCTGTGAAGAAGAAAAACGGGAGTGAACAAGACAACACAATACAAACAAACATCACTCAACTCATGCATGAATCAAGTATATATGTTTGAATAATGTTGCATGCTATCACATACAAAACATACTTTTCATTTCTTCAGTGTGACTAAAAATGTATATAATTAATTCTCAAGAACACATCCTGCTCTTCATATACATAATATAAGCATACAGTTCAAAGGTTTTATCTTGATATGCCACACCTGTGAGGTGGATGGATTATCTCGGCAAAGGAGAAGTGCTCACTAACACAGATTTAGACAGATATGTGAACAATATTTGAGAGAAATAGGCCTTTTGTGTACATAGAAAAAGTCTTAGATCTTTGAATTCAGCTCATGAAAAATGGGGGCAAAAACAAAAGTGTTGCGTTTATAATTTTGTTCAGTGTATTTTAGCTTCTCCAATAGTGAAGAACAGTTGGCAGAAGAATTTCAGACCATCAATTGCTAAGTTATATTTTTAAAAAGTTGGTTCACAGTGACAACATACAGTATCAGCGGAGGTTCCCCCGCAGAGCTTGGCTGAATTTGTCTCAAAGTGAAATACAGACTGAATGCTGTCGAGATGCGAGTTAGTAAGTTGTCAGTCAGTCGATGTGTCTCTTGGACATGGCAAGAAATGAAAACATGTATGATTTATAAAAAAGTGACAGCACAGGCTGTCAAACAATTCAAAACTTGTATGATATATATGCTGTGCAGCACCATGCAAACCTCAAAAACTATTTTTTTTTTAAATTTTGCATTTAAAATTTGAGAGTTAACACATAGTTTTAGTATTGGTAAACTAGAATAAGATGACAGGGGTTAGTCACGACACAGTATTAGCTGACAACTGAAAAGTCCTCTGGGCTGGGGGAGCAATGAAAAGTTACTAAAACTTTTCAAGAAAAAAGCTCGTATGGGGGTATGAATGCTGGCATATGGCTCATTTCTCAGCCCTGCTTGAAATCGCTGGGATTTTACCAAAGTCAATGACTATCAAGGCTATCTTTGAGCCAGACAACATACTGTGACACTAGCTCACAAAAAACTTAACAACAGAAAAATAAGAAGAAAACACTCCAGAAGAAAGTTTCCACTGTGGTGCTGCTGTGTGGCTGTGAAGCTAAGTGGAACTAAAACACAGAATTATTCATGACAAACTATTCCCTGATAATGTCTTTAGGAACAAACTAGGCTAATGGGGCCAGGAACAGTGTTTGGACCACCACATTAACTTTAGCTGCAACGTTTTCAGAGCTCCTTTCGACTCAAAATTAAATTTGGAGAAAAGGAACGTATATAGAGCAAAAGTTAAGTGTCTTAATTAAAAAGGCTTTAATTGAGTGTTGGTGATTTAACTCTAAGCCACCCAGGTTACCACAAAGGGTGATGCCAAGTAGAAGAATGAATATTGAACTGCATTCAATTATAATTTAATATTATTTTAATGTTTCTTTCACACTTTGGGATTTACTAAAATCCCATATTTTACTTGATTGTCTTTGAAAATAGCTAATACTTACTCGGGGGAAGAATCTGGTGTTAGGCTGGACATTTCCTCTTGTGTGGGAACTAGAAAGAGACAAAGCAAACAAGCCTCAGTGGAATTTGCATCATACTCTATATCCAGAGAGATTAGACATTTACAACCTGAGGAGGGGAATGCTGATTAACCACAGCTAATTACTCCAAACCTGCAGAGATTAAGAGTAATTCAACCCCCCCTTCTATCAGCTCATCTGATCCTCTTCCCGGTAGAAGAGGGAAAGAGGAACAGCTGGAGGTGAAGGGAGATGCTTGTGCAGTTTTCATTATCATTACTAGATATATCATCAGATATAGCTGATAATGGAGTATCAGTGAGTTTATTACCCAGCGATCTGTAAAATCAGTCCTTGGAGATTATACCTAGCTAAGAGGGGAACATCAACTGAAAACCGCAATAAAAAAGGATTAGCGAGCATAATTCGTTCACTTAAATGCTTTCCTATATGCTACGGTGCCTTACTTTGCACCTGATCCTGCATATCATTGCTTTCCTGCCATACATAAGCAGGGTTTTATAATATAACATACAATATATTGGTACCATCTTATCATTCATTTTAATATAAATGTGCATTCGAATTTCTGCAATTTTTACATTTAGAATTTTAGTGTTTTATTTTTCATTGATTTACCCAAAAGTAAATTTTAAAATAATTGGTATTGTCCAGATAAGTTCATCCCTAGTTTTAATGGCAATTGTTTATTGATTTTATCAGAGACAATACACATGAATTACCATCATGTTGACGTAAATGTGCTAAATTTAGTAAAAATGGAACATTTTCATCTGCATCCACTGGGCAGATTATGTTAAAGAGTGAAACAACTGCTTCAGGATGTTTCCGGCGCTGCTGGTACCTTGTAGTTTCCTGCGGTGGAATCGTGGTGAGCCAAGAAAGCTGTTCTTAATGGAGTTGAGGCGTGTTCTCCACGGCATGCCTCCAATGGAGGGGCTGGGGGGAGGCGTTGGGCTAGGGGTCCCAGCTGGGCTCTCCTTAGGCGTGTGCACTGGTGTTCCTTTTGGAGTTGGCAATGGGCTGCCCCTGGGAGAGGGGTGGGGCGTAACCTGTATGGTGGGGATAGATTTGCCGTTGTGGTCAGTCCCGGCCAGCGGGTGAAGGTGGTGAAGCCGGATGGGTGAAAGGGGAGTAAGGGGAACAGAGAGCTTGGGTGGCACCGTGAGCGGTGGCCGGCGCACTTTCGGGCTGCCAGGCATTGGCGGGGGCATGGGTTGGCAGGGTGTAGAAGGTTCCGACTTGGCCGCAGATGGCACTGCCGTCGTGTTAGGGAGCGGGTTGGACCTGGTGACCTGCAGGGGCTTGTCTGCAACTTTGGGCTTGGCTGGAAGTGTCTGGGTTTTGTTGTTGGGCTGATGGGCACGTGTCTTTGGTTGAAAGGTTTTGGGGGAGTGGGGGCCTATGCCATTCAGCCGGGACACAGGCGCGTGGGTGGGGCTGTGGTTGGGCGACTGTGTGAGTTCTGCGGATTGTGGAGGAACGGCGAACCGTCGCATGGGCTGGAAGAGCGCATGCACAGACCCAGCAGCATAAAAAGAGCCAACACAGCCCATACACACAACACACAGCCCCGTAGTTAACAGGCATTACGGAGCAGACGCACACACACACCGACACCAAAAATGAAAGCATGGTGAACAAGGCACCGAGGATGAGAGGTGAGGGAGGAAATGCAGAAAGAAAGAAAGAAAGAAAGAAAGAAAAAAACATGCCATTAGCACAACCAGCCAAGAGGCAACAAGACAGTGGAAATAAAATGTTCCCAATCCAGTGTCCCCAAAACAAATCAAAACCGAACAGAAATTAGCAACAAAAAGCTCCGGGTTGTTGTTGGGATGAAATTAAAAAAGGTGTTTTCAGCACTGACTAAGCAAGCAGGAAATTTGTGCAATGAGCTTTGCTTTAAAAGGACGCTATTGTCAGAATACCTCATATAATTTGAAATAATCATCATATATTCAGTAGGAATGCCATAAAATGTGACAATTCTAGTCACAGCATGTATGTACTGACTCAACAATTTGAGTTTTTCAAGACAATAGCGCCACACTGTCGAAATGGCTAGTGGAAATAAGTGCAGTTGACCATTAAACAGAGCATAGAGTACAATGCTGCTGCTGGAGGTATGATATGAGGATGCTGTTTGACAGATGACACTGTATAATAATAATAATAATAATAATAATTGGGTCAGAAACGGGGGGATTGATACAATACGGGCCACTAGAAGTGAAGAGTGTGATTACAATAAGTGAAGTAAAAGCTCATCAAGCATATTGTAAAACATTAAAAAGAAATACAATGGTGTGTTAACTGTACCAGCTGCAACCGTAGCACGAGCATAAAGGGGAGCACAAATGCAATAAAATGGATTTTTAAAGCTCTTTCATACTGCAGGGAAGATTCTTTCATGACAAACCTTTAAGTCTCTGTCTGAGCAGTAAAACTAATCTCAGATGAGCTGTATCAAGGAGTTCTTCACAGATTCATTTAAATTACTTCCACCAAGCATGTTCTTTACATGAGCCATTTTCATCAGTGAAAGGGCGACACTGACGCCATTTGGCAAATGTAGAACATTTCAAACTGTAAAATATTTGATCAGGTCAGATTCGGAATTGACTTTGGGATTAATCCTGTAGGGAATTTCTTGATGTAACTCAAGGACTGCATATTGGGAAGTCTTAGTTGTGGATTTGTAATCGGTTAGCCTCTTTAAACAAATCAACTGTAAAAGCTGGCTACGTCCAGAGGCTTCACCGTTAGTTTGGAACCACGGATTTTCAAGGGATTTTAACAAGCCATTAGTGACTTGGGCTTCAAATATTTCAAGGCAACAAGGCTGTGAATTTGGCATAGATTGGCAGTAATTATGCAAAGCATGGTAGTCTGATTGGGCTAGAAGTAGTAAAGGTGGATCGGTAGGGAGAGACAGCGATGTTGCTGCAGTATTTGAGCTTATAAGTGATATATAATCGACTCTCTTGTTTAACATAGCGAACAATATACATAATTATCATTAATGCTTCATCATCACTACCAATTCTGAGAAATAATCTTTTATGTTGCATTGGTCCCCTTGTTACATATTTTATAATATTAAGTGTAGCCCTTTAAACCTGGCCTATAATAACATATGCATTGGTAACATATTAATGTATTCACATACTTTACTTAATGTTTCTTAATGTTTTTTTGTTGTTGTTTTTTTAAGAAGTCTTGTATGCTCACCAAGGCTGCATTTATCTGATCAAAAATACAGTAAACCAGTATACTTGTGAAATACTATTATAATTTAAAAGAACTGTTTTCTATTTTAATATATTTTAAAATGTACTTTATTCATGTGATGGTAAAACTGGATGTTCAGCATCATATCTTATTATTATCAATGCTGAAAACAGCTGTACCGCTTAATATTTTTGTGGAAACCTTGATTCAATCAGTCTATCATGCTTTGCATAATTACTGCATTTTTAAAGATTTATTGCTAAATAGAAATTTTAAAGGAACAATCTTTTGTAAAAATGTAAAATTCTTTACTGTCACTTTTGATCAATTTAATGTATTTTCGCTAAGTATTTTTTTCTTACTGTATACAGTAGAGTGTGTATATATATATATATTACAACACACTGCTGTACCACCTGTTGTTGATGCATATATTCATCCTGAATGATTGCAGATCAGATGTGTCTTGAGACAAGAGTTTCTCATCAATAGATATTATGTAGATAGATGCCACACCAGCCGGCTATGGACTGCAACACAACCAAACGCTTTGAGTGAAACAAATGATTTAGCATTGATGGAAAGCTTACCCGTGGACTGCTGAGGGGACTAGTGGACAGACCAGAAGAGGCTCCGCTGATGGACCGAGACCTAAAGTTACACAACATAAATAGTAAAGACATTTCTACCCCATGTATAGCACACTGTCGTAACTCTATAGGAGGTTAAGCATGTTGTGTTGAATGAAACATGAATAAATAATTGAGTTGACACTTGGGCAGAGAGACAGCAGTATCACACAAGACATCTATGTTTCACTATAAATTGCATGTCTGTTAATTATATGTCAACTTTCCATGCAGGCCTATTGGTCTTTTTGTTGATCATGCTATTTTTACATTTTTAAGTTGCAATTAAATTTGAGCAATTTATCATTACTCATCCTACGAATGTAAAAGGTCATCACAACCTTGTATGAGGTTCTGTTTGAGACTTCCGAATTTCATTGTGTATTAGATGGTGAGCTTCAGTGCTTCTCCAATAAATGATTGGGATTTAATTGACCATGGACACAATGGGTTTTGTCATCAAGGCAAATTGAAACAGTAAATCACCCTTAAAGGTGTCAACATTCAGACTCACATGATTTGACTCCAGGAAGGATTTGATCCATACACACTGATCAATTGCATTTGCAAATGCTACTTAGATGAGAATTATGCGTGGTCTCAAATGGTCTCATTCAAGCGTAAAAATCACAACACCAAATACACAGCGGCCTGATTCAGCGCAACGCTGATGTTCATTATATGCCTCTTGCATTCAGCTAATTAGCTTAGCCAAACACAGCGTCAGGAAGAGAGCTCTTTATATGCGTAATAAATGGCCATGGAATAAAGTAATTCATGGAAAGAAAGGACAGGCACTATAGAGGATAGTGACTATGTAAGGAAATATTTCTACTGTTTAAGCAATGAAAGTATTTGTGGAGATTTTATATAAAGTGAATCATTAATATTCTACAAGAGAGAAGCTACAACTATATTGAGATAACTACCGCCTGTAAAAATGCTGTATTAAATTGTATAAAAGATGCAGGGGAGCTTTTCAGTTCAAGTAAGTCATTACACTTTGAATTGTTAACATGCATTCAACACAATTCATTAACTAGTGCCTAATTCAGCCCCGATACTCAATGCAAAAAAAAAAAAAAAAATCTATAAATAAATATTCGAGGCCCATTTTGTTATCTGGCAGATTAAACAGACTCAGTGAATGCAGATGTAGGACATGACAGTGAAACTCAAGGTTGAAGAAAAATGCCTGAACAGATGAACACAAACAATCGGATAACCTCTGTCTCTCACCTACTGTAAGTGCACACATCACTCGAAGAAAAACAAACATCCAGGGTGAAGGCAAGAGAAGCGTGAAGGCAAAACGAGAGCGAGGGGAAGAAATTAACAATTTGGGATCTACCAAGGGACAAAAATGCCAGACATCAAACGAAACATGAAAGTCAAAATAAGGGAGATAAGATGCTTTTGATGTGTGTGGAGGGAGCCAGAGGGCCGCTGCTTTACCAAAACTGAGAGGCCAAACCGGGAGGAAAAAACTCTTATTTACACGTGCGACTTCCACTTTTAAAAAGAAAAAAATCCCTCTTAAGCAAGCTAAGCTCTTGAGATCTCAAATGTCAGTGGTTGAAATAAAAGGCCAGTACTCTCTGTTGCATGTTTCGAGTGTTAAAAACCCCACTGCATCTTCAGAGAAGAAAAGAAAGCAAGGCGGTGGTTTGTACCTCTCCTCTTTGCTTTGCAGTATGGGGTTGGCATCTGAGATATCCAAGCTTTTACTGAAAACAGATTTACTACAGTAAGAGAGAGTAAAGTTAGAGTAAATTTACAATAAGTAATTCGTAATCATGGAGTTGAGCCAAAGCATCTACACAGGGAAAGGACATGGGGCTGGTGAAATGGATCACAATGAACATGTAAAAAAGTCAAACAAATCTGTAACAAAATGTGTCAAAGATACAGAAAAATGAAAGGCACATTAACAATCCCATTGTTCCCCTTCAAACCAATCTGATAAGTCAAAATTTACCACATGGCACATTTAGCATGCTGCCCGATTATAGCTGAGAAACGGATTTTCAGAGAACAGTAAAACACTCTGAAATCATTGTTTTCTTTTTCCACACATTTAGCTGAGCTCATTGATCTTGTGCAATTTAAAAAGCATTGCAAAGCTAGTATGCAGCTTCTGATAACTGTGAACTTCATTGTTCCAAAGTTTATTTTTGCTTTTATGACAGACGACGTCATTGTCTTCAAATGTTTCTTTCAAGGCTTCACAAAATGTGATATACTTTCTGCCCTTCTTACTGTGGCACTTGCTGCTACGACGGTAGAGTTTTGTAAATAATAGATGAGCGATTAATGTGTCGCTGTACCTCTGTCCGTGTTGTGCCATGTCGATGGCGCGTCTCACAGGAACAGGAGAACCGCCCTCTGTCACGCTCAGTACCTCCATAGACTTGCGCTCTGGCCTCCGCTTGTTGTGCCTCGTCAAGAGTGGAGAGTCCACTCGCTTCCTGGGTGGATCTGATGAGACCAGAATATGATAAATGCAATGATCCCAAACACATGAAAACAATACAATATTTTTCAGAATGTCTTCAAGCATTTAAACCGCATTAAGATTTTTTTTCCTGAAAGAAATGAATAATTTTATTCAGCAAGGATGTGTGAAATCAATGACAAGTGACAGTAAAGACATTTATAAATGTTAAAAAGATTTCTATTTCAAATAAATGCTGTTCTTTTGAACTTTCTATTCATCAAGGAATCCTGAAAATGTATTAGTTTAAAAAAAAAATATTGAGCAGCACAACTGTTTTCAGCATTGATAATAATAAGAAATGTTTCCTGACCACCAAATAAGCATATTAGAATGAATGGATCATGTGACACTGAAGACTGGAGAATGATTAATTTAAATTGTAATAATATTTCAATGTATTACTGTTTCTACTGTTTTGTTGATCAATAAATGTAGCCTTGGTGAGACTTCTTTCAAAAACATTAAACAATCTTACAAACCCCAAATGTTTGAACAGTAGTGAATCAAAAAAAATGACCTAATTGACTTCAATTATAAATGTTCCTGGTCTTGTGTACGATTCATCACTAAACACATTCATCTATTGAAAATAATGTTTTCATGATCCTCCATTAAAATATTTTTTTTTTTTTTTTTTTTATGTATTATGTATCGATACTGAAATATCTGAAACGATTACAATACTGCAGTATCGATTCATCGATACCAGCTGCGCTTTCTTGCTCTTCTCTCATTCAGTCATCTCATTCACTCCGGTTAAATAGTGTTGGTGTGACCGGGTCTGAATTTCGGCACGGGATTGCGCATAATTCTACTCATTCCCGCATATTTCCCGCTCTTATCCGAAGCGCACACACATAATAAAGCCACCTCTGACATACAATTGCCAAAATTAGCTTTTTCGAGGCTTATTAATGATAATTAATTATCTTTTTTAAATTCAAATTACCATTTAAGATCAAGCTTCCTTGAGCTGTGTGTAAGTTATCGCAACAAAAGTACCCCATTGTAAAAAACAAATACATTGAGTTAGCAAATATTTGTGAGATAATTGTAAGGGTAATTCATTGATCAATGTTTATATATGAAACAAGCTTAAAAGTTTTATCACATAAAGTGATCTCCTCAGAAGAAATTTTTGATTGCTTAGACTTTCAATAGATGGACAAAAAAAAATATGACAATAGTATATGCAGCGTTTTTTTCCCCCATGGTATCGAAAATTGTATTGAATATCGATACTTTTCAAGGTATCGTATCAAAAGTTAGAAATTCCAGTATTGTGACAAGACTAGTGCTGATTTCATTCAATGCTAAGCTACAACGAATTCTGAACCCTAAACCTACCCTATTACATTAACCCTCGAAATGCAAGGAGGGATTTGCGCTGAATATGCTGAAGAAAATGGCAGTTCAGGAGATAAGCAGTTAATAAGATCGTGCGATATGAGATCGCTGAGCCGGACCATCCGTTTCTTCCCAACCAGACCTCACCGGACAAACACGTGCGAGGAAGATGCAGAAACAAGCGATCTCATATGTAATCATATGCATATGTAAAATAACGCGATATTATGTCACTGAATGAAATGTCGACCCAGGACGAGCTAAATGACTGTGTGCAAGCATTAGGGGTGTTGATGGACTCAATCTACTCCATCTATGTTTTGATCATCATTCTGAATCCGATCTGGTTGTAGTCTTTAACAAAAACGTGATTTTCTCAGTCTTTTGCTCAAAATGTATCCTTTTTTTTAATGAAACTTACCCACAACAAACAAATTAAATACTTAACAGGCAAACTGACTGAATTGTTCTTACCGATCTCATTTCTGGGTGGTAGATTCTGATCCTCATGGCTAGGATATCTCTCCTTACGGTCCAGCAGAAGGAAGTAGATCATCTTTTCCTGGTTATCTCTGGAGGTGGAAAGGGCACAGAGGAACAAAATGTTTCTGATATACAGTAAAATCTGCGGTGCTCAAGAATAATCCTCAGCTCAGGCTTATTAACATCATTAGTTAAAGAGCAAAGAGTAGCAAGCACCTCATTCCCAGAGAGCTAAAAGACATCCTGCAGAGATCACAGGATATCACTTATTTCATTAATGATGCACGAAGACATAAAATATCCGAAAAAGAGTCTGGGCGAGTTCAAAAAGTCTTGAAATTCTCCCAGCGAGAGGTCTTGTGTTGAATTTTTCCGCCCCGGACCACACAGCGGGAAGTAAATATGACCGTATTTGCTGCAGGCGCCATCTGAATTGCGTTTAAACGCTGGGCAAGAGAAGAGACAGAGGCCGTGATGTTTTAGGAGGGAACACCCAGGCCATCTATCAGGGGGTCTAACCAAGTGATCGCGCACAGTGGAGCGTGCGGGTGGTAATTGTGCGAGTGCGGAAGATGACAGATGAGCGGGAGTGAATGGGCTTCTCTAATAGCCTGCAGACAAGATGCTGTAATGCGTGTTTACTAACCCTAAAGAACAAGGATGTAAAATAATAATACCCTCACATATGTTCTCCCAAAGGAAACGCAGTCAGTCTTGTCTAATCATGGGCAAAAAAAAAAAACACTTTGGTATCATGGGAAACAACCTGTCTGAGGTGACTGTGAGGTGTAGAGTCTCTGTCTTAGTTACTCACTCGTCTGTCAGCAGGTCTTTCATCAGTTTGTTCTTGTCTCGGAAGCAGCCTAGCGAGTGCATGCTTTCCAGCACATCTGGGTCGATGTCCTCAGTGGAGGGTAGCATGCGAATCGCAACTTTCCGTGGCACCGGCTGTTCTGGTTCTGGCTCGTTCTTCCCTCCTCTGAGAACAAATGCAAAGATGTGTAGACGATCAGAACAAGAGCATGTGATTTAATCTAGTTTCTTAATTTCATAATTACATGCATGTGAAATAATCTAGTTTCTTGTTTATTTTTCATAAATTGAGCACACATGGTATTCGCCTCTGGTGTATTCTGGGATCTTTGCTGGTGGTATAAGTCACAAACAGGCACTCCACATGGAGTCTGCGACCACAGAAAGCTCTGGAGATTTGAAGCGCCCATCACTTTACAAATGAACCGCCTCCCCGCACGTTTGTTTAAGTATTTTACCGAATCTGAATAATGCTTCCATTTACCAGTGTAGAAGACTCTTAGCTTATATTAAAACATTTTCATTAAAAAATCTAAAGATTTTCTCCCAAAAAAATCTATGGAGCCATTATAAAAAATAAAGTTGGTAACACTTTAACATTTTACAGTGTCCTTGTTACATATGTTACATGTATTTACCATAGATATAACACTAAATTATGCATAATTACATGCATTAGTTAATTAATATTACCCTCAACCAAATCCTAATCCTATCCTAACCCTATAAGTAAGTACATGTAGTTAATTAATATTACTCAGTTCTTAAATATATAATTACACTGTAACAATAACACCTTAAAATAGAAAAATGTATAGAAAAAGTCTACAGATTCTGTCTGGCCCAGCAGTGTTATTATAATCTATGAAAACTAAAATTGAATGAAAGCATTTTGTTAAATGATATAAAACATTACCGGAAAAAAAAAAACTGAAACTAAAATAAATAACATTTTTATTACTCGAAAACAAAATAAAATAAAATACAAAATGACCATGAATTTTAGTTTTTTAATACATGGTATATTATAAAACTTATGAAACATTTACAACCTGCCTGCATTAAACATGAAAATGCCCCTAGACAGCAATAAAACAAGAGAGTGCTGAGAAATTAAATTATTTAGTTACACCAGTTTACTGAAACTAGAAAAACTGAAAATGCAAAAATTAAAATTACACTTAAATTAAACAGAAATACAATATATATATATATATATATATATATATATATATATATATATAAAAAATAATCGAAATAATGATAACCCTGGGCCCCAGTAACAAATCATGACTAATGCAAAAAGTTGGATACTGGAGGAATGTGTGTTAAAAAATTAAGCAGTTCAAAATAAAAACAAGCTATTGCTTAGAGGGCACAAACATTGAGTGAAGCCAGCCAGCTAGAGATTAAGGCTCTTCTCTAAACACACACACACGCACACACACACACACGCACGACCAAAAAAGTTGCCCATAAGGACAATGATTTCGGGTATTGACATCTTTGTAGGGACATTTTGTTCCGATAACGTAGGGTTTACCAGGACCACAAACACGCGCAGACACACACTTAAAAACAGGCATGTGACGACAAATAAAAAGTGAAGTTTATACTCACATGTACCATGTGTGCTTCTGTATCTGTTCTAACTGTAAAGAGAGAAAGACACATGAGCTAAACCATTATCTAACCATTAACAGAGCCACACAAAGACAGCAGAGCATGACAATAAAAGCACTGAATCCATCTCTGAACGTCAGGCAGTTTCCTGCTGGCCATTTCTAATCTCTCTCTCATGTCGCATCCTCTGATCTCTCCGGGTTTAAGTGGGGAAGCTACAAAGACATGTACATTTCAGCAGTCAGCTGCTGTAGGCCCGCAGAACAAAAACAACAGCAACCCATGAAAGTGAATGGTTGTTCTGCATGTGCATGTAATACCAACAGGAATAACTTTAAGACCAACTGAGATCATTCTCAATAGTTAGCAACAGAATCAACAGAGCATGTGTCCTTTCAGAAGCAAACATTCAGCACTTGACGTGATGCAGAGTCTGTGAGGAACAACACACTGAACTGGAATATTTAAACAAAATACTTGCTGGTTTACTTATATGATGACCTGTATTACATACTCACCTGTAATCCAGTTTTTAGAGCTCCTTTCTATACAATTCAGGCCTATTTGAGATATTTTTCACAAAAGTTTGAGCAATTTATGCACAATTAATGTTATGCAGAAAGTAGGTTTAAATGCAATTGCATTTAAACCATTGGTTCCAGACCAGGGGATCTGGGTCCACAAGGGGCCTCAGTAAACTTCCAATGGGGTCTCAAGATGACTTCAATTTATAAATTTTTTTTTTTTTAAATAAGACAAAACAAGCAAATAAGCTAAAACTATTTATTTCAATATATTTCTTATTTTAATTCACCCCCTCAACTGCTTTTGTCTTTGAAGAACCAGGGTTTCTCACAATCTTGGAAATCTTGGCAGTGTAATTTAAAAGTGTGATTTCTAGACATGGAAAAGGTCAAGTCAGTTCAAAAGACATTTTAACAATAAATAAAATAAAAACTCTAGTTATGTCAAGCTCTAAAATATTTGAAATTTGAAATATTTAAATATTTGCAGTAAATCACAAAAGACTAGAAATTAGTGTTGCACGGTGCACCGATACTTCAAAAGTATCGCGATACTCGGAAATTAAAAACTTCACGATACCTAAATTTATTAGTATCGATACTTCTAAGAATGACCGCGTTCCAGATTTGTAAGAGAGTATTGCATGTTGGTGTGTGCAACGCACGCTTCCAGTGCCTCCCTATGGACGTCTGTGTTTTTCTCCTCATGCGCGTGTGACAGGGCGCGTGAACTGAACGCGCACTCTCTTTCTGCGTAGCCAAGCGAAAGTATAAACAAGGCTTCACCGTCTCTAAACTAAGCGCTGTCTTGCTCTCTCTCTCTCTCTCTCTCCCTCGCACATATTAATCAAATTAATTAAAAAAATGTTTTCCTGAATTACCGCTAGGAGTAAATTGTGGTAAAATACGTTGCCTTATCTTCTCTGAAAAGCGTTCCGCACATTCAGCTGACATAAACCACACTTTAAATAAACGAAAAAAACTATCCAGTCATGAAATGTTTTCTGTGGTGACACAAATCTTGTGGGATGTCCTAACCGCCGGGATAATCACACAACGCGCACACGTCCGATAATGACACATCCAATTCGCGAACTAATGACTCATTTGAACCGATTCGTTTTAATGAATGGTTAAAACAACTGATCTGTCTGAATCGGTGTATAACTAATCGCTAACACTTTGTAATAAGGTTTCATAAATTACATAAAAAGTAGGCTACAGTTTGCATACTCAAGTGTAAGTTTTTAAAACAAATAACCCCCCCCCCCCCCCCCTTGACTACTTTTTTCCACACAGTGCTATCAGGAATCGATAAGAGAATCGTTAAAGAATCGGATCGATAAGCAGAATCGTCAGTGGCATTGATATTGATAAAATCTTATGTTTCTTATGATAACTGAGATAATGCTGCTATATTTATTTATTTTTTTACCTTGAATGCCATTGCTCTAATTTATTTTTTATATTTTTCATATTTCATATTTTGTTCAAATGGTTAATATAGCCTATATGCTGTTCATATGTTCATTTATTAGTGTGTTATATGATTAGAATGTTGTCCCAGTTTTAAAATAAAGCACAGCAATGATATTTGAGTGTTTCTCCCTTTTCAGGAAAAGTATCGAAAAAGTATCCAAATCGCAATTCTTGACTTGGTATTGGTATCGAAACAATAATTTTGGTATCGTGACAACACTACTAGAAATATCATGTTGTAAAAATGGTTAGTTAAAAAGTGTGGGAACCATGAAAAACCGTCCGCTCTTAAAACTTCTGAAACTTAAATTAAGAAATTATTTTAATTTTAATTATTTTATTAACTTATTTTTTTCTAAAGAGACTCATATTTTATGTTAAAAAAAAAAAAAAAAATAAGATAATTGTCATTACAGAATAATGTAGTAGAGAAAATCTAAGCCTGGCTATATTTGTGCCACAGCACTGATTTAAAAGAGCTGTTTTTGTATATTTTCTATCACTGATGGCAGCAGTAATTCATCAAATGATGATGAAATGATTGCGATCAGCAAGATCATGAATTGTGCCATGCAAATTGCATTTAGCACAGATTACGTGGGCCTTTAACTTCCTTTACAGAATCAGTGTGCGCAGATAAGCGGTGCAGTGAATTCCCCCTTGAATGTGTGCTGACGTGACAGCGTGCAAGAAACAATGATGCATTGTCCACATGTCTGTAAAACTGTAGTACTTTTAGTACTCAGCAATACTCTATTGGATTGTCTTAACTAGGTCTATAAGATAATATTTCAAACTGGCAATAAGACAGTATCGACTTCCTTCCCACTCTGGAATCATACAAAAGATCTCTTTTATATAACTGACAAACCGCACAGGAAATGGGCTATGTTTGGATCCTTCCTAGGAGAGCACTATTGTTTTCAATCACTGAGAGATGTGGGCAGTGAAGACAGCTATCTGTTTTCTCTGGAAAGCAAAAAAATGAAACTGGAGCATTTCAAAGGGTTGGTTTTAGGACAAGCTTATATACCCCTTGTCACTCCAGCATGTTATATGGAAAAGGGGGGCTGCTCCGAAGCAGAACAATGAAAACAGTAGCTAAGGGAGAAGAGCAGAGAGATGAGGAGACCATGAAAGAAAGAAAGAAAGAGATAGACAGAAGCGCAGACACGCAAGGTTTTTGAAGCTAATGTGTGAGATCCGGACAGACAGGATGGTTGGATTAGTGCTGCTGTGTGTTGACCTGAAGTGACAGCTCAGAAGCAGAAGAGCTCTCAGACTCATAACACTTATTTAAGAGAAATCAGCTTAATATACTGTAGATGTCTGTAGAACTGAACAGCCAACCAGCATCTTTAGACAGTGTAGTGCACATGTGAGCTGTCACCACCCATGATTCCCAAGGCAACATGAGCTATTTAAGAGATAAATAATTATTATTTGTTTTAGAAACTCTTATGGTATCAGGTTTAACAAGGTTTGAACAATGATAGTATAAGATGAAATTGTCAAAAATCTGACCGTGAATCGTTTGGTGGCGTCCACCTCGATCATCCCCCTCAGGAGGTTCTGGCAGTCTGGAGGAATGAAATGGGGCATGTGAAAGACCCCGAGCTTCACTTTCTCCAGCAAGTTCCTCAGGTTGTCATCGTCGAAGGGCAAAGCACCCTGACAGAGAGAAATATTGTACATGTCAGAACTGTTGCGCTCATATTTAGTAAGAGGGACAACCCCATCCCCCTCCCCCCTCACTACTGTCTTTTTTATCAATTTATTGCATCCTGGCTAACTAAGTATTACTTCATTTCAAAGATATTACAGACCCCAAACTTTTAAACCGTGAATCGTTTAAAAACCCCCATTTGAATATCAAAAATGAACATTTAAATAGCTTTTTGCATCATTTTTCCTCTTGAGATTTGGAATTACAGGGAGGTATGGTGGTGAAAAAATGTGGTAAAATTGAAGGGATAGAAGTGATGAATGCTTTGACAAAGAGAAAGCACACCCACTATTTTTTAGAGAGCTTTATAAAGGATTGCTACACAGGAAGTGGGACGCAAAATAAATAAAGAAAAGGCTGGTGCAGAGAGATGATTGTGCTTTGATAATTAGCTTTGTTTTGTGCCAGATACACTTCATCATTTTCACATCAGAGAGACCCATCAGGGCCCCGACACTACTGAGATGTCAGCGCTTGATAAATGACACAGAAAATTCACAAGCATGACTGACGACAGGGCCATGTAAAAGATGATATAATCAAGCAAATACTAGCAAAGTGGAGAGAAGAAAAATAAAAAGAATGCAGATTACTCTAATAAAAGGTCTTTGAGCATTGAAACATCAAAGAACAGGTTCCAGGGACATGCAGGAATAATTTGATTGGTTTGAGAAGAGGAAGCAGTTATAATGGAGCACACAAACACAGAAGAGAACAGGGAATCAATTGGCTTCCCAATTTCACTGGGGCAAACGGTTCTGCTGGGATGGGATTGTGTTGGGCTCATGGTCTTGAACAGTAATTACACTTGGACCAGCTTGATTATCCAGTATCAAAGCAGGCCGTCTGCGTTCAGAGCATCAGAGGAGTTGTTGTCTGGTTTGAGAATGATTTAATTATAAGCTAGTGCCATTTGTCTCAGATATTTGATATTGGAAAAGTAAAACAAGCATGGATCAGAAAGTTCTAAAGTTGATCAACAGCTTGGTGTCACCATACGTGTCCACTGGCGCGGAGCTGAGCGGGCATTTTCAGTTACTAGAGCTCAGCAGCAGGCTTGCATGGGGGATTGTGGGATTGACAGCGGTGCAGAGTAAGCAGTGAGAACGTCAAAAAGTTAAGGAATGTTTAACTATGCAAATAAGAGGTAAAAAATGCAGGATGGCAGCCGATCAATTTGAGGTTGAAGGCATTGAAAGCAGCTGTCAGGAGCAGTTCAAAATCAGATGTGTTTTTGGTGGATTCAGATCCATCCATCCATCCATCCATCTATCTATCTATCTATCTATCTATCTATCTATCTATCTATCTATCTATCTATCTATCTATCTATCTATCTATCTATCTATCTATCTATCTATCTATCTATCTATCTATCTATCTATCTATCTATCTATCTATGTTCTTTTTAACTTTCTATTCCACGAAGAATCACAAAAACAAACAAAATCACAACAATTTTCAACAGTAAGAAATGTTTTTGAGCAGCAAATCATCATATTAGAATGATTTCTGACGGATCATGTGACACTGAAGACTGGAGTGATGATGCTGAAAATTCAGCTTTTCCATCACAGAAATAAGTACAAAAAGAAATAAGTTATTTTAAATTATAATAATATTTCACAATTGTACTGTTTTTACTGTATTTTGATAAATAAAATGCAGCCTTGGTGAGCATAAAATACTTCTTTCAAAAGCATAAAAAAAATCTTGCCATCCCCCAAAAAAGAGATTTTTAAAGGTTTGACAAAAGCACGCCACTCGAATTATAGCTTAAATCCATCCTCCAAAATCTTGATATCTTTTACAGTCTAAGTAAGTAAGAGTAGGAAGATAAAAGTAGATTCATGAAACGCTCAGCATGATGGAAAAAAATAGAGCTGATCTCACTTATGTCTGATATAAAGATGATTCACCAGCTGAAGTGGGAAACCATAGTGCAGCTTTGGTATTGTCAATCTTGTAAGCTCTGACTACAGAGCCGGTATAACACCTTGATTCTCTTAAAACCCAACTCTTGCTTAGCTGATTAGCCACCATTGAAATATCTTTGTCTGGATTCTCCCACATCCTCTGATAGACTTTTAGAGGGGAATTCTTTTTTTCCATTGCATCCTGCTGAGAGGCTCAAATTTGTCATAAGGGCAGGGGGCTACATTACAGCAGAATTATATGACACAAAATGAAGTTTCTGCCACAAAAAAGCGTTCACTCACCACCAAAAGTGCAAAGAGAATGACTCCACAGCTCCATACATCTGCTTTCCTGCCATCATATTTCTCCCCCTGTCAGAGAGAGAGAGAGAGAGAAGTTAGAAGTGGACAGAAATCCCCATTATGAGAGATGCCACTGAGAGCACGTACTTACCCTTATAACCTCTGGACAGGCATAGTGAGGGGATCTGAAAGAAAACAGGACAATATGTCATCATCATCCTCACCCAACCTTGGCAAAAACACCCATTGGGACTTATACACCGAGGAAACATGCAGTACACTAATTCAGTAATAACTCCTTGTGATTTGCATGAGGATCTTCACATCATCCTTTCTGACAAACAGCCCTATGTCTAACCACCCTATATAAGCTGTTGTCAAATGATCCAATAATATAACATTATATTGCAATAACTTTCAGCTGGGAGTGTGTAAAACAGGCGTGTAATCATGTGAATTGTGTAATGCATTTTAACGGCGTTGCACATCATCAGAAGCAGTTCTCCATTTATCAACACCAATTCTCTATAAATGCCTGTTTCTTCATTGCAGGTGTCATATACCATTATGTAGACTGAGTCTATATTGATAATGCATCCATTTAATGGTTTGCTTTCTCTGCTTACTGCTCATTGTAAGAGAAAGCTATTATTGCTGTTTCCAATAGCACATTGCAAGGTTTTTATACCAAATTAAGTGTTAATGCAACATGCTCTCGCTCAGCAATTTCAATTTGCTTTTGTGTCCAATTTATACATGTAACAAACACCTTCTAGCTGGTGCCTCATTCATTCTGGGTGGAAAGAAATATAAGCTATTACTATCACAATAATGTGATGAAACAAAGTATTATTGTTTCTGTGAATATGTCATACATGCATTTGTGTCATTTTATACACACTGAATGCACTGAACACTTAACAATAAGGTTTCTTTTTAAAAGCATTAAATATCATGAACTAACAATAAATAGCCTTTTTTTTTACAGCATTTATTAATCTAGGTCAGTGTTCATTTATAAATACACTATCGTTCACTCTTACTTCATGTTCATCCATAATACACAAACTACACAGCCAAGTTAAGGCTGCTCTGTGCCTTATCAAAATACAGTGTAAAGACATAATAATACCATTTAAAAGCTAACTAAATTATGCCTGTTCTGACCCACCTCATCCCCTACTATCAAAGCATTTATGCAATCTCTGAGCAGTATTAAAAATTCTGTGTAGACACCCAATGGCACTTCAGTAGCGCTTCTTTGCACCTTTCAATGTAAATTTGGCATTATACAACTTGAATGTTAAAAATGTCTTTGTACATGTTTAAATTAACATTAACCTACATTAACAAATAATGTTGTTTAGTGTTAGTTCGATGCCTAATGCATTAACTAATATGAAGTGAAACTTATTAAGTCTTACTATAAAAAAACGACTCCATATTTAGCAAAGTATATAGGTTTACCCTTTAAAAATCAGATCCCCTGTGTCAGGGCATTTAGTTAATTGCTATGACCTTACAATGTCAAAATATTCTCAAGACCATGTTAAGAAACTCATGTGATGCACTATAAACAGATACTCTCCGCCTCATTATCTTGCAAACTAAACTACAATAACGGTTCCAGCAGTGTTTTTTTTTTTCCTGCAGAAGCCTGATTTCTGTATGTGTGCCATGGATATCCCCTATGATAGGAACATGAGGGAGGATTGATATGGCAAATCAGGGAAGCCACAGGGGGTGATTAAGCTGTTGTGAAAAGACCCTGATGAAGAGAAATTACTCATATAGACCAAAATGCGGTTAATCATTTTTTTAAAGATATTTTATGTTATTCCTCAAGCACTGTTTGTCTGACTTGAGGGAAGCTGGTTAAAAGAGTCATAAACAATTAAATCGACTTTTTTTTCTCTTGACATTAGCATGGTTATTACTCTGAGCTAATCTGACTTTGTGCCAGTTAGTTAGTGCTGGTAATGCCTCAGAGAACAAGAAGCAGCAAAGAAAGGTTTCTTTGATGTTATTATCAAACTTGCAAGCTTAGGGGACATAGAGTAATGGTCCAAATATGACCAGTGGTACAGTGCACTGCATTGTGGGTAATCTAGTTTCACTTGAATGGAGGTTGTGGAGGGGGATCTAATTAAATAGACTGAAATTCCAAGCAGCCATGGCCATTTTTTTTATGTAACCACCCCTTCACACAAAATTACCAAATATGGCAGAGACACTTTTCAGAACTAAAGGTATTTCAAAATTAGGTCAGTCCATCCACTCGGCAAGGAATGAGCCTCAGATCCAAATGAATGAATGCATGGCAAAGAGGTATGACTGGGAGGCTCTGTGTTAGTCGTCCTGCCTTGCTGTGTTCATACGTGAGGGGTCTGCCCCTTTCAAATTCAATTGGAGTCCATTAACCGTGGTAAACAGAATACATTTGTGTCAAGCAGACAGCATACGAGGAGCCTAAAGATGAATGTGTTTAATTAAAAACTGTCATATCTGTGCCTAGAGATGGGAAAGTCACAATCAATAATTACAGCACGCCTCAGTCGAAGGAAAGCATCAAAGCCCTGGCACCATTTTAGTGATGGCTAATAGGAGCAGAAGTACTCCGACTAAAGTCAAAGCTATGGTCTGGACACTTGGGGCGGATTTTAAAGTCTTGATTAATCTCTATCCGTGATAATATGCTCTGCACTTTGGCACCTAGCCCTCTCGTTTTCATTGATAATGGTGCCTCTAATGGCCTGCATTACACATTCACAGGGACTATGAAAGCCAGAGTGGGGTCAGGCCATCATATTCATATGTTTCACTAATAGTCGCAGTTCAGGAAGTGCCTCAGTGGCAGCAGGCTCAGCCGAGTGTCTCAATGCAAGACTTAGTCCTTCAGTTACAGCCATCAGTTGTTAATATTGTGCCATTTCTCTGGCTCCTATCATAATGATGTATGCAAATGAACCAAGTGGTGTCACCACTTGGTTCATTTGGGAGGAATCAATGGGAGGGATTTTGTTAGTTTTGGACTAGCATACTTTTCAAATCTCTCAATAGCATCTTCTCAATACGACGCTATTCTTCTCAATAGCCATTTCATGTGAAGGGGACATGTCAATCCAAGCCTAAATGTATACTTGAATTCTATTCAGATCAAAATGCAAATCAAACAATTACATTAGCATGTAATGTTTTAGCCAAATTAAGCATGATTATGAAATTTAAACAGTTTATTTATGCTCCAAATGTGGTTTCCCCTTGTTTTATGAAAAACATGTTTCACGTATGCTGCTAATTGTTGCAGGAAGATGGGGTATGACTCACCCACAGCTGGTTTCTAAGAGACTGTCTCCAACCTGTAGAGAAGCCATGCCAAAGTCTGCTATCCTGATGTTATTCTTTTCATCCAGCAGCAGGTTCTCTGGCTTCAGGTCTCTGTGACTGCAAAACAAGAGGAACAAAAACATGCTTAAGGTATAAACATCTAAACAATGGTGTATAACTTCCATGATGAGCAAGTTTTTAATTTCTGATGTAAAAATGTGAAGGTCATTAACCCTCTGGGGACCAGAAACGCGCCGGCGCGTTTTGCTCGTTTTTTTTCACATAGCAGAAAAATAGACTTAAAGTACTACCATCATTTCTGTTCATATAGAGCAAAGAAATATGAGAAAATAATCTGTTAAATGTCTACTTTTTTATGTGCCCACATACAATCGAAAAATAAAATATTGTGCTTTTGTAAAATAAAGAAAATAAACAGGGTGTGCGTTCTGCCTCTCGGTCACCGTGAACTTTTTTTCTGGAGCACGTCTCTAATCTTCAACACAACTCAGCTAATACTATTCACCCAGCCATAAGCAATATATCTTTTAAATCATTTGAGTTTGTACTTTTAAATGATCCGATTCAAAACTAAAATTAATATTCTCCGTTTATGTCATCTATATAAAAAGAGAGACGTGTCAGCCCGTCTCATTATCGTTCTCTCAGCTGATTATCTCTGGTAATGTGACACGCCCACGGAGAGCACGCGCTATTCAAACGCAAATATTTGAAGCAACACATTGAGACATTCCATAAACTCTGAAAACACACATTATTTTTTAGTCAGATTAATCTACTGTCGTCTTGCGCGGCTATATGAGGAACAATCCTGGGACAATTTACCACAGAACAAGTGCTGGTTTATTTTTACTTCGAGGAGGAGCAACAGATTCAGCTGAGAAGTAAGTGTTTTATGCAAGTGCTTTGTTCTAATCGCGATATAGAATAACGTTAGTGTCTGTAAACGGAAAAATAGCATACTGTTTAAATGTGAATTATGTTTGTGTGTGTGTGTGTGTGTGAATGAATGAATGAATGAATGAATGAATGAATGAATGAATGAATGAATGAATGAATGAATGAATGAATGAATGAATGAATGAATGAATGAATGAACGCACAGATACGTACTGTTACAGACTAAATAAAAGACAACATTTCGTTGACTTGTTTTGGGTAAAGTTTTTACTCTAAAATAGACATCAAATAAGCTTTTGTTAGGAGTTTCTGCTCATATGTTAAATATATAGTATGTTTTGTCAATAAACTAATCAACTAAGATGTTATAGTGTTTGTTCAAGCTATATCAAAATAATGAATCCTCAACTTTGAAATATGTATGATCAAACTAAGACATTTATGGAAAAAGACCATTTTCTTTTCAAGATGTTTCCAACTCTAACTTTGAACTTTGAACTGAAATAAAACCATGTCTATATGGTGAAGGGTGTGTGATAGAAGTGTCCAGACGTATGCACCCTGTATTTTCCTTATATAAATCCAAACAATCTAAAAGCCATTCTTTTTTTAAATCTCCTCATTCTTTGTGCAAGGCTCCTGTAATGATATGGCCTGATAGCATCTAATAGGGCCATTATGGGGAGGGTCTTTGTCTTTCTCAGGTGTGAAATGCCACACATATTAATGAGAGATCACGCCTCCTGCATAAAGCTTTCTCAAACAAAACACGTCATTAAAAATGTAAAATACTTTATTGACTTATCTGAATGAGTAGTCAGGATGATTCTCACATAGTTTTGGAGCAAATATTCTAGACTATGTGATACAATTTTCAAAAGTATTGTGAAGAAATAATCAATATGTGTTTTGTGGTCTTATTTCAGCAACTTTATTTTTTTTCAATAACCACGCATAAACATTATTCTCTTAAAAATACAAACATGTACATACATGTTGCTCACTTATCATGGTAGTCCCGTCTGTGCTATATAGAGTGAATTTACACCTTTGCCATTAACATGTTTATTAATAACTGAAAAAAGCACAAATGTCAGTGCATGTCAAAACATCCCAAGGGCCCCAAAAACACTCTGGTCCCCAGAGGGTTAAAGTTGTTTTTCACTAAGTTTCATTGTTATTTCTCAGAAAATGATATTTGAAAAAAATTATATTTGAAAAAAAAATGGTTGTTGACTGGTAAACCTCTACTGAGCACATGGGTCTATACAGATGTTTGTGATTTTATTGAATGTTCCAGCTTAACCACATTTTATATTACTTGTTTAAGCTGCCAGTATCAGACTCAGCCCGAAATCTCTTGATCAGACATCACGGGAAACATGTTGATTCCTTGTACCATTGTGAAATCCTCTGATCTGAAGATAAAAATTCAGAGCTTTGTGTGCCAGTGTCATGAAGCGAAGCCTCTTTCATCCTGAGCGAGGAAGTGGTCGAGGAACACAAGACCATTTTAGTCCCATGAGATCAAAAAGCAGCTTGTACATTTCAAGTATCTTTCAAAAGACAGCTGATCGTGACCTGTGAGCCAATGAGCATTTACTGAAGCTCTTCATTTGGGATGGTTTGGCAACAACAACTGGCCAATAATTGCTGGTGGGATAGAAACGTGACTTGAACCAGAAATACTTTCCTCCTTTTGCTGCAATAACTACAATTGCACTGAAGCAAGCTTAACCATTCTGAGAACTCATTAACCCTCTGCAACCTTAGTGAACTGGCAGACATGAAAACATCTGGCCAGGCACCTACAGTAATTACTTGATCATGAGATAGAAAGACAGTCAGTGCGGGATCTTGTCAATATTATCAATGCATTTCAGTCAAATCTCATGCTCTACTAGTCAACATAAACACAACATAGTAGTAGCCTAAGTGAAGCTTTTAAACTGCACACGTTCATCTATAAAAGACTCTGTATGTTGGAGTTGCCACAAGAAATGTGACTTCTGGAAGCACCAGCTATAAAAGAGCTGGTATCTCTTCAACCAGAAATAAGTTATTGCAAAGGTTAAACACAGACCAGCAATAGAGTTCTTTACTACAGAGATTGATTCATCTCTCTCATGCCAAGGCAAGTAAGGAGAAGGAGGAGCTCTCTGTAATGGAAAGATAGCATGAGGCTCCCAGTCAATACTGGTGTGTGTTTACTGAAAGGCTCTTCTGATTAGCTGCCAGCAAGAGAATGATTGGGTGAAGCAGGACTGACTGGATGATCTCTGGATATCAGAAACTACACGACACAATCATAAACATCCTTTTCAAATGAACTCTGCTTGTTTTAAACACAATAACCAGATACCGCACTATTCAAGCATGCAAAACATGCTGTATGCCCTACAACAGCACTTAGACATCAACTGTTAAGCCATTCTGCTGCTCTGTCTCTCATTATAATGCCTGAGTGCAAGGAAGTCTCATTATGCGCTGTCTAATTATGAATGCTCAGGATGAAAAGGCATCGAAATGAAATTGAATAGCTTCAGAAGGGAGACCCTTTGTTCTATACGGCAAACTGGTAACCAAAACATGCCCACTACTATAACAGCCACCAACTCTGTCCCAACCTAATGATTTGAGAGCTCAATATAGCCAAAAAAAGACAAGGAAGGGGCATTGATTTCATTTCATAAATTAAATCATTTGGTTTTCCACAAAATGCCCCAAAACACTGGGCTCTTCCCCCCTCAGTGGTTTGTGGAAACTAAGGTGTCCAGCTGACTTTACTTTACAACACTTAACGTAGGTGTGATCATTATCTTCCTTGACAAAGTAGAAGTTCATGGAACGGATAAACACAATCCCTCCTTGAGGAGAACACTAGTGACCATGCTGTGAGGTTGCTGTTATACCATGATGTTGCGTGATGTAGAAATACAGAAATACAGCTCACAGCCTCATTTTAATTCACAATAAATAAAATATGTTGTCTACCCTGACTAAGGTCCATTTATTGAGGTTTTAATAATATCACTTTTATCCCATCTCTCTGTGCCTTTTCCTATCTCTATGTGTTCTCCTAATTTCTATGTCCTCAGAACAGCACATTCATCTTTGTAGACACAGTCCACATAGCCTGGATGCCAGCCGAACTAAGCCCCGCCCACAACATTTGAGGTCGGGAAGTTTGGTCTGGACTTGATCCGTTGTGGAGCAACAATGCTCGAACCAGAGCTGTTCGGACCAATCAAATTGTCAGGGCGGGCTTTATACGATGATGGACAGATGATCAACAGTAACGTAATCATCCACGACACCAAAGAGCCCTTGTGTTGAATTTGTTTACAACAAAGGTGTCTCCCGTTGAAGAATTGAGATGTGTAGATTCAGCAATCGCGTCTGTAATAGAAGATATCTACAGCGAGTTCATTTTAAAAGAGGAACAGAGAACCGCGATCAAGGCATTTGCCGATCGGAAAGATGTTTTTGCCGTCCTTCCAACGGGATTCAACATACGTCACTTACTCCATTGCTCTGATTAGTTGTAGGTCTATCAAATTGAGAGCAGAGGCATTTTCTTTCCTGGTTTGGTTGAAACACGCCCCATAATCATAGCCACCCAATGGAGCAGTATCAGACTCATATTCTGACTAGAATCTGAGTATGACGACACCGGCTACAGTCCACACTTAAGAGCACTTTAATATGCAGACCAACAACTATGGTCATAAAAACAAGCAGTTAATCTTGGAACTATAGTTCTTCAATTTCTTTTTATAGTTTGGACTGGAGTTTAGCAGCTCACACTGCTGATGCATGTAGCTACTAGTAGCATTACTCATGAAATGCAGAAAAAAGATATCAATATTTCCATACAACACTGGCAACTGCTTTACATTACACAGGATCAGGCCCAGTTAACTTAGACAAGAGTTAACTTGGCTCAACTCTTTTCTTTTTCCTCTCTGACGACCTTGTGTAGCTGACAGCACTTGCATCATGTAAAAGACTGATGAATTTGACAGACTTGATTCAGACTTTAGTCTTTCTGTCTGTCCTCACAATAGGGCCAGGAAGCCATAATTTTATCCCTGTGAATGCAATGATAGCAGAAGGCTATCAACACCGAACATAATCTGTGTGGAGGTTTCAAACCCCAGAGAGGAAAATGGCTGTGAACGAGCAGAGGAGAGAACGAGTGATGCCTCCCTGCTATGCTGTTTATTCAATGCTTTCCATCACCTATCGAGAAAGGCCTTCAAACCATCCATCAGCTAGTTGAGTTGTGCTGGAAGCATGAGGCATTCTTCATTAGGCTGTGCGCCTGCTGAAGCGCATGGTAAACAGATGCAAATATTGTGCTAATGGCTGCCCCTTCAGTGCATTAGTATATTAGCATATGAAGAGGATATGGTCGTGAGAATTCTAACAGAATCATTATTAGCATTAGCGATAGCTCTTAAAGCTGTAAAAAGTTCGATGAAAGTACATTTAAGACTACAGTCGAAATCACAGGCTGTCGTCCAACTGTCAAGTTTGTCACAGTTCCTGATGTATAATTTATGAAGTTCTGTAGTTGTACTTGGTTAGTTTGACAGGTTCAAACTTTGAAAAATGTTAATTTACACAATTTGTAAGTATAATTTGAGAATCCACACTTTATTTTCCCAACACAATGCAAGATTGTATCCTAAAGTGACTAAATAAAATCTTGATGGATGGTTATCATTTAGGATTTCTATATAATAATCAATGTGAAGTAGGCTATAAATTATTTTAGATTTTTTAAGAATTTTCTGTGTTATGAAGTGTTAATTTCTCTATATTGCAACACTTTTTGCCTTTTTTCTAAGAAAAAGTCTTATTCTACCATGATCTATTAGCAAGACAAATTCAAACATGGATACTTTACTTTTTCAAAAACTAAATTCGTTTTTAAATACCTCTGAAAAGATTCTTCTTTTATTTGGGTTTTTGGGGTCAGTCACCTCATTACCACAACACACTTGGATAAAAACTACGCTGGGGTGAAGATGAGGGACTTGTTTCTTAGTAGTTTAACTTAAAATTGTTTGAAAATCTCAGGAACTGTGCAAGAAGGCAAAAACCTTTATTATTTTCCAGTTTTTGTACGGCTAATTGAAACCCTCTTGGCTCTATAGTCAGAAAAAAACTGAGAGAAAGCATACAGAGAAAATGTGAGCATATTTTTCATTTATATCTCAAAGATGTGGAGAGAAAAGGCTTAAGGATACACTCAGTGATAAAAACTCTACTTTTCTGCAGTTGCACTAGAGGGGAGCCATTAATCTTTGACCTGGAAAGTGTGTGTGTGTGAGTGTGAGTGTACGTGTGTGGCTAGAAACTTTTGCAAATGTGCAAAATAGTAATATCTCAATATGATGATATTTAGTATTCATAACAATGCTTTGCAATGACTGAAAAATGCTTCACTTGAGGTGGCTTTCACCATACATAATAAATGAGACAGCAGCAATAAAACAGGTCAGACAACAACAGCTTGTGGCTATACATGATATATGAAAACAAACAAAAAATGTTAGCGGCTACAAAACCAACATGTTTGACTTTCTTGATCCAACATAATGAGAGTGTGCCAAGCATTGAATGCTCAAAATAAAGGATTTTGATGCCCTGTAAAACAAACTGAGATTTGTACACAGCAATGAAGTCCAGAGCTCTTACCATATAGAGTGACTGTGGCAGAAGTCCAGCGCAGAGATGATCTGTCTGAAGAACTTCCTGGCCTCTTTGGGTGTTAACCTGCCCTTCTTTACCAGGTAGTCAAAGAGCTCTCCACCTGACACATGCTCTAGAACCAAATATCTGTGGAAAACAAGCAGGAGATAAGAAATCCTGATACACAGCAGCTATGAAACTCCCAGGACAGATCTACTAGCATGCCAATATACAGTATGCACTACTTTTTTAAAAGTTAAAAGAGTATCTTATTCTCACAAAGGCTCCATTTATTTCATTAAAATATAGTCCAAAATGTAATATTGTGAAATATCATTACAACTTAGATTTTCTATTTTAAAATACAGTATTTTAAAATGTAACTAATTCCTGTGAATTTTCAGCATCATTACTCAAGTTTTCAGTGTCACATGATCCTTCAGACATCATACTAATACTGATTTGGTGATCAAGAAACATTTATTATTATCAATGTTGAAAATAGTGATTGGTGGCACAATATGGCTGCTGTCGCATCATCCATGATTCCCCCCTCCATATGTAAAACAAAATGTTGATATTTTGATGTATAAAAGTAAAGAATTATAGTTGTGCTGCGTAACAGTTTTTTGGAAACTGTGATACTGAATATACAGTTCAAAAGAACAGTATTTATTTGGAATAGTTATTTTCTGTAACAATGTAAAATACTTTATTGTAACATTTGATCAATTTAATGCATCCTTGCTAAATAATAGAAATAAAAAATACTGACCCCAAACTTTTGAACGGTTGTGTACAGAGGAGGGGGTCCACTGAGACCACTATAGTGAAAATGCTACTATTTAAATAATAATAATAATAACCAAATTTTCCATTACAAACTATATTATCAACACACCAATTTGAGTAAAAGCCAAATTGAATAATTAAATTATTTGATTAGCAACTTTTTACACCTTCACAACATAATGTTTAAAATTCTGTTCACCTTAAGTGACCTTTAAATGAAAAAAAAGCCCAACATTTTCAATATAGTCTCAGACTGTATTGCATTTGAGTGAATGTGTACATGTTTGCGAAATATCTTCCTGCAATCGTCCTGTCTGATGGGCAAACACATTTATGTCATACTCATGCATTCATGTATTCATGAGATACATGCAGACTCCCATTCACATTTGAACACACATACAAACACACTCACTGACACGGCAGACGCCTGATTTATTAGTCGATTAAAGGATTTTCTCATGCGATTACCTGTCAGCGTTATTTAAATTAAGGACGGATTCATACTTGATTTGTGTGTGTAAAAATGTTCATAGGCAAATACTTTACGAGTGTGCGGGCCATACATCTGTGTCATCTGAATATTAAGAAAACAAATTCCTCAGCTGCATCTATGGTGGCTCCTTTATCAATTATTGAAAACTACATTAAGCCCAGCCACTGGAGCGCGAGCACATATCCAGGGATATCAGAGCCTCTGCTCTTCCGTACAGATACAGAGTTTACCAGGCACTGATACACACTCAGCTCATACATTGCATGGTGCATGGATAAACAAAAGTGGTGTATACTCACAAATATTTCTTATTTTCGTAGACATCGTGCAACTTCAAAACATGTGGGTGTTCTATGAGCTTCAGAATAGCTATTTCTCTCTCTACCTGTAGAGACACAGAGATCAAAAACGATTAGTTTTATACACAGTAGCATGAGGTTAGAGTGAAACAAGAGAAAGGAGACATTTACAATAACAACCTTTGGTTAGTCTGTGCTAGCAGAATGATGTTGTATGGTATTATCTTGCCTAGCCATGCCTAATTAGCATCCCACCACTTTCATTAAGTGGTTAACCCATTAATCACACTTTGGCAAGAAAATAAACAAGAAGACAATCGCTATAGAAATACACCAGTCCAAGTGCCTCATTACAAGATGCCTATGATGAAGAGTTCGGATGAATTATAAGCGGACAAGACTCTAATTGCATTAGTCTTTAGAAAGGGATACAGTAGCATGATAAGGTGAAGCATCATCATAGTTGTCATGAACATTCCCACATTATATTGAGAGGGGCATACAGTCGTTCACCAAAGTGTCAAAGTGTTGTTTTAGGGAGCGTACACTCTTGCCGCTGCAGGAAAATCCATCTCTTGTTGCTTTGAGGGAGCACCAGAAATAATTAGACTTCATTATCAGTGGTAATATGGGAACAGCTAATATGGATAATCCCACACTAATGAAAGTTACATTGCAGAATTCGACACTGCATGAAGTCTCCCATCACACACCTGCTCAGAGACTAACCTTGTACAGTGTCTAAGTGAACCACAATCCCATTACATTTAATCAGCTTTCTTTTGTACTAAGCCGAGGTGTTATAAACAGAATTATGAAAGACGTTATGGTCAGGATAGATGGATGCAAAGAATCAGAATGAGTCTTTTTGTAGTAAATAATCATGTACTTTTCCAGGCTACACAGTCGCTGTTCAGGTAAATAACACACCCTGTCTTGCCTTCTTCATGTTAAAAGTTTACAGTGCTAGTCCAATTTCCAATTCACACCTCTATTTCTTCCTTTATTTTTACTATTTTCCACATTTATGAAAAGATTTGGTCATGCTTTAGTTTAGGGAACACATATTCACTATTAACTACAACTTTTGCCTCAAAGTCCTAATTACTGCTTATTAATAGTTAGTAAGGTAGTTGTTAAGTTTAGGTATGGGGTAGGATTAAGAGATGTAGAATAGGGTCATGCAGAATAAGGTATTAATACAGTATGTGCTTTATAAGTGCTAATAAACAGCCAATATGCTAGTAATATGCATGCTAATAAGCAACTAGGTAATGTAAATTGGTCCCCAAACTAAAGTATTGCCGAAGATTTAACCAACTACATTTTACACCAAATATGCACCTGAAATACATTTTAATAATATTGAAGGAGGTCCCATGTGGACACTTGTTAATGTTTTGTTTTCTTCACAAATTGTTTACATTAGTCCATTACAAATAAAATATTTAAAAATGCAATGAAATAAAATCCGTGTTACTTTATTATAGTTTTTATTTATAGTTTGAATATTTGTATTTTTATATATTTAATTTTCATTTTAGTTAGTTCTAGCTTGTGCATTTCTGTCATTTTTATTAGTTAAGATGTACAGCATATGATGATATGTTTGTATTATTTATTTATTCCAGTTTTAGTTATTTCAGTACATCAAATGAAAATATTTTATTTCATTTAACATTTATTTTATTTCACGTAACAAAAATGTATGCTTTTTTTTTTAATGGTTTTAGTTTCAGTTGCAGTTAACTCTAAAAACCATCCTGGCTGGGATAGGCTCCAGTATTCCCACAACGCTACACAGGACAAACGCTTTAGAGAATGGATGGATGGATGTAATATAAAATCATATGTTTTAAGAAATCCACAGGCACAGTTTATTTCTCTGCTATACTTAATTCAAGCCTTCAGGGCAACGTAAGATCATGAGAAACATAAACCAAGTCAAGTGACACCAGACTTTTGACTGGTAGGGTACATAAACACCATCAAAACAATCTGATACGATTACAGACGGGGTTATATTCAAAAGCACAGACTGGCATGTGAAAGCAAACACAGACACACAGATCTTTCTTTGGGCTCCATCACCCTGATACACACACTATCTCTCTAACCATGAGGCTTTAGCCTTTCTTCCCCACATCTCTTATGTCACTCCAAAACCAGAACACGGCCGTCCCAAGTAAAGAAAGAGAGAGAGAGAGATGTCAATTTATCACCATCAAAGCCCCAGTTCTTCAAAGGTCTTTCACCTGGACTTCTGCAAAAGAGCAAGAAAAACTAAATAAATAATGAAATATTTCCTTCTTTAATCTACATCATGGTCTCACTGACTGCCTTATATATAAATCCCTGTCATGGCAACCCTGTCTCAACACTTCTCTTTCATTTTCACGTTCTCTCTTTTACGTGTTTTTTTTCTTTAGCAGATGGCTTTGAGCTCTGCTATCATGAACTAGGCCTACACACAGAGAGAGACAGACCTTCTCCCTGATCTATCACAGAACATGGTCTTTCTCATTGGGTTTACACAATCACTGTAATCATTCAGGGGCAGGATGCTTGTTTCTGCTCCTGGCAGAGACTTTGATTATTCCCTGTGCTATCACAGCTAGTCTCACCTGCATTATGTGTCCATGCCAATTTGGAATGAACAAACTGCTTATGAAGCATCTTCTCTGCCGAGACCCTCAACTAATGTGTGCTCGAATCGAGCGCAAAGGCGAAAAATGCTTAATGATCACTTATAATTAAACGGAACAGACTCTGTAGAATCAGGTGAAATATACTCTTCCAATATTAGCCCTTTGAATAACAGGACCTCTTCTAAGTAAGCGATAAACCCCAAAAATAAGGAACAATGACAGAACAGGTTGGGTAAGTTGCGAACACACACACATTCTTTTTTCTACAAGGACTTTTCATTGACTTCTACTGCTTTTGAATGAGCTAAGATATTTTCAATCCCCAAACCCTTTCAAATCCTTTCTGAATTTTTACATGATCATTCTTCAGAAGAAGATATTGTGAGGAACTGTTTTTGCCCATACAACAAAAAGTTATGGGCCCACCATTTATTTTAGTATTATTTATAAGGTAAGGGTAGTTAGTTATTGTCCAATAACAACATTGGACCCCACTGTCTTTCACTGCATGGACAAAAAAGCAGACTTTTTTAAAATTTATTTGTATATCCTCTTTTGCTGAGGAAAGGAAGTCATACAGTTTTGGAACGATATGAATGTGAGTAAATGATGGGAGAATTGTGACCTATCCCTTTAAGAAACTATTTATACGTTCATTAAGCATTAAGCCTATTTTCTAATCAGTGTAGGTTGTTTCAGGTTTTACTACAATCGTGGAGACATTTGGCCATCACAATGCAGGCAAAGTGTGACCCACGTGCGCACACACGCAAGCAAGCATGCAGGCTCACACACACATCCATCTGTGGCAGGTGAAAAGCTGTGCTGGCACAGACAGGAGGAGGGAAATCCAAACACACAACATTTACCTGCATGTCAGATCTCTGCCAAACAGCACTTGTGATCACAGGATAATGGAGACTTCATCTTATCAACAAGCCCCAGTAATCCTGTCTGAATCCAGATGAGTTAAATCCAACTCTAATACAGAGTTAACACTTACAGCAAGTCAAATAAACAAATACAGCGGCAACACACCGGGTATTTGTTATGATTTTAATGATCCAATAAAAATACACACACACACTCATCTGATTATGCGGACGGATAGGAGGCGAGCAGTGATCTGCATCATTCCTCATTATAAAAGAGGAGGCCGGTTCACCTCAGTGCCCTTTTTCATTGAGTTTCCATGTTTAACAATTAGCACCACTGTAATAGCATCTTTCTTGCCAACAAAAGTGATTATCAAGTGATTAATTTCCCTGGAGAGAAAGATTTCAGTTTGCGTATGACATAAAATTACAAGGTTAAACGGCCACAAGTCAGAGACATTAATGGCATTGATGTATTTGGTTTCAATTGATAACACGGAAGGCTTTAGACAAGAAAGAGATTTCATTTCTTGACTGGCTTTGAGCAGAGAAGGAAAAATGAATGACTAATCCCGGATATTGAAAGAGCAAATGGAAGAGAACAAGAAATGTGTTAAAGTGTGTGTGTGTGTGTGTGTGTGTTAGAAAGGCTTGCAGAGTACCTTTTTTTCTTTTGCAATTCAGATTTAATTAAGAACATTGCAATTTAAATCAGCATATTGAACAGTGTATAATTCAACACGCCCTAAACAAACAACTTTCAACCTCTGCCTTTGTTAATGGATTTAACATCATTTATTATGCTCAATTATTGTGTGATTTCAGGTTGCAGATGGTGTGTTGATGCATGTTAATAAAACTGCACTTGTGGGGATGGTCACACAACACACAGCAAATGAATGAAGGCAGACCGAGCTCATGTTCTAACAGCTGGGACTGGGACTGGGACACAACTCCCATGTATTGGAGAGCAATCAGATTTTACCCAATAACAGCACATTTAACAACACAGCTGTCTGTTTGTGGTGGTTAAAAGATTTGGTTATGTGCTACGTGTGTCTTTATAGGTGTTTGAAACAATGGGTTTTAATGGCTATTAGCAAAATTGCGTGTGTGTAAAGAACTCATGGAGGAGGTGTTTGTCTCGAGAGTATGTGGGTTTTGACTGTTCTGTCCAAACTCTCCAGTGCCCACTAGCCGGGCAGCCCTGGCACACACACACGCTCACGCACACGCACACACACACACACGCGCGCACACACACACGTTTGGGTTTCCATGTTTTATGGGGACATTCCATAGACGTAATGGTTTTTATACTGTACAAACTGTATATTATATCCCCCTACACTAACCCTACCCCTAAACCTATCACAATTTTTTTTTTTTTTACATTTTCAAAAAATGTCATTTTGTATGATTTATAAGCTTGTTTCCTCATGGGGACCAAAAAATCTCAAACTCAAAATTTTCTGGTATTACTATTGTGGGGACATTTTGTCACACACAGACACACATTGGGTTTTCATTTTTTGATGGGGACTTTCCAGACATAGGCCTGGTTCACAAACAGGGCTTAGATTAAAATAAAAAACATTATTGGTGTGCATCTTGAGACAAAACAATGGCACTGACATATTTTAAGATATGTTCAGTTTTTCAGTTAAAATCGCTCAAACATGCATTTTAGTCTGGGACTATCTTAAAGGGATAGTTTACCCAAAAATTAAAATTACCCCATGATTTACTCACCCTCCATTCTAGGTGTATATGACTTTAGTATTTCAGACGAATACAATCTGAGTTATATTAACAAATGTCCTGGCTCTTCCAAGCTTTATGATGTAATTTTATATTTTTATATACTTTTATATTCATCCATATTATTAGTTTTTTTCTTTGTTTCAGGGTTTTTCAGAACAGAACATCACGCAAAGAACTTGCAGCGTTCATTTCTTCCCGACGTCCATTTTCAAATAAACAGCTCCTGTTTCACGCGTTGATTTGCGTCATTTTCCGTTCCACTTCTCGCATGTGTTTCCGTGACAAAAACGTGGTTTGGGGACCGGATAGAGTCGTTGGGTGACAGAGTTGTTGACAGCTTGTGTAGTGTGTGACCCCCTGTTACAGACCATTTACCTATAGTGTAGAGTGAACACCACAACGACTTACAAGTCAAGTAGTATTAACAGCACAGCAATCTGCTGACGTTTAAAGTCATGTAGTCTAAACTAGGCATACACCTTGTCTGTGAAAGCGGGGGATAGTGATTTTTAAACTGTACAAATCTCCTGCCCCTAAACACAACCCTCACAGAAAACATTCAGCATTTTTACATTTTCAAAAAACATCATTTAGTATGATTTATAAGCTGTTTTCCACTAGTTTGCAGTGACAAAGCAACTGGAAGTCATTAATTGTAAATGAGATTTGATGATTTATAGCAACATGAGTGACTAGGTGATGAAGCCAATGAGCAGAGATTTATGATATATCGGCAGGCATATTGGTTTTGGCCGATCTTGACTATTTAACGTTATCTCTATTTGTTCAATAAGTTAAAAGTGTGATTTAAAGGGATTGTTCACCCATGAGTTTCTTGAACTCACCCATGAGTTCCATAAGTTTATTTCTTCCGTTACACACAAAGGTTATTCTCAAGAATGTTGGTAACCAGGCAGTAGCCACTGAATTCTATAGTATTTTTTGTTCCTACTATGGAAAAAAATTTGAATCATTGGCTACCACCAACTGTTTGATAACCGATATTATTTCAAATATCTTCTTTTGTGTAAGAAACTCATACAGGTTTGGAACCACTTGAGGGTGAGTAAATAATGAAAAAAATCATAATTTTTGGGTGAACTACCCCTTTAAGCTGAAAAATTATAGCCAAATGATCATGGGACCCAAATAAGGTCATATAAAATTAGTTTTAACAAATAAACGCAATTCCCTCATTTAAAGAAAGTAGAGTTCTGAACTTTTCAAGTGAGCATTTAAAATCACATCAAATAAATTAACTTAATCCATTTAACTTTAATAAAAATGCTGTAAGATTAAAAGAAATTTCATTATTTAAAGCTCTGGATTTTTTAGCAGTCTAACAAAATTCAGACAGACAGATAGACAAAATGTCCATATTGGTGCATCCCTACAAAATGAGCAGCAACAAGATGCTACTGCCATTGTAAATGTAGATAGTGATGCCCCACCTGAAACATATGGATACAGCAGTCATGTTGGAACACCTATAATCAGCCAAGAGCACAGAGACTAGCTGACCTCGAGGGTTTAATCGTTGTCAGCGTGCGCGCGACTTAACACGAGGCACGCCGTCACCTCTCCTTCTGGCAGTTCCCTGATTTATTTATCATTGATGCCTTTTTTTCCTCCAATCCATCTTAATTCCTCAAGCACACTCACAACACACCAACTTCCCAATTAAAGGAATGGAAGAGTAGCAGATGAAATAAACCATTAAAAAAAAAAAAAGAAAAGCGGAAGGAAAGCACTCAAATCGCGTTTCTTTAATAAAGATGGAGGTTGTTCTGTAGCTGTGTTCCTCCTGGGAGCTGCTGTGGCTTTGTAACTAATTAACTCAAACACATGTGGAAACAGACACTTGAGCACGAGGGGGGAGGAGGGGGTTAAAGCAGCAGACCTTAACGTCTCACTGAAGGCTTAGACGAGGAGCGCTGGGAGGCATATCATGGCTTAGCTAATACCTCCAGAGACACACCGTACAGGATATCGGTGGATATTAAACACAATTGCCATCCCTCGGTGATAGCCAATCCATCTACGCGACCAACCAGCAGCTGTGGCTCAAATCAGGTGTGAGTAGGTCTGAAAATGTCTGGATAGCAAATGAGTGAAAGCTCAGTGGGAAAGTAGGAAAAGAGAACAACAGGGAAAGAGGACAATGTACACAATTAAAGGTAGAATTTCTGTGCCACCAACAGAACCAAATTTCAAATATAATGATTATTTCCAACCCAGGCTCACTGGGGAGAAAAAAAAAGTGCCTGTGGTGACATTTCTGCAAAATGATGCTGGTTCTTGCACAATTCACAATACTTTCGAAGTGAAATGTCTCACTAACGAGTGATTCTTAGGGTTAGGATAAGTGTTAAAGTGTGTTTAGTTTTATCAGAAACAGATGAATGTGAATCTGGCAATGTTTCATTACGTTGGTTGTTCTACATATCACACAGCAGTTCGGAAATGAAATTTCCAAGTGACATTAAGGTTAATGCTCACGTTAATCACTTTTGAAAATAATGTACACTACCACCTGCACTAAAACCTGCCCTACACCAAATGTGAGATAAAAATGCACTAAAGCAAACATGCCATTTTAACTTGCTTCTACAAGTTTAAGCTCTTTTACCATGAGTCATGACTTATGTTTCATCGGACTCAAACCAAGGGCTCTGCATTGCAAGTGCAACGCTGTACCAGGTGAACTACTGGGCAGTTTAAAATGTCAAAAAAGCCATACAGACATACATTTGGAGCTGATTATGTGATACAAAAGTATAAATTAAAGGTTAATTTACAAATTGTGGTGGTCTTAATATATCATTGTGCAAGAAACCAAGCAAAAATGTGTCTTTTTAAATTGATAATGTGCATCTGTAATCATAATTTGTGTTAAAAGGAATACAAATTGTTGGTGTTTTACTGTCACTAGTGGTCATTTCAAAGGTTTCCTAAAACATTCAACCACTCAAGAAAGTAACCACATACATTCAGAATATGATTGGACAAAATTTAACAATTTAAAGGGTTAGTTCACCCAAAATGTAAAATTCTGTCATCATTTTCTCACCATCATGTTCCAAACCCATAAGACCTCTGAGAAATCTGAGAGCTTTCTGTACCTCCTTTGACAGTCTACGCAAATACCACTTTGACGAATCAAAAAGTTCATAAGGGATTGTAAAACTAATCCATGTGACTGGTTTAGTCCAAATTTTCTGAAGAGACACGATTTCTTTATTATGATGAACAGATTGAATTTAAACATTCATCAAAGCACACATCAGGTGTGGTAAACGGAACCTCCAGCATGTTCGCTTGACGTTCGGCTTGTGCGAGAACCAATGAGGTTCAGTCTTGTGTGTTACGCAGCACGTTTGAGCTCCTCCAAGAACTAATGAGGTTCACTCTCGTGTTGCGCAGCACGTTTTAGCTTCAGCAAGAACCAATGAGGTTCACCCTCGTGTTACGCAGCAGGTTTGAGCTCCTCCAAGAACCAATGAGGTTCACTCACGTGTTGCGCAGCACGTTTGAGCTTCAGCAAGAACCAATGAGGTTCACTCTCGTGTTACGCAGCAGGTTTGAGCTCCTCCAAGAACCAATGAGGTTCACTCTCGTGTTGCGCAGCACGTTTGAGCTTCAGCAAGAACCAATGAGGTTCACTCTCGTGTTGCGCAGCACGTTTGAGCTTCAGCAAGAACCAATGAGGTTAATTCTCGTGTTACGCAGCAGGTTTGAGCTCCTCCAAGAACCAATGAGGTTCACTCTCGTGTTGCGCAGCACGTTTGAGCTTCAGCAAGAACCAATGAGGTTCACTCTCGTGTTACGCAGCAGGTTTGAGCTCCTCCAAGAACCAATGAGGTTCAATCTCGTGTTGCGCAGCACGTTTGAGCTTCAGCAAGAACCAATGAGGTTCACTCTCGTGTTGCGCAGCACGTTTGAGCTTCAGCAAGAACCAATGAGGTTCACTCTCGTGTTACGCAGCAGGTTTGAGCTCCTCCAAGAACCAATGAGGTTCACTCTTGTGTTACGCAGCAGGTTTGAGCTCCTCCAAGAACCAATGAGGTTCACTCACGTGTTGCGCAGCACGTTTGAGCTTCAGCAAGAACCAATGAGGTTCACTCTCGTGTTGCGCAGCACGTTTTAGCTTTAGCAAGAACCAATGAGGTTCACTCTCGTGTTACGCAGCAGGTTTGAGCTCCTCCAAGAACCAATGAGGTTCACTCTCGTGTTACGCAGCAGGTTTGAGCTCCTCCAAGAACCAATGAGGTTCACTCTCGTGTTACGCAGCAGGTTTGAGCTCCTCCAAGAACCAATGAGGTTCACTCACGTGTTGCGCAGCACGTTTGAGCTTCAGCAAGAACCAATGAGGTTCACTCTCGTGTTACGCAGCAGGTTTGAGCTCCTCCAAGAACCAATGAGGTTCACTCACGTGTTGCGCAGCACGTTTTAGCTTCAGCAAGAACCAATGAGGTTCACTCTCGTGTTGCGCAGCACGTTTGAGCTTCAGCAAGAACCAATGAGGTTCACTCTCGTGTTACGCAGCAGGTTTGAGCTCCTCCAAGAACCAATGAGGTTCACTCACGTGTTGCGCAGCACGTTTTAGCTTCAGCAAGAACCAATGAGGTTCACTCTCGTGTTGCGCAGCACGTTTGAGCTTCAGCAAGAACCAATGAGGTTCACTCTCGTGTTACGCAGCAGGTTTGAGCTCCTCCAAGAACCAATGAGGTTCACTCTCGTGTTGCGCAGCACGTTTGAGCTTCAGCAAGAACCAATGAGGTTCACTCTCGTGTTGCGCAGCACGTTTGAGCTTCAGCAAGAACCAATGAGGTTCACTCTCGTGTTGCGCAGCACGTTTGAGCTTCAGCAAGAACCAATGAGGTTCACTCTCGTGTTACGCAGCAGGTTTGAGCTCCTCCAAGAACCAATGAGGTTCACTCTCGTGTTAGAGCAGCAGGTTTGAGCTCCTCCAAGAACCAATGAGGTTCACTCTCGTGTTGCGCAGCACGTTTGAGCTTCAGCAAGAACCAATGAGGTTCACTCTCGTGTTACGCAGCACGTTTGAGCTTCAGCAAGAACCAATGAGGTTCACTCTCGTGTTGCGCAGCACGTTTGAGCTTCAGCAAGAACCAATGAGGTTCACTCTCGTGTTGCGCAGCACGTTTGAGCTTCAGCAAGAACCAATGAGGTTCACTCTCGTGTTGCGCAGCACGTTTTAGCTTTAGCAAGAACCAATGAGGTTCACTCTCGTGTTGCGCAGCACGTTTGAGCTTCAGCAAGAACCAATGAGGTTCACTCTCGTGTTGCGCAGCACGTTTGAGCTTCAGCAAGAACCAATGAGGTTCACTCTCGTGTTACACAGCAGGTTTGAGCTCCTCCAAGAACCAATGAGGTTCACTCACGTGTTGCGCAGCACGTTTGAGCTTCAGCAAGAACCAATGAGGTTCACTCTCGTGTTGCGCAGCACGTTTTAGCTTTAGCAAGAACCAATGAGGTTCACTCTCGTGTTACGCAGCAGGTTTGAGCTCCTCCAAGAACCAATAAGGTTCACTCACGTGTTGCGCAGCACGTTTGAGCTTCAGCAAGAACCAATGAGGTTCACTCTCGTGTTACGCAGCAGGTTTGAGCTCCTCCAAGAACCAATGACGTTCACTCTCGTGTTGCGCAGCACGTTTTAGCTTTAGCAAGAACCAATGAGGTTCACTCTCGTGTTACGCAGCAGGTTTGAGCTCCTCCAAGAACCAATGAGGTTCACTCACGTGTTGCGCAGCACGTTTTAGCTTCAGCAAGAACCAATGAGGTTCACTCTCGTGTTGCGCAGCACGTTTGAGCTTCAGCAAGAACCAATGAGGTTCACTCTCGTGTTACGCAGCAGGTTTGAGCTCCTCCAAGAACCAATGAGGTTCACTCACGTGTTGCGCAGCACGTTTTAGCTTCAGCAAGAACCAATGAGGTTCACTCTCGTGTTGCGCAGCACGTTTGAGCTTCAGCAAGAACCAATGAGGTTCACTCTCGTGTTGCGCAGCACGTTTTAGCTTTAGCAAGAACCAATGAGGTTCACTCTCGTGTTACGCAGCAGGTTTGAGCTCCTCCAAGAACCAATGAGGTTCACTCACGTGTTGCGCAGCACGTTTGAGCTTCAGCAAGAACCAATGAGGTTCACTCTCGTGTTACGCAGCAGGTTTGAGCTCCTCCAAGAACCAATGAGGTTCACTCTCGTGTTACGCAGCAGGTTTGAGCTCCTCCAAGAACCAATGAGGTTCACTCACGTGTTGCGCAGCACGTTTGAGCTTCAGCAAGAACCAATGAGGTTCACTCTCGTGTTACGCAGCAGGTTTGAGCTCCTCCAAGAACCAATGAGGTTCACTCTCGTGTTACGCAGCAGGTTTGAGCTCCTCCAAGAACCAATGACGTTCACTCTCGTGTTGCGCAGCACGTTTTAGCTTTAGCAAGAACCAATGAGGTTCACTCTCGTGTTACGCAGCAGGTTTGAGCTCCTCCAAGAACCAATGAGGTTCACTCACGTGTTGCGCAGCACGTTTTAGCTTCAGCAAGAACCAATGAGGATCACTCTCGTGTTGCGCAGCACGTTTGAGCTTCAGCAAGAACCAATGAGGTTCACTCTCGTGTTACGCAGCAGGTTTGAGCTCCTCCAAGAACCAATGAGGTTCAATCTCGTGTTGCGCAGCACGTTTGAGCTTCAGCAAGAACCAATGAGGTTCACTCTCGTGTTGCGCAGCACGTTTGAGCTTCAGCAAGAACCAATGAGGTTCACTCTCGTGTTACGCAGCAGGTTTGAGCTCCTCCAAGAACCAATGAGGTTCAATCTCGTGTTGCGCAGCACGTTTGAGCTTCAGCAAGAACCAATGAGGTTCACTCTCGTGTTGCGCAGCACGTTTGAGCTTCAGCAAGAACCAATGAGGTTCACTCTCGTGTTGCGCAGCACGTTTGAGCTTCAGCAAGAACCAATGAGGTTCACTCTCGTGTTACGCAGCAGGTTTGAGCTCCTCCAAGAACCAATGAGGTTCACTCTCGTGTTACGCAGCAGGTTTGAGCTCCTCCAAGAACCAATGAGGTTCAATCTCGTGTTGCGCAGCACGTTTGAGCTTCAGCAAGAACCAATGAGGTTCACTCTCGTGTTGCGCAGCACGTTTGAGCTTCAGCAAGAACCAATGAGGTTCACTCTCGTGTTGCGCAGCACGTTTGAGCTTCAGCAAGAACCAATGAGGTTCACTCTCGTGTTGCGCAGCAGGTTTGATCTCCTCCAAGAACCAATGAGGTTCACTCTCGTGTTGCCCATTTTTATTTCTTTCACTTCTCAAAAATCTTAATTGCGGTAAAAATGTCAGAGCATAATAGAGCCTCTCTTATTAATACTATTCATAATATCGAGTCTCTTCAGAAAATTAGGAATAAACTGCTCAATTCATATAGATTAGCTTTACTTTAGTTTAAATATATAAAATAAATTGTCCCAGAGATCTTGATGTTAATGGTTTGGTAGTATGAAAGCAGACTTATAACAGTAAACACAAGCATGGATGTGCCACACACCTCATCCCATCATTCCAAACACTTGCAGTCTAAAGATGCACCTGAGTGACCCACTAAACCAGCAATGCTGACATCCAAGATATCTCAGCCACAGATTTCTGCCTCAAGTTTGAACAAGCAAAATGTTCCTGCGCGCAATCCTGTTGGTCTTGCTCTGTCCTCTCGTCTGGACCGAGTAGATAACCGCAGCTCTCCGCTCAGTACAAAGCCTCGTTCTGCTTCTTGACCCATGACACACATGCAATGTTTGGTCTCACAATGTTCTACTCCCTTAAAGCCACACATGAAGCACAAGTGTTAGAAATAAAACACAACTTGCTCTAAGGCCACATAAACAACAGAGTCTGAATATTTATGAGTGAAAGGTTGAATTCCACCCCTAAATTGCTTCAGGAAACACATTTTAGAGGCGTGTGATTAGCATGTCTGCTATCGAGAAATTGGATTTGGAAATAGAGTGCAGTGAGGCAGACTTTGGGATGATGGGCTGGAGGATCTATACGGGAAGGAACCGTCCGCTGGGTCCACCGAAGATGACTTCCTGACAGAGTTCTCGTGCATACGTCTGCAAGGGGAATTTCATAAGCCGTGGCTTTAGTTGAACTAAACAGCAAACATCACCACCATTCACATTCTGCTTGTTGTAATGTTGTTATTTCCCTTAAGTAAACTTTGCAAATGATATCTTACAGGCCAATGTCAAAACAAGAAACACTGCATGTCATGAATTCAAATTTATGCACGCACATTTGCATAGGAATATTGGGTGCTTTAAGAGCGTCTAGCCTCAATAAACAACTGCTTTGATGCCTTTTGACCTTCCAGAAATTAGTTGCCCTGGGCTCAGTGAGGAATAAATGTGAAAAACATTGATTTAAATACGAAAGGAATGTGTTTTAATTGATCAAAAACTTCTGTCCACAGAGGCTCTTCTTCGCAAACTCAAAAATACACTGGCTGCATCTCATTGTGCTGCTTTTAACCCTCCAGCTTTAGTTTATTTCTACACAAGAACATGTTAGGAAGAATGCAGCCATTTCCCAAGACAAAGAGTGATACGGTAAATCTGTTTAGTCCTCACTTTTTGTTTCTTTGGATATTGATGTATGAGATTATATATAGGGGGGTGGAAAACCTTCAATTGCGCACTGATGAGTGAAACAAGAAAAAGTGTGTATTCTTGCAGATATGGCAATGTTAAACCTGAGTACAGTTTTCTGGATATAGATTTATGACAGAAGCCATTATTTTCATCCTGCCGTGAGCGGGGACACACACGCTAAAAGACTCCTGTGCTCATAGAGAAAAGTCATTATGATCTATCTTTTGCATCACTCACTCATCCTGGAGAGGCAGCTTGATCTCACTCACCAATCACTACCACACATGCTGTATTTAAATCAATAGTTCAATGGCGCAGTACTAGTCACAGTTTTGCACTGTGTGGTGAAGTACAGATTTATTGTATGAAGGAAAAAGCTGCCCACTGACTCCATTCTGGCTCAGAGAATCTGCAGTGCTGAAGAAGTGCTTAAATATCCCATAAATCATTGCTTACCTGTGGTACAATATGTTGGAAACATACTCTATACTATACACCAGGGGAATAGCAGCCATTATAACTGGGGGGGATTGCATCACACCCCACTTTTCAGGCAAGAATCATTACGTTTTAAGAGCTTTGTTTTGCTTGGCTGCAGTGGGAAGGAAAAAATGTGCATAAATGCATAAAATGCTGCATAAAATGACGGTTTTAAGGCCAAGCGCAAGATTCTGCCACCCAGCTGCATCGACGGAAAGTCAAACAAGCCAGTGTTATTTACTATTATAATATTGAATAATATTTTTAATTAACTTTTATTTTTAAAATTGAGTAATTCTGTCATGTGCTATTGTCATTTATGATTGTCATCAATTTCTATTTATTTATTTTTATTTCAGTCTTAAATTTTTAGTAATTTTAGTACTTCAACCTATTTGATAATTTTTACTTTTGGTTTCATTTCCAATTTTAATTAAAATGTTTAATTATTTTCATATATTAATGAATAATTTCATCCTTTTATTTCAGCTTTATTTTAATTAACAAAAATATTTTGAATGGTTTCAGTTAACAGCACTGGTAACTTTGCGTTTCAGGAAATGAATTATTATTATATTATGGCATGTAATACATATTCATAAGCCAGGCTGATATGGTTTCACTTTTCAGATCATTCCTAAGTCCTAAGCATAGACCCCTTAAACTTTCCTTAAAACAGAGCGCTAATGGTAACCTTTCAAGAAAGGTCAGCAATCTGTTATTAGGCTATAAAACTAAAACCGTTTTTTATGTAGACAGGTGTGAAACCATTTTTTAAGTAGACAGATCTGCTAGTTAACGTCACGAAGACATCTTTCACCTTCACATCCTCTCAGGGCGTCTGTGCAATCATAATCATGGAACACAGGTGTCCACGTCAATTGATTTATCTGTCATTGTAGGCAGCAATGGACATGGACCACAGTTATAAATCTCACATAATGGACATTTTCTCTACTGCTCCTGTCTCAGTTCAGCCATAATGACTTTGGCAAGGAAGGAAAGAGGGTTAAAGGTCACTCCAGGGACCAAATGAAAAGGTAACGGCGTTCCTTTATCTTCTACTTCCTGATTCCGCAGGGCCTTCTCTGTTTGATCAAATAATCAGTCAAAGCTGATGCACCCAGTATCAGACGGAGGGCAATAGGATTGTGGAAAAACATGATTGTGAGCTAAAACATTAAACATGTTTCATATATTTGACATAAACAATGCACTTTTATCTATGCATTTTTAAACTTTCCCTTATATGCAGTTAACTCTTATAAGCAAAATATATACACTACCTTTCAAAAATCAGTAAGATGTTTTTTTTTTTAGAAAGAAATTAATACTTTTAATCAGCAAGGATGCATTTGATTGATCAAAAGTGATTTCCATTTCAAATAAATGCAGGGTTTTTTTTAGCTTTTTTATTCATCAAAGAATCCTGAAAAAAATAATTTATTACGGTTTCCATAAAAATATCAGGCAGCACAACTGTTTTCAACACTGATAAAAATAAGAAATGTTTCATGCATGATTTATGAAAGATCATGTGACAATAAAGACTACAAGAAAACAGTTAAATTGTAATAATATTTTGCAATATTACTGTTTATACTGTATTATTATTAAAAAAATGAAATAAATAAATGCAGTCTTGGTGAGCACAAGTGAAGAAAAAAATATATCCAACACCAAACTTGTGAACTGTCCTTAAAAGCTGGCTGATAATAAGAGAGGCTCTATTATGCGCTGACATTTTTACAGCAATTAAGATTTTAGAGAAGTGAAAGAAATGACAGTGGCTTATAGAGCGTTCAGTTCTTAACCTCAAAGAAAATCACCCTTAAGTAATCACCACCCACACAACTAATAGAAATGTTCACAAATAACATTATTACATCTACTGTATTACAAATACATTATTACATGGTCAAATATTTTTTTCTATAATTAAAACTTTATAACTGACAATTGAAAGTGGTCCCAGACAACACTGCATGGCATTTTCAATTTATTTATTTATTTGGTAAGTAACTTGATAAATCCCATCCTAAAAATTAAGTCCACAATAAAATTAAACTATGTTAGGTGTAATTTTTGAAAAAAATTCCAAAACTACTGCTGATTGGATATCATATGGATATCATGATCCATGACATATCATGTGCTGACTATCATAGGATGGACAAAACCAATGCTGTCTTTTCAATAGGAAGGAGTGAATATAAACACAAAAGGAGTGAATATATATATATATATATATATATATAACTATTAATATCACACTACTACTCTATCACAATTTTAACCCTGAAAAAGTTTCTTCAGGACAGGTGGATCGTTCCTGCAATGTGTGGTTTAAAAAATAAATAATGATCAATGAAAAGTAATCAACAACATGTAACGATTCCTCACTTCAGTATGATTGAAAGGCTCAATATAGATGAAAGCACCCAGAGCCTGAGATAGACAGCATATACATCACAAAAATGGCATAAATATACGTATAGAAATAAATCTTTCGTGAGTATGTCCTACTGAAAAAGATAAACTGTATATTAATTAGCCCATGTCTTATCACAAATTCAAATGATTCATCTTGAGTTTGATGAAAAACTGAATTTCAAACAATGATTAACATTGAGTCAACCCACATATCTTCATTGAAACATAAGTCTATTCAATGTTGAGGTGAATCAAATAAATTAGAGACCCAAGTGTAAATCCAATCTCCATCTGTTGCTGTAGCAAATGACCAGCTCTCAAACACTATTTTGAACAGCATGATGACTTTCACACTGTGCCAGAGCAACATCACTCAAGCTTGCACATACCATGCTGTGGATTGAACAAAATAACTATACAGTATATGTGGTTGGTAGCTCAAGCAAGAAGACCTCCAATGAAGTGCTGAGACTTGGGGTCAAAGTTGCAGCTTAATCATTTGAGAAGGAAGTGCACATGGAATAGAGGAAAGATCGAAATGTATACTTAAGTGTAGGAGTATTACTACACAAAAACAGTTCTTCAGAAAAAAAGGGAAAAAAAGAACATATGGATTTGGAACATCATGAGGATGACTTTTAATGACAAATTTAACATTATGTGTCATTATTTACTGCACCATCATGTCATTTCAAACCTGTATGACTTAGTTTCTTTTACTGAACACAAACAAATAAGTTTTTTTTAAAGAATTATGGTATTGAGATGTGTTACACAGAATAAAGAAAGTCATACAGGTTTGAAATGACATGAGGGTGAGTACAAATTATGACAAATTAAAATTTTGGGTGAACTATCCCTTTAATCTTGAAGGCTGAATTAAACATGAACAGTAATACAGCTACAAATACACTCAAATGTACTCAATATCATAAACTGAACTGCATGAATGTGGTTATTTTGGTCATTTATTCACAAGAATCTGAACACACAGATATGGAAGATTTTTCACACTCCATGTATTAAAGTGACATGCAAGAGAGGTATTGTTTGTAACTGAACATAGTTTAAGAGCTACTAACAATACAGTGCTCGTTTGGGTCATCAATAAACTCAAACCTTATAAAATCAGCTTGGCATCTTCAAAGAGTTATATATGCAAATTAGATGAAGATGCACCGGGCCAGAGGGAAGCGCGTGACAGCCATTTATTTTGTTTTGTGTCCCACTCTGTGCACGTGGTGAGAGAAACATCTCCCTCGCAAACACAACAATCTACCCGCAGAGCGCAGGAGAAGATGAATGATCCATAATCATTTAGAGGAGAAAAGAGAGGAACGTATAGAGAGAAAATGACACTGCTGTCATCAATGGTAGGATAACAAGATTAGGGTCAGCCATCATTCATCAGCCTTTCAATCTGCCTCTATTTCTGCCTTTGTGCTGGACTGCAAATTTCATCTTTTATTCCCTCCTTGCTATTTTCCCTTCCTGCATTTTCTCTATCATTACAAGAACAAAAGCTGGGCTGCTGTCTGCGTTATATAGGGAGCTACTCCTTTTATACGTTTCATTGTATATAAAATATATTTCATTTTGAAATAATTAGGGCTGTAAACATACATTTAGTTTAAAGAAAGTGGGGGGAGGGGGGATTTAAACAAAATGCACTATTTTGAACTACGTCATCTTAAAACATGGATACAGCAAATACTGATACACTATTGTTCAAAAGTTTGGAGTCTAAGATTGTTTAATGTTTTTGAAAGAAGTTTCTTATGCTCACCAAGGCTGCATTTATTGATAGCAGCATTTATTTTATTTACAAAAATACAGTAAAAACAGTAATATTATTCCAATTTACAATAATTGCCTTTTTTAAATATATTATCAAACGTACTGTATTCCTGTGATGGTAAAGCTGAATTTTCAGTGTCACATGATCCTTCAGAAATCATTCCAATAAGCTGATTGGTGCTCAAGAAACATTTCTTATCATCAGTTATGTGCCTCTTAATATTATTGTAGAAACAGTTATAATTGTTTTTTAGATTCTTTGATAATTGATGAATAGAAAATTCAAAAGAAAAGCATTTATTCGAAAAGTAAGTTTTGGTAACATTATACAGTAAATGTCTTTTTTGTCACTTTTGATCAATTGAAGGTGTCCTTGCTGAATAAAAGTGTTAATTTCTTCTTCTTTTTTTAAAGAAAAAAAAAAGAAAATTCTGGTAACACTTTATAATAACTGCACGCTATTAATCATTAGTTAATAATTAGTAAACAGTCAATTAATCATTTATAAAGCATTAATAGACATTAATAATCAGTTTATAAATACAGCTAAAAGCATATCTATATCATTTATCATTTCTAAATGAAGTATTGCATTATTTACAACCAATTATTTGTCAGTGGTTCATAAGATCACTTAGAATGTGTAGGTAAATGATAAATAAACTATTTAAATGTACATTCATACATCTTATTATTCAGACATATAGTAATAGTTAATAGTGTGTTAATAAATGCTTAATTAACATGTATTGCTACTGTAATTCATGGTTAATTCAGGTAGTTATAAACCATTTAGCAGTGGTCAGATAACTATTTTTGTGAGCTCATCTAAAGTGAGGACTTATGCCTTGTAAAGCATTTAAAAAGGAGATTTAAAGGCTCAGTTATCTTAACAGAAAAAGGAAACAAACACAACAGTGATACAGAACATAGAAATATTTAAGGTGGTGTATGAATGTACATTTAAATAGTAAATAAAGCATTTATAGATGCATTTATAAACTGCTTATTAAGGCCTATTAATGCTTTATAAATGATGAATTAACTGTTTATTAATGCTTAGAAAATGATTTATAGCGTGCAGTTATTATAAAGTGTTACCAAAATTCCAAACTTTTTGAACAATAACATTAAAAAAATCCTCAGAGCTCAAGCAAACATGAATTGTTTTCTGCTTTGAGATCTCTGCGCTGTGCCTCGTCACTGCCTTACTGCCTCAGTGATCACATCATTAAGACCTTCATCTATCTCTCTTTTCCTACACTAAAGTACCAGTGAATGCGGATTAAACAAACACCATCTTAAATCACCTCAGTGCAGCACCATTAGAGAGGCAGTGGTTCATTTGACTGAGAGATCATGGACGGAGCGAACACCGCGGGGGGCAGAACAGGATAAGTCATACCCAGATGTGGAGCTCTGTCTCTGCGTAGAGCGTCACAGTTCATCAGCTCTTCTGGAGCATCGGTGTGAAGAGCTGACTCCATATCTCACTCAGCAAAGCGTCAGCAACACACAAACACTAAAGTACATCAGGTCAGCAAGAGCTCAAACACAGCGCTCCAGATCAGGAGAGGTTAAAAAATAAAGTCTCGAATATAAAGACGTCCTGCTGGCCTGGGGACTAGTGAGGGACATTTGACAAAACAGTCTCTTGTCTATTCAAGCTAGCGCTGCACTGACACTGAACATTTTACATTTGTTGATCTTGTACATCATTGTTTATGCCTTGCAAATGTAAATGTTTGGTTTTATGTAATTCTACAGATTTGACACCAATGTTTTCTAACTGGCAAACATAGATGAGGGTTTGTCAAAATTACAAAAGTGATGACAGTCATACGGCATCAGTAAGAATGTATTGAAAAATACAAACCGAATCAGTAATGTATTGCCTCGTCCGCAGAAAATGTAATACATTTATAATATGTAATAATAATAACAATAATTTATCATTATATAGCATTTCAGTACCTCAAGATCGCTTTAAAAAGGAAACAACAAACACCAAGACAAATATGAAGTGAGAATCGGGGCAGAATTAGGAACCAGAAACATCAGAAAAAAGTGAGATAAACTAGTTGTAGAAGATTTGTCCAAAGTTGACAAAGACGATCTAAAGAAGGGGTGTCCAAACCACTGTCCAATCCAACCAATCAAGGTCTTACTAGGCATTAGGGGTGTCCCCGACTAAGGATTTTCATAGTCGAATCAGATTCGTCAGGTCCTGCCTATAGTCGACTAATAGTCGAATCATGTGTGGTGTTGGGGAGGGGGCGGGGCTTTAACATTTTAAAGCCGCGATGTACAGAACATCACACAAAGATAGAAGAAAATGTATAAAAACATTTTGGATCAATAAAACTAAGAAATAACATAAATAACTGCAGAAAGGCCACACTGCAGATAGGATTTGCATTTCACATGCAAATCAAATTAAATTGGCTGAATTGCCTGTACGAGCATGCTCTATAGGCCTACAGCGCAACATCGATGCACTGAAAAATAATCAACAATTAAGAACATAATATAGGCTACTTTTATAATAAATAAAAATACAAAACGAAATAAGTCAGAATCAAATCACAAGAAGCAGAACAAATGTGTGCAAAATGCCTAAAGTGCAGGGGAACAAATATTCAAAACACAAGTCACAAATAGTTAAATTAGATCACCCTGAGTGATCAATTAATAAAATAAAAATAAAGAAATTATTAAAATAACGAAAGTATGGCCAGGATTGTCAACTTTGTATTTTTAACTGCAGAAACAACAATAAACGCTAAACTAGAGCGGCAGTCTTTTTAGCTATAACGTGTTCACAGTATCCAAAAATCAAATTAGAACCGGCTGAAATGTTTTGAAATCACTTATCCATACCTGATCGAAAAAACTAAATCCAGTCTTTCACTCGGCCTGTGTCCTTTTGAGTCTTTTCAAATTGTGTGCGCGGATAAAATACATTCTAAAACGCTTAACGTGAAAAACGCTTAACGGCTTTGTCCTAAAACTGTTATATTAAAAGATCAAATTCTGTACACACCTTATATTAATAAAGCATACTATATAGCTTACAGAAAAGCAGATGAGCCCAGAATATGAACGCAACGCGTTTTATTATAACTTAGGCTACGTTAAGCATTTTCCTCCCATAGAAAACCGTTAAAGAAAAAGCTTTACGTGACTTTCAATAGGAGAAACGCGTTGCGTTCATATTCTGGGTTCATCTGCTTATCTGCACATAGAATGGTTTCTTAAGGTGTGTAGCCTACTGTGTACATACATTAAGCACGTAAAAGTGCCATTTAAGCGTTTTAAAAGCTTTTTTTCACGTTAAGCGTTTTAGAACGTCCCGAGGAAAACCAACCTGTTAACGTTGGCCGGCAGAAGTGCTTTCCTGATGCTAAATCCAGCCTTGGAGTATATCCTTTCTGATGGTGTGCATCTTTAGATTGTCTTATCCCAGACATTTTTAAAGATTTAAATCCCTGCCGACAAGACGCTCCTCTGTCGGTCACGGATATCGAAAGTGAAACTTAAATCTGTCACGGGGTGTTTGGATTTATTCACCCTGCGCGCACGCTAAAATATTTATTAAAAGCTTCTTTCTTTGCACATTTTTATCGACAGCATTATCATAATAGGCTTTATATTAACATATTGACAGAAAACCAGTAGTTCTATGTGAAATCAGACATTGAGCACACTCATATAGCCAAAATGACATAATCCTCGTTTAATAACACATCTGCGAAGATTCGACCGTGAGATTGGTAGTCGAATCAGGCTCCTCCTATCGAAGCATCGAATCTTCGACTATTCGGGGTCACCCCTACTAGGCATACTAGATTCTTCCATGCAGGCTTGTTGAGGCAAGTTGGAGCTATATTCTTCAGGATAGTGGCCCTCCAGGAGCAGGATTGGACATGCCTGATCTAAAGTATCCCTTTTTCTTCTTTTTTTTAAGTACTGAAAATGTTTGGTGCTGCTAGAGCTGCAGAAATCACACACTCCTCCTTTACAATACAGTTAAGTTAAATATATAGTTAAAGTTATTTTCCACTGTCACTGCGTAACATATAGTGTGTACACTGGCACTCATCCACAGCTTGAGTAATCTCTTCTCTGCAGGGGTGCAACATGTCCCTCCTTCTCCTCAGCAGCCAGTCTCCTGGGCAACACTGGGCTTGGTTTCAGAAATGTTAGCTTTCCCCTCGGGACCTGTCTGGATTCGACACCACACGCTGAGAGAAACTTTCACTCCCACCATCCCTAGGGCCATTTACCATTAACCACCCAAGACTTGATTAAACCAAAGAGTGATACCTTTCTGAAATGTTTACTGGGATCCACCCTGCAGTGTCAAGAGGCAGTCATTCATTAGGAGGGACTGATGTTTAATGCATGGTTTGTCATAAATAGTTTTGAGTGGCCTGCCTCAAGGGAAACTGAAAGATAAGCACACTATTTAGCATTTTATACAGCTTTTCCACAAAATGGCACCAGACTGGAGTGGAAACACAATGGAATAGGCTTTTCTAGTGTTTAAAGAGCTCTGTTTTTCATCAAATTAATTTATTTAAAAACATCACCTATGCGATATAATGAATGCGCACACATACCAACATCTTCCCCAGGAAGAAAATGGTTGCTGTGAGGCATCTGCGGCACATTCTCTGAGGTAAAGTAGGCCGAGGTCACCTCCTGACATAACCCTCATTAGTGTGACCGCAAAGTAAGTCAAAGAGCTTTTCTTTTCATGTCTGAAAATGTCAGAGACGACTTCATTAGTTCAGGAGGGGCCAGGCAGGGGCCGTGGAGTTCTCTGCGAGGAGCATGTTCTCAAATGCCAGGCTTCTGTTCTGTGCGTGCCACGACCTAACTCACAACGCCGCCTCTCCCTTGGAGTAGACATGAACACACACACACACACTAACAGACACTCTGGATACTGCACACACAAATAAAACCTGACGCGCTCACCCTGGGCTCTGCTTACACACATGCACGCTCTTAATTTTACTATGTCCCAGCAAGCACACACTGACAGGAAGTACCGAACCCCTGCTTTCAACATACAGACACACATGCTCTTCCACACACTGACAGCTGCACACCGGCTCCACGCTATGCAAATGCCAGACAACGAGAGGTTCGCTGGAGGCTGAGGAAAGAGAAGAAGAAAAACAACAACAGAATGACAGGTGACCTCCTGCCGACTGTCTAAAATTATGCTAATGAAGTCATTATTGTTTATTTATTCCTTCATGACTGTGGCAAAGATGAACTCCAGGGGGAACATTGCAGCCAATGACTGGGAGACTATTCAATGAGTCAAACTGAAATGAAGTCTAGTTAAAGCCAATGAATCAAGGTGGAATCATGGGATATTACACCATAGAGAAGATTAGTCATGACTTTGGGAAGTGCGCAAGAACCGCAGGTTGTTGTTTCGCTCTTTTGCCTCCACTGTCGATCCCCGCCGTTCAAAAAATCTCAGATACATCTAAGGAGGCGTGCAACATCTGAAGCTGTTTTTACTACAAGCATATCATTTTCTCCCCCGCCTCCCTCCTCAAGCCAATCATGTTAGGTTGCCATGACAACAACCCCTGAGAGAAGCTAAAATAAGCAGGAGATACAATGCAATGGGTTACGTGACCTTCAGAGGACGCGACTAACTATCAGTCATGGAGGCGGATTTACTCTGAATTTACGTTAGGATCAGACAGCATCTGTTTGTTTCTGAAATTATACAGCTTGGTGAGGAAAGTAAACTATGACAATCAGATGCACAAAAGGATGCCTGCACAATCAGACTCCCTTAAGGACTAGGTCTATTTCCTGCAGAGAAGCAATTTCCCTCGCAGTCCAAACACCTATGTGTGAGCAGGGGGATCTGGGGACTGCATGTGGACCGGATGACTGTAAAGCTCTATCTCACATCCAATTACAATGAGGAAACAATCAGCTCATCTAAAATACTGCTGCCCCACAATCCACCAGGAGTTAATGAGCCATTAACCATTTAATGAAATCCACATGATGTTGGATGGACACTGAGAGGAAATCACATTGATTGGGTCAAAAGTTGAGGTGATCTGCAGTATTTTTATGTTAAAGCTCCATGAATTTATAAAGCAAAATGGCAAAATCAGCAGTATCTTAGGTACATCTTGTTATTTTTGCACCACAGTAGCAGTTTGACAATTATTCACTCTGTAAAGCAAAGAAAAACTGCTGACTTTCAGATAATGTTATAATAAAAACGGGTGTGTGACCACCATATATGTCCAGACAAAAAAAAAAAAGACACAAAACACTCTATTGAAAACAATTAGACTTAAGAAAGATTAATTCATTCAGTTAATTTTTCAACAGTCCTGAGATACTGTATGTCCTAACACATAAGATCAATTAGCATGACGTTGTCCAATTATATATTTTCCTTGTCACAAATTGCCCCATGAAATGTGCGATTTGTGTAAACAACCCAAATTTTGCAGCCACATCTGTGACATTTCCTGACTCTTTTCTGATAATGCTATTGGTGGAAAATTCATTCTTTGTGAACAAAATGGTATAAGAACAGCTTTGTCCCTGCAGTGATTAATCATATGAATGGTAATAAGATGAAGTAATGGGTTTATTAAAATGTTTTAATGGTTAGTGTTGTTTTTATAGTGTCGTCTATTGTATTGTCTATGATATGTATGAGAAACAGCCTGAACATATTCACTGAAACCTAATATACCTACGGGTGTAAAATAAAGGAACCTGAACCTGAATTTCTCTCCAACATTTGGCTTTCAACAAACACAGAGAGGGAACTTTCCATTTGATGAGCTATGTATGACGTGCCACTTTCATAAGAACTAGAGCATCACAGATGGAGAGTTTACAGTGCACGATTCAAATCGGATAATGAACGATAAGAGATAGCCTTAACTAAACTCCTGCTAATTAATGTCCAGTCTGATAGTAGGCCTATGAATCTCATTGCCACTCCTTACAAACTACTGAAGATGGGTAAAAGAATTCAGGGTAATCCTTTCATATACTCAAACAATCCACTGACGGCAGTTCAGCAGCCTGTTTGTACTCAAAAGACTCCATGTTTTGTTGCTGTAGCAAGAACCTTGGCATAATTAGGACAGAAATTGCGCTAACTTTCCCTTTCAGCAAGATACATTTTTTTATAGCATTGTGACAGAATGAGCTTTGTGAGTCTAAATAAATGTAAATCCTCAAACTCACCCACCACAATGTAATTGTAATGTAAGTGACAGATTTGGTACAAGCAGCCATCTTTAATTGACAATTCCATTTTAATTCAGCACAGAGAGACAGGCTTGAAGTACATAAAAAAAAAAAAAACCACAATCTTACCTTCATCAACACAGATTCGCTGAGTTTCTCCCGGTTAACAATTTTTATGGCAACTTTCTGACATGTGACACAGTGGATTCCCAGCTTCACGAGGCCTGGAGCGAGAGTAAAAAGAGAGAAGAGAGAAAAGAAATTCTGTCAACACGCATAAAAAGTACATCAACCTAAAAAGCACTCAGATGATAAAAGGCTGGTCCCAGCGTGAGTTTCATTTTGGCAAAATGAGAATTCTCCCTCTAAAGCCCCCTGGTATCCATAATGTGACAACCAGGGGCACTTTTCATGTCGCAAAGTAAATGTCAGAGAACATACATAAACACAAACAAGGCCAGATCAGAGTCGAATCCCCCTCAATGGCTTTTTGTCATATCAACGATAAAAGACTGTCACTACGCTCAAAGGCTGACACGGGCAGAAATCATATTTGGCTAAATGCCATGTCTGTGCATGCCTTTATTACCCCCATACATTTTTCAGCATGGCTCTGCATATCAAACTGTTGATTTCCCTGAAGGTTTACACAGGGGGCAGAGGGGATATAAAGACCTGACAGGTCTCTGGATCTCTTTTATATGTATCTCGTTAAAGCCCAAATGGCATCTTGCGCCACTTTCACAACATTCCATTGATGTTGTATCACAGGTTTGTAGAGGTTGTAGATTGCGACGCTCCGCAGACGCAATCTACACCCTCACACCGGACTCGAGGGCGCAGCGGAGAGCGTCCGGGGACCTGATGAATATTTCATCTTGCCATTATTGCCTTGCGCTGAGATGAACACACACAGACATGTGTAAAATGCCACATGGCGGCTATGCAATTGTGAGTCACCGGCAGAACTTTCGAGGAAGACAAAAGCCTGTAGCTGAATACAAAAAGATGTTGTTTTTGCATACACAGTGAGAAAGAAACTCAAGAACTCTGATGGCCAATGCCAAACCTGATTTAAAGACTAACATGGCATGTTGTGTGGCCAGCATGAGATGCGTCTGTGCTAGTGTCCCCACCAGGCTTCTCAACCATCTAAACCAGCAAGACTTCCTTGATCAACCAGCTTCAACACTACCTGCAAAATTCTGCTGGTAAAGATGCTAGTCCATAAACTAGATCATCACCAACCAGTCTGAGGTCAATGACACATTAGACGATCCACTACAAAGAAAAGGACAAATCTTCTAAACGGGAAGAAATATCTAGTTTAAAACACGTGTCGAGTTTGTGTTTATAAATTATTTGTAGACATCTGAATCTTTAAAAAAGTGACATAAAAGGTGACTTAATGTAAAGATTTTCAGTTAAGCCAAGAGTCAAGCCACATGAAATTTTAAACCTAAATTGAATAATATTTTAAAATTAATATGTTTAATTTAAAAATATGCTCAGCACCAGAATTATGTATGAATTTCATTTGTATTGTTTTTTTTTTTTAATTAATAGATGAATCCCAAAAAACTGGCATGATCAGTGAATGAGAGACTAGAGTTGAAGTCTCCACTCTCCTGGCTTGTAATTATTTAGGGAGGTCAAAATCATCTAGTCTGAAAATGATGAAGCTCTAATGTCAAAAGGCACTTCAAATTCAAATTCTTCACCTTTCTAATCATTAAAACATACGGCAAACCTCTCTCATAAATTGGTGCAATGGAAACTATGGAAACCTACATGAGCACAACTAATCAAAGATAGGCTAAAGTTAGGCTAGCACAATTCAGTCAGTGTTCTGTGCAAAAACACATTAACATGAATGAGTCAACAACGTTCAAGTCTCTGAAGCAAGTAAACAAACAGAGTTCTTGTCATTTGCAGAGAAAAACAACACTCGCCCATAAGAGATTTCTCAACTTGACGCACACCAAAAAAAAAAAAGTAAGGTTACAGAGTTGCAAAGGAGGCGTGTGTGAATAAAACGTCTGCAAGCAATGGGAATAGTAGAAAACAATATGCTATGAAAAAAGAAGAACAACCCGTAATATAGAGCGTTGAATGAGTTGAAGTGGTACTTGACGAATTAGGTGCCCGGGTGGCTAAGGGTTTGTTCAAATATGAACACCAGTAATACACTCTTTGCTGCAAAACCATTTTGGTTCCACAAAGTACCTAACAGTTAGAATAACAATTTGTATTGTTATTCTAAAGAACATTTTGGTAACACTTTATTACAAACATACATTAATAAAGTACTTACAAATCATTTGCAAACCATTATTTTATAATTAATTCATAGTTTATATATTGTAGTCTCTACATTGTTAATATATTTTAATATATATATAAACCTAATAACCCTTACTGATGCAGTGTGTGTGTGTGTGTGTGTGTGTGTGTACTTCATGTATTTGTTTAAAGGACTTAATTAATGAGATTTTTCAATGTTCTGTGACCTAATCTAAGGTGAGAACTAATTACTCCTAATTAATCATATTAACATCTCCTTTACTTTGGTTTGAAATACTGTACATTACTTAGATGGTTAATACGTTGTTAACAAATAATAAAAAAAAACATTGTCTAACTATTTGTATGAGCTAATTACACAATAATTGTGTTAATTACATTGACAATGAATGAAGAACCAACAATTTGTATGCTATTAATATACTAATGTAGAGACTACAATAAATAAATTATGAATTCACTATAAACTAATAGTTTGCAAATGATTTGTAAGCACGTTCTTCCTGAATACATATTATAAAGTGTTACCAACGTTGGAATAATCTGTACAACTTTTTCCACTATAAATAAATGTGCATTTAAAGCTTCCATTGATAGATGGTAAAGGCTCTTCAAGGGTGCAAATAAAGTACCCTTTTAAAGTGTATTAATATTAGCCTTAAATGCCGCTAATTAAATGAAAAACCTTTTCTTCCCTTTTGTGACGTATATCCGAGTGAAACGGCTTTTCGAACAAGAAAAAAAATGTAGGACGGGACTTGATTTTATCCTTTGGGAATTGATAGTTGTTGATTGCTATTGGTGGGATGTCATGTGAGTGACAGGCTGTCCCGCTCTCGTACCAGTAAACACGTCATCAGAGAAGAGAAGACATGTTGTTGCAAAGAGAGGGGAGATTATTCCGACTAAAGATTTAGAGAGCATATGACTTAAAAAAAAAAAAAAAGATCTGCACAGATAAATAATATGCAATATTCCATAAAAAAGAATGGTAATATCTAATAGCCTTTCTTGCCATATTTCCCTTCACACTGAGACTCCACCCTCTCTTTATATTTACTCTTTACATAGTAGTAAACTGAAATAGCGCAGCTTTGATAAGCTAACACATACACAGCAGCATGATATCATGTTCTCATGGCTGCACAGTGGAACAGCATCCCCGGAGGCTCAGCATGTGTTCTCGTAGGCTTCCCTCATCCACCCGCTGCAGGGGCTCAACAGATCAATAAATGGGAGTTCATCAGTTAGAGTGAATTGCCTGCTGGTGACCTTCAGCAATAACATGCATCAGTAATCACCAGGGCTTCTCCCATCAACCACCACTCTGTGTCAGATCGTCTTTGCTGTATGTACACACGAACACACTCAGACAATACCTACTTTTCTTCTCACATAGTCTCTGCCTTCTCTTTTTCTCCGTAATCCCCACATTCCCCCAAAGAAAGACACAGTAAAGTTTCTTTTAACTTCTCTGTCTCTACCTAAAAATAAATCCCACGGTAGGCTTTGAGATCCGTTTATTTTGCCGGAACTCTTTTCTTTTTCTTATTAAAGAGCATGTAGCATGGTATTTGTCAGTAAAGTTGAGAACACAATAGATAACCACGGCTCTTGCCAAGGCCCTGTAGTCCCACTCAGATCTATTTTAGATTATTGTTGCAGCAACAGGGCTCCAGTATAAAAAACCATCATTACACAGTGACTGAAACAAATGGAATCGGTTTGAGGCTAAATGTAAAAGGCTACTTATGGTTATTGCTGAAAAAGGTGTTACAGTATGTATGTGAATGGCTTGTGATATTCAATCTGAATGTTGGGCACTTTCTGAGAACAATCTGTAAATGAAGTGTTGTTTATGAACACAAGACCTTAATTTAAAAAAATGACCTACAGTCACGTCTTATCATAGTTCAGAAAACAAAATGTACTGTTTGAGAATATTATTTGTTATTTCCAGTGGGCACACACACACTCCAATCTATTTTTATAGTAATCCGTTCTAGTGAACATCACAAACACACACACAAAATTGCAAACACTCCTGATATAAATCCACTGATGTACAACTTACAATTTGGTTCAATTGGTTATTTGGAACTCTCAAAACACTGACCTACAAAATTCCAGATCAGACAGTGGTATTTACAGGTTGGATCATTGGATCATTGAATTTGAATCGAACCCATGACCTTGGGATTTGAGAACAACATGCTGTTTGAGCTAAAGGAATTCAGCACAAATTAAATCTACTATGGCCCTGGATCAATACATCACACAGACAATTTATCAAAAAGATCATGTTAAATTATTAATATGACCCCTTCCCTACCCACACAGCCACCTTTTTTTGTTAAGTAATGTCAATGTAATAATAGAAACTGGCAGCCATAAGCCTTAGAAGCACTTGTTTCCTTTGCAAAAAGATATGCTAATGTTTCAGACCTCTGACCTTCCACATCCCCATTAACCCATTGAGTGCTGACTCTAAACGCAGCCAGTCAAAAGTGTCTGACAGTGACGCAGGGCAGGTGTGAATCACAGGGATCTGATGAGCGCTTGTGTTCTCTGACAGGCTGTTTAGAGCGGGTCAGCAGGAGTGTCTTCAGCGGTAATGAGGGCTAACCACTGAAAACAATAACACCAACTGCTCTAATAACAGCAAGTAGCTCATAAACCCTAGGAGTCAGGCATCATCTTTTATGTTTGTTTTATTTTCCTCATCGCCTTTACTGTAAAAACCCTTCAATTAATCCTTTTATAGTTTCTGCCTAAGGGCTATGGTGGTCTTGAGATCGCCACCCACACTTTCACCACTGCTCTTCCCTCTGTCTTGTAAGTAACTACCAGCGTTCTGCATTTATTTAAAGGGCTGTTTTTAGCATTTGCCTCTTAGGTCTCACTGAGCAGCTGGATGGAGATAAACGATTCACTTTGCATTTCAAATCACTAATTGTTCAATCGGCTTCCACTGGTCCAGAACCTCCATGGGTTTCTTCTCTTAGAGTGCTTAAAGGGTTAGTTCACCCAAAAATGAAAATTATGTCATTAATGACTCACCCTCATGTCGTTCCAAGCCCGTAAGACCTCCGTTCATCTTCGGAACACAGTTTAAGATATTTTAGATTTAGTCCGAGAGTTTTCTGTCCCTCCATTGAACATGTATGTACGGTATACTGTCCTTGTCCAGAAAGGAAATACAGACATCATCAAAGTAGTCCATGTGACATCAGTGGGTTAGTTAGAATGTTTTTAAGCATCGAAAATACATTTTGGTCCAAAAATAACAAAAACTACGACTTTATTAAACATTGTATTCTCTTCCGGTTCTGCGTTCACGAGTCCGCAGTGACGCTGGTGACGTAAGACGCTCGACCGAACCGGAAGAGAATACAATGTTTAATAAAGAAATAGTTTTTGTTATTTTTGGACCAAAATGTTTTTTCGATGCTTCAAAACATTCTAACTAACCCACTGATGTCACATGGAATACTTTGATGATGTCTGTATTTCCTTTCTGGACAAGGACAGTATACCGTACATACATGTTCAATGGAGGGACAGAAAACTCTCGGACTAAATCTAAAACATCTTAAACTGAGTTCCAAAGATGAACGGAGGTCTTACGGGCTTGGAACGACATGAGGGTGAGTCATTAATGAAATTTTTTTCATTTTTGGGTGAACTAACCCTTTAAGACCTGGAACCTTCTGAAAGACACTTATGTCCTCAAATGTATCATTTTTACTGTAACTAGAGCTTGGCCGCAACTGTAAATTACTGTGAAAAGATTCCTAAAAATGATTGGAAGGAAAAAGGAAGTTATACTCGTCACTACGTCAGACTTGTGAAGGACATGAGAGTTTCATTTATGTAGATTTGATGCGGTGCAAGTAAAAATTAATTTGTAACATTTTATAAAATATCTGAAAAAACTGCCAGTAAGGAGCAATTTTGCATTAAAAATTAATTCAATGAAGCTCATGGTAGAGTATGGTAACACCACATACTTGAACATTAAACAGTTAAGTAAACAGTACATATATTTGAAATAAATGCGGTTCAATTGAATGTTCTATACATCAAAGAATCATGTAAAATATGTCAGTTTCCACAAACATATTAAGCTGCACAATTGTTTTCAACTGTGATTTCTGAAGGATCACCTGACACTTTGCCTTTAAATATGTGTCTTCCAACAAAGATAGTAAAACGTCTCGGTTACGTATGTAACCCTAGTTCCCTGATAGGGAACGAGACGCTGCGTCAAACGCTGCGGGAACGCCCCTGCGTTGTGCGTCATGAAGCACGTATGGAATCAGCCCAATGGAGAGATGAAACGTTATAGGCGGGTGACGTCATCGACCAGGAAACTATAAAGCACCCCTAAAAACACAAGCGCATTAGCTTCTGATAGGCTTGAAGGAAGCGCTAACGGGAGTGCCGGGAGTATGGCGGAGCGACGCAGCGTCTCGTTCCCTATCAGGGAACTAGGGTTACATACGTAACCGAGACGTTCCCTTTCAAGGGAACTTCGAGCTGCGTCAAACGCTGCGGGAACGCGAATACCCACGTCGCCATAGGACCAAATGACCGCCATGTGAGAACTAGCGCACAGAGGACGAGAGCACCTGTGCCCCAGGGGTAGAGCTTAAGTCTAGGTCATAGAACTTAATAAAAGTATGCGGTGAAGACCATCCAGCCGCATCACAAACATCACTCAGGGAAACCCCTGACAATAGAGCTTTTGAAGCAGCCATACTCCTGGTAGAGTGAGCTCGAACAGCCAAAGGTGAAGGCTGGCCAGCCGACTCATAAGCAAATGAGATAGCCTCGACCACCCACTTGCTCATTCTCTGTTTGGACGCCGGACACCCTTTCCTGGGTGGCCCGAAACATACAAAAAGTTGTTCTGATTTCCTCCACAGGGCAGCTCTGTGGACATAAGCGTCTAATGCCCTAACAGGGCAGAGTAAATTAAGTTTCTCCTGGTCCGATGACATAAATGGGGAAGGACAGAAAGCCTGCAGAACCGTAGGTCTAACGACATTAGTAGGGACCTTAGGAACGTACCCTGGTCTAGGATGCAGAAAAACTTTAACCATGCCAGGCGAGAATTCCAGGCACGAGGGTGAAACCGACAGAGCCTGCAAATCTCCGATTCTTTTTAGTGAAGAGATAGCAAGTAAAAAGATAGTCTTAAAAGTGAGAAACTTCTCGGGAACTTCTTCGATAGGTTCAAAAGGAGCTAGGGAAAGACCTTCTAATACAATGGCCAGATCCCAAGTCGGCACCCTCGTACGAACTGCTGGCCTCAGCCTCAAAGTGCCACGGAGGAAACGGGTTATAAGCGGGTGTCTCCCAAGAGAAACTCCACTGAAAGGGACGTGGTAAGCAGCTAGTGCCGCCACATACACCTTTAGTGTGGAGGGGGATAACCCTGTGGAGAAGCGCTCCTGCAGGAATTCCAGCACTGCACCCACTGGGCAGTTAACTGGGTCCTGCAGGTGTTCTCCACACCAAGAAGTGAAAAGTTTCCACTTCAAGGCATAAAGCGTCCTCGTGGATGGAGCTCTGGAGTTAAGAATGATCTCAACAACCTCGGTTGAGAGACCGGAGTCTATGAGCTGGGCCCCCTCAGAGGCCAAGCCCACAGTTTCCACAATTCTGGGCGGGGGTGAAGTATCGTGCCGCCCGCCTGGGAGAGTAGATCCCTCCTGACCGGGAGCTCCAAAGGAGAACCGTCCAGGAGAGAAATCAGGTCCGCAAACCATACTCGGGCCGGCCAGAACGGGGCTACTAGTAGTAGGCTGACCCCGTCCCGGCGGACCCTCTCCAGAACTCCTGGTAACAGAGCAATCGGGGGAAAGGCGTACAGACGTGACCTCGGCCACGGCTGCACCATAGCATCCAACCCCAGGGGGGCTGGATGACTGATGGAGAACCACCGATGACAATGCGTGGTCTCCTTGGAAGCGAATAGGTCCACCTCGGCGCGACCGAAACTCAACCAAAGGAGCTCCACCACCTCCGGGTGGAGTCTCCATTCCCCTGGCCTCGGCCCCTGCCTCGACAGGGAGTCTGCTACCACATTCAAATACCCAGGAAGATACATTGCTCTCAGAGATAGTAGCTTCCCTTGGGACCACAGGAGGATCTGACGGGCCAACTTGTAAAGCCGGCGAGACCGCAGGCCCCCCTGATGATTTATATAAGAGACCACCGACGTGTTGTCTGATTGAACTAACACATGATGGCCTCTCAGGTCTGTTAGGAAGTATTTCAGAGCCTGAAACACAGCCAACATCTCTAGACAATTTATATGCCACGATAGATGATGATCCTGCCACAGACCTTGGGCTGGGCGACCACTCATGACCGCCCCCCACCCTGTGAGGGAAGCATCCGTCGTTAGCGTTATGCGACGACAAAGAGCCCCCAGCACAGGACCTTTGGATAGGAACCAAGTTTCTCTCCACATGACCAGAGCACGAAGGCAGCGCCGCGTGACTTTGAACGTGCGGAGCGGATTTCCCCTCGGGGAGAATCCCTTGGTCCTGAGCCACCACTGTAGCGGTCTCATGTACAACAGGCCGCAAGGTATAACGTTGGACGCTGCTGCCATCAGACCCAACAGTCTCTGAAACTGCTTCACAGTGAGTAGCTGGCCTAGCTTTACTTGTTTCACAGCCGAGAGAATCGAAGCGATGCGGGTCGGAGAGAGTCGCACCCGCATCGAGACCGAATCCCAAACGACACCCAGAAAAGTGGTCTTCTGGGAAGGAGATAATACACTTTTCTTTGCGTTCAGCCTCAATCCCAACTTTCTGATATGAGCGAGGACGACATCTCGATGCCGAATCACCATCTGCTCCGTCTGAGCTAAAATCAACCAATCGTCGATGTAATTGAGAATACGAATGCCCTGAAGCCTCAGAGGCACTAGTGCTGCATCCATGCATTTCGTGAAAGTGCGGGGAGATAAAGCTAGGCCAAACGGAAGAACCCTGTACTGGTACGCCTCGCCCCCGAAGGCGAACCTCAGGAACTTCCTGTGTTGTGGAAGGATGGAAATGTGGAAGTACGCGTCCTTCAGATCTATCGTGACAAACCAGTCCTAGGATCTGATTTGAGACACGATCTGCTTGATAGTGAGCATCTTGAATTTTAGCTTCCCTACCGAGCGATTCAATAGGCGCAGGTCTAAAATTGGACGCAACCCCCCATCCTTCTTTGGAACGATGAAATATCGGCTGTAATAACCTGACTTCAAACTGGGAGGAGGAACCCGTTCTATAGCCTCCTTTTGAAGGAGCGTTTTCACCTCTTGTTCCAATACCAGAGCCTGCTCGGGGCCCACCACTGTGTGCAGAACCCCTCTGAATTTTGGTGGACGACACCTGAACTGGATAGCATAACCCTTTTCTACTGTCTGCAGGACCCAATGAGATATTTTTGGAAGGCTTTTCCACTCTGCCAGAAATTCTACTAAGGGTACCAGTCTCTCGAGACTGGCCTCTGGTGTAACTTGAGCAGCAAACGAAGCGCCCTGTAAGGCCCCTGAGGGCACCGAGGAGGAATGGGCACCGTAAAAAGAGGTGAACACCTTTCCGCCTCGGTGGGGACCACCCTCAGTATCCTGAACGCCTTGGCGTCAGGACTTCTTCTTAGCCGAAGCCTTCTTAGCCAATATAACTGTCCTCAGATCAGTTCTATTGCTAGAAGGCTTCGGCTGAGAGTGTCACGGCTGAGCCCACTGTCCAGCAGGGGGAGCACGAGACGCGACACTCTGCCTCTGCTGCGCTCTATGTGATGAGCTCGTAGACGGCCGGGGCTGCTCCCGCCCAGCAGCCCCAGGGACGTGAACTTTCAGGGGAAGAAACTTTTTAAAAGCTGCAGTTTGTTTCTTCTCTTCCTGGAATTTGTCGATAACTGAGTTTACAGCATCACCAAACAAACCCAGGGGAGAGAGAGGAGCATCTAAAAGAAAAGCCTTTTCTTTCTCTTTAATATTGGTTTGATTTAACCATAAATGTCTTTCTGCGGCCACCAGAGCTGCCATAGAACGACCCACTAGCTTTGGCCGATTCTCTGGTGGCACGCAGGGATAAATCAGCAGCCTGACGCAGTTCGCGAACTACGTCAGTACTGACCTCCTCACTCTCACCCACGTCCCTTAGCAGATCAGCCTGGTATGCCTGCAAGATTGACATAGTATGCAGGCATGACGCAGCCTGACCTGCTGCCGAATACGCTTTACCCACCAAAGCCGAGGTGTTTCTTAAAGGCTTGGTGGGTAATGCCGGTGCCTTAAAAGATGATGCTGCATCGGGGGAGAGATGGCTCGCAAGCGTCTCTTCCACACGAGGCAAAGCACCATAACCATGAGCCTTAGCTCCCATAATATTTGCATATGTCGAAGTCTGGGGACTAAATACTCTATATGACACCGGTTTTCTCCACGATTTCGACACCTCGGTGTGGAGATCGTGGAAAAACGGCAGGCACCGGCGTGGAGGCTGCACACGTGACGGCAAAAATCTCTCATCCAACTTTGATTTAGAAACAGACTCCTGTCTAGTCACTGGCCATTCAATATTGAGTTTTTCAACAGCTCTTGTTAAAACCTCCATAAGCTCATCACTCTCGGGAGTGTGGGGTGGCGAATCCTCCACATCTCCCTCAACACTAACAACATCCAGCTCCTCAGAACTGGATAGCTGCAGTATTGGTGCCTCAGCCCGAGCGGAAGAAACCGCAGCGCGTGCTTCCGAACCCGGGACTGAGGCACTGGATCTCACAGGTGAAGGGAGAGATAAGGCAGAGCCCGTCTCAACCCCCGCTGAGAGATCCATCTGCGATCCCCACGATAAGCGCCGCCGCTCTGCCTCGGCAGAAGCGGGACCCGAACCGCGGGGAGGGCGCACCGAACCGCTCTCCTCAAAGAGCGCCCGGCGGGAGCGAAGCGTCCTTAACGGCAGACGCTCGCAATGCTCACAGTCAGCCCCCTCAAGAGCTGACTGGGCATGCTGCACTCCCAAACAAACAACGCAAAGATCATGTGTATCCCCGCCCGTTAGATAACGCGAGCAGGGAGGAACACATTTCTTAAACTGTTGTTCGTCCGCCATATCTCTCAATATATAGATAAATTGTTTGTGTGGTGCAGGGTATGTAAAGACAGACAATATCACACAGGGACAGATTCACATGTAGCGCGACTGAAAGCACAGAAGCTAATGCGCTTGTGTTTTTGGGGTGCTTTATAGTTTCCTGGTCGATGACGTCACCCGCCTATGACGTTTCATCTCTCCATTGGGCTGATTCCATACGTGCTTCATGACGCACAACGCAGGGGCGTTCCCGCAGCGTTTGACGCAGCTCGAAGTTCCCTTGAAAGGGAACCTGAAATCTGGAACATTGGGGACCAGCCAACAAATAAGAAAATATTAAATATTATGTACTTTCTCAGTTTCTCAGTATAGTCAGTAGAAAGTCCCCACTATGATTTAAAAGAAAGTGTGTGTGTGTGTGTGTGTGTTTGTGTGTGTGCGCGTGCATGTGTGTGTTTACCAGGTGACTGCCTTTTAGAGAGAAGCCATTTGGAAATTTCTCAGTGTGCCATCTGTGCCTGTCAAAATGATGATTGATGATCTTAAAATCTGAATATGAATATATATATATGAAAGTATGGAAATTAAGTTGGTTGTGGCAGTAGTGAAAAGTTACTTTTAATAGCAATCCATTTAGGATGAAGCTACATGAGACAGGGGAACTATCCCCATGAGGGATTCAATAAGCAAGGGATCACTCTCTTTCTCCTGACTCTTCTTTGTGAGCATGTGATGTAGATTGTTGCATTTATCAAGCATCATTGAAACAATCTGAGATGCCATCTGCTAACTGCAAACACAGAGATATAATAAGAGTCTCCTCAGGCAGACAGACTGAAGCGCAATCATGTCCGTCATGCTGTACTCTGAGCAGCCGGGAGTGATTATGGCCTGAATGGCGACTCACCATGAAGGTGGTGAAGGGGCAAAATAAAGTTAATCCCAACACTGTCAGAACATTAACAATGATTTATTTGTGCAGACACATTTAAATAAAGCTCCCTACACAAAAGAACAACTATACAAGCCTGCAGAAAATATAACATTTTAAGGTTGATAGGAACAATGTAACTGTAGAGGGCAAAGTAATTTTGTATATGTAAGGGGTATGTAAGGGGCTCAGTATAAGTTCAAAATGTTAAGCTCAGCATTTGTGGCATAATGTTGATTACAAAAAAAAAAAAAAATAGTAACTCATCTCTTTTTTCCTTTAATTTTTTTTTTTTTTTTTTGAAATTTTAAGCTTATTTTAGAATAGCACATTAATCATGTTTTAATGGGTTAATAAGGTAATAAGTGTTTTTTAGTTTTAGTTTTTCACACACACACATACACACACACATGTGTGTGTCCATCAGTATGTGTGTATGTGTTGTATATTTATACATAACCATTTTTAAATTTAACTGTTTAAGTTTAACTGAAAAATTAACCACAAACGTATTTGCTTATTTAATTAGTAACATAGCAATAAAGCTAAATCTAAAATATTTATGATGCAATTTTTCATAAAATATGATCAAAATCCTAAAAGTTTAGTAGACTTTGAGTAACAGATTTACAGTTTTACTACTGAACTCCACTGTAGTATATGTTTGATTTTTGTATTCTTAACTTGCACGTCACCATCATTGAGATGAATGTGTTGAATGTTAAGGATACAGAGTGGAAAACTTAGCATTAACTTCTTTACTTTGAAAGCTAAGAGCAACAAATTTAGCAGAAGTGCGCATTGTCATTCACTCAATTGCGCAGCAAGACTGGAGCGAAACAGAGCTCGGGTGCTGCTGAAGTGCATAGTTTTTCAGCGACAAGTACTGTATATGCGCAGCGGTCGCACAAATGGTTTGTCAGAGCTGTGCTCTTCTGTTGACAAGCTCAGGTTAATTCTCACACTTTAAAAGTATTTATAGCACCTAATGTAAAAACAAAAAAAAAAAAAAACAGGTTGTGTGACTATAAGAATTGATTACCTCAAAATGTAACCATGAAGGTCCCAGGGAATTTATCTTAATTAAATACATACACCTCTGGTTATTGTTCATGTGCAAGTGATTACCCCTCCCATCTGATGGTTATGCTAATTTTTTTGAACAAAATAGGACTTTTTACATTTAAAATAGTTAACCCTATAGGTCATTTTAAAACCGGGATTAATCCTGGGTATTCATAAACGGATGTTTCACACTGTACATTCCTAAACCCTGGGTTAATTATTTGCATATTTGCCGTTTCAGTGTCATTGACTAGATGAACGCAGCATGCGACCGGTTTACATAAAAGATCTAGCATTACGCATCCTCGTATTGCCGACTGTACTATCGAGTTTATCCTGAATGGACATTTCGGACAAATGTAAAGGTAAGAATGAAACGGTGTCTTCTTCACTCAAAAATTGTCGTATTTTACATTTTTCCTCTCAAACACTGATTTTACTGTTTATACAATGCTCAGTGTTTGTCCAAAGCACGCAAATATGAGTACGCAATCGGTAACATTCTAACACTGCATCGTTTCACACTGTACACGTTTGTCACCGCAATGCAGGGTTAACACCGCAAAAGTTTCATAACCCCGGGTAAAAAGTGGTGCTAAGCCCGCTTCTAAATTACAAGTGTGAAACGTTCCTTTATCCGGGGTTAAAAGTTGTGTTTAGAACCACGATAACCCGGGGTTAAGCGCAGTGTGAAAACCCCTAGTGAGAAAACCCCTAGTGAGAAATACAGATGCAAAACGGGACTGTGAAGTGAATGGAACTGTTATAGTACCACACTGCTGTGTAAAAATGCTTAGTAGACAGTCACTCAATGTTGTCAAGCGTACTCAATTTCAAATAAATCAATGAACTTGAGTCTCAGGGCTTATTTCGGGCTCACGTCCAAAAGCAGTCCCAAAGCTTCTACATGGGATCCCTGGAAGGGGGATGGATTGGACAGCAGACATGTCTCCAGCTGCCCCTCCCAGAAGCACATGCTCCATGAGCATCTTGGGCCCGATTCAAATAAAGCGGCTGCGTGCCAACGACATTAAGCATGTGTTTATTGCTTTTAATGAAAGCCAAGGGGAGACAAATAAATCCTCAAAGGCTAAGCTGTTATTGCTGCCTCCTGGTGGGCTGTGAAAGTGACCTAGACATCACAGAGAAGTGGACACTGAGAGATAAACATTAGACCATTTTTTTTTTTTTTTTACATTGATCCTGTCCCCAATCCAATCCTTAATAACAATCAAATCTAAGAGCAAAACCCAATGCCAAATCCCAAAACCCAATTGTAAAATTGGCACTGGCCAACCAGAAGCATGTGAAGCGCAATACAGAAGTGTTTTGGGGAGGTTTAGTGAGCTTTGGTGGGGGTTGTATTATACCGGTCACCATTGTAGGAGGCTGTTGACATCTCTCTCAAGCACTGGCTGATTCGAGTGCTGCGCCAGTGATGGCTCGCTCATTACCCCACTGCCTACTGTATATTAACAGTCAAGCGTGGGGATTTCTGCCTCTCAACACATCATCTGCTCGCTCTCTCACACTCCCACTCGCCTCTGTGCTTTGCTCTCTTTGCTTTCTTCCTTTTGATCCCCTCTCCTCTTAATTCATTACAGATAAAGGAGCCTCCACAATGGATCTGTCCGGTTTAGATAAAGACAATAGAGGAGCAAGGTGGAGAGAAAGCAATGGTCCAGTTATTGTACAAAAGGCACAGCAATGCCAGTATTGGCCACAGTACACAGACTAGCATCTGTTTTGCATTCAACAATCAATGTAAGTCATGAAACAAATCTTTTTTTTTGTGTCATAATTTACTGTTAACATATTGTTTATAACAAGGTCTTTTGATGAATGTTCCAGTTGATTTGTACATATAAGCAAAGACATTGGCCATGCTTTGATGCTCACTGTATGGAGGAAAAAAGACATTTGAGATTTTTTTGCGTTCAACAAAAAGAGGATATTATTTTCCTTTTTGGAAGAACTACCTCTTTGGTATACCTCCAAAATATAAACAAGACCATTTTTAATGATTTCCAACATCCTACATGTGCTAAATTAATTATGCACATTTGTGTGGCATGATTGAGGACTCTGAGAGGGATATTAACGTCATTCACTTATTTCAGTTGAAGAGCTATTGACCCCCTTTGCTTTCCTTTCTTATTTACTATTATGACAGCTGGCTGTCACTCCTCCTTCCTCAACCTCAGCCAATCATGTCACCCCGCTGAAGCTGTTACAGCCAATGGGCTATTGATTATCTGTCTTCGTTACTTCTCAGATGAGATTTAGGATGATGCGATCGGGATCACTTCGGCAGAGGAGGACGAACAGCAGCAATAAAGATTTATTAATTTAGTTAACGCATTTATCATGCAGATAGGTTTAAATCTGTACTGAAATGTGTTAAGAAAGTGTGAATTAATTTTCATGATGGTTTGATGATGTAATACATGTATAATATAAGACAATCACTAATACTAATTCAGAAAATTCACCTTTCTTTTTTCTGTTTCGCCACTGAGAAAAGTCACCAAAAAGTACAATGATTCTACTGTGGTGTTTTGGACATTGAACTGATTTTGATATACAGTATAATGTGGCAGCAGTACCATTTCTTTTATTCTTTTTTTTGGACATGTTCCATTATACTGTAATTAATGTGGTAAAAACCAGGGTATAAGTGCTAACACTTTCCATATAAACACATCAGGTGCTGTACAGCAGCTGCATGTTTTACTGCAAGTAATCAGGCTGCAGTTTCAGATCTGCACCTGGGCATCAGGCCAGCATCACAGACAACCTCTGCTCTTCTCCTCCATTGCATCCGTTTATCAATAAGATCCGCACGGGTGCTCTCCGGTACGGGAACACGGAACAGAAAGATGAGGACAGAGCAGCCTGTTACGCAGCACATTCACGTATAGAGTATTCCTCTGAGACTGCAAAAACAGACAGAACCAGCCTTCACTCATACACGTATCTCCTGTTCACACTGCTGTGTCTTATTTTTCCTCATATTCTTAACCTTTTGCCAGTCCCTTTGGGGTGTGGATGTGCAGTGTGTGAGTGGGTGGTAGTAGATTAGTTCAGCGGGAGTGGAGGGGGACGAGGTTAGGGAGGTTACAGAGTTAATACCTCTGTGTTCAGGGGTTTCTCTGTGATTCTCTCATCTCACTGGGGGAGTGAAAAAAGAGTCACTTAAAACAAAGAGTGGAAAGACAAAGAAAGAGAATGAGAAATGGAGAAAGAGAAAGAGAGGAGGGTGGGAGGGGACAGACAAAGTAACTCAAAGTCTCTCGCTCAAGAATGGGTGTCTGCTCCTATTTAGGATGGCCTGTCTGGAGAAATGTCAATGAATGCTGACAGAGCAAGACCCGGAGAGCTGTTTTAAGATGAGCGTGGCCTCCGGTCTGATAAATCAACTGAAAGTTTCATGATCGTCATGTTCTTTAAGTCACCCAAGTTCAAGAAGGAACACAAAAGGAAAACTTTTTTCCATGCAATTACAACAAATGGGACTTCCAAGCTTTAAGAAAGACACAAAACAAATTCATCCACGAAACAGATTGATTCAAAACGCACAAACGTATTCATTCAGCTGAAGAGCAGCGGTTAAAGTAACAACAGGTAGTTTTTTTGCTCTCGGGCTCCCCCTACAGTTGGGAAACAGTATTGTCCTCTACTACTGTCGTAAACTCTGTCATCCTACATGCACGTGCAATTGTTGACAACCAGGATAGCCCTGAACACTGTAGGAGGAGGTCACATGCAGGTGTTCTGCTTGCGTCGCGTGTGAAATGTCTTCATCCCAGGTACAGTGGCATATATTTCAGCATGTCATATGAATATAATTTCATGGGTTTTACTTTTTTTCTAACGACAAATGATCGCGATGCTCACGTTTACAAGCCAGCGTCATTATAGTAGCCTAGTCTATTGGTTACCGTTTTACTGGATCTATATGATACTTCAATGCAATGTTTGAGTGGTTGATAATAACCATATATCATCAATATTATAATATCAAGCTACCATAAATGAATCTGCAAATTTTACAAATCGATTTGCATTATAGCTTGAGGCAAGACAAATAAACAAATATCACAGACATGTTAGGTATCCTAAAATATGATTTTATTAATAATCTTCCTCCTTTCTTTGTACATGTTGAGTAGACTACACTTTTTAGGTCAAACATTTGCTATTTGCATTTCATCGATTGCAAAGTTCAAATCAGAACGAGAATACTAGCGATAGCTAACCATCAAAAACTAGAATATCGTTTACTAGCTACCAGATTGATAATTCGCTACTACTCTAGCGAATTAGAGAGGTTAGAGAGAGGCATTCTTTTTTCGATGGGGGGTTCGATGCTCCCTGCACACGCAAGGTCTCTCGCTCGCTTTCTCTCTCTGCCGTCCGCGCGCGTTGGAGCACAGTCTCTGTCTCGCGTGCGCGCTCGCTCTAGATTCCGGGAGATTTGAACTAATTTGCGGTATAACTTGTCGATCACGAGTGGCTCAACAGGTAGATCTATAGATAAACTCATCTTTCAGGGATTTGACCGACCGGGTTGACAATTTAGCGTGAGAAACCGGGGGTGTGGCGTACGTGTGAGCGTGTGAAACCAATCAAATGCGGGTGTCTCACGGCCAATGCGTGAGAGTTGGCAGCTCTGCAATGTTGATCCTCGTTCTGCCTTTAACGCGATCACTTTCTCTTTTTCTCTTTTTGCTTTGCTCCGATAAAACCTTTGCTTTCTTGTTTTTCTGTGCTGCTTCGGCCATGACTATAACATTTGGCTCGCAAGTCCGATTTTAAGGAAGTGGGGGTGGTGGTGGAAGTGACGTATATGCCGTAAAGCAGTCGAATTTTGTAGTTCTCTTTGTTCGCCGGTTACTACCCGAAACCCGAAGTTTAAAAGTACGATTAAAAACGCTACAGACCCCGTCAGGCTATGGCAGACGTGTCATTCAACCTATTGTAAGTCGATGTACCATCACAAGAGACTTGGAAATATATTATGAAGGTTGAAAAGTTACCTGTTGTTACTTTAAGGAGATTTCATCCAAAAATGATTTACTCACTCTTAGGTCCTTCCAAACCTGTATGACTTTCTTTCTATTGTGGAATAGAAAAGAATATATTTAGAAAAATCTCTCATTGTTTTTGTCCATACAATAAAATTCAGTGGTCATTAAAGCTGTTTGGATACCAACATTTTTCTAAATATCTTCTTTTGTGTTCCACAGAATCAATAAACTCAAACAGGTTTGGAACGACAGGAGCATGAGTAAACACCTGAACTTCATGAGTATATTGACTACTTTTAAGATTTTTTAATAGGGCTTTTACATTATTTTTAACTAATGACAGAAAAGTAAGCGTAGCGTCAGTTCTGGCAGGTCACATTAGTCAAGCTCGCATCAGCTGACTCTCAGCTGATACACGTCTACGAATATGACGCCTATCACTGTATTCATATATGAGCTCCTTCTTCAGTATTATCAGCAGCTATCGCGTTTCTCGGGAGGTAATTACCCTCCTCCATCCCCAGCTCCTCCTCTCGTCAGTCAGGATTTGGCATTCTGATTCCCCCTGAATCAGACTTAAATTCTCTAATTATGTCGTACATTAAAATTAATTAATGATATCGGCATACATTCATGTTGGTTCTGTTCTGTTTACCCTAAGGGGGGTTATTGATGCTCTCCCTGCTCTTATTCAAGCTAGGCTGCATGGATGCGCAGGGAGTTGTTGCCCAGAACAGAACCATACCGCCAATCCTAACTGTCAATCATATTTGATGATAGTGGTCCTGACAGAAATGACCATTACATTGTTAAAAATGTCTAATTTAGTCTTTCAAATGAGTCAAAATGAGAGTAAGTGCAAGATTAGAGTTTTTTTCAGGTGAACAACCGCTTTAAAAATGAAAAGGAATCACAACCTAATTCAAAGAGGTGAAAGTAATGGCACTTTTTTTTGTGAGGAACAACACTCTCTCAGTGATAATACAAATCAGTTTCAGTTTCCCAGAGCAAAAAAACTCATAGGCGGCAAAGCATGACAGAGGACTTGAAGAGAGTGAGGGAGAAAAAAATACCTTGCTAAACAAATCAAATTACGTTTGCATCCTATTATTCTTATAATATTGACGATCTAGTGATTATAGTATCAACATCACAACAGGATCATGACATTGTTTTTTTAAGAGCCCATCAATGTTTTTTCGAAGAAAAATATATTGCAACTTTTAAAGAAAATATAGAAGTCTGACATCCGCCTGTTAGAGGCCGTCTGAGGAAAAACATCCGCTTCATCTTCCCCCACAGAGCAGCACCACACTGGGGTAAGAGGGGACACTGAGCAGCCCCATTCATTATTAATCAGCTAATTAAAAGAGGTTCACTCCCCCTATCACACAGCAGATGATGAATGGAGAGGGAAAGACTAGAAAACAGGACAAGTCCCCTGAGGAAGCAGGAAGAAAGTGAGAGAGACCAAATGGGGGAAGTGGGAGTGAGATGCATCTAAGATGTGAAAGGGACCTTGAGTAAACAAACAGCAAAGTTTCTTCTCATTTCAAGTAACTGAATCCTTATACGACAGAATATTAGGAAGACAAGTGAGAGTAAGAACCACGCTGAACTTTATGCACTCAAATCTGAGTGTAAATAGTGACCCAGTCTAGATATCAAATACTATAACTGAATAAGAAAAACAAAGTTTGAAGCAATATTTACTTTTTTTTGAAAAAAAAACAAGGTGCAACTAAGCTAAAATTCAGCCTTGCCATCACATAAATAAATTACACTTTAAAATATATTACATTTCACTTTTCTCATTATTGTTTATACTTTATTTTTGGTCAAATAAATTGTCTTGGTGAGCAGAAGAGAATTCTTTCAAAAAGATAAAAAATATATATATTTTATATTGTATTGCCGTACATTAATACACATTAGTACATTTACATTAATTTATGTATTATGAACAAAACATGAACACCAATATGTTCACATATTAGCATTAACCTATTACTAAACGCTGTCAAAACGCTGTCTTTTTTCCCTGGTTTTGTGTTGTAAGTGTATTTTCTGCCCCCCTTTTTCCAGTGTTTCACCCCCTGTGATTTGTTCTTGTTTCCTTTAGTTTATGTTGTTTGTGCTGCCTTGTTTGTTCCCATATTTACCCTTGAGTGTTTCCATGACTACTAATCACATTCACCTGTCCCTTGTTAGCCCCTTGTTATCTTGTGTATTTTAACCCCAGTGTTTTGCCCTACATGGCTGTTTTGCTGGTGTCCTTTCTTCTTGTTTTCCCTGTTCCTAGATGTTGTGCTCCTTGTGTTGTTTGGTTCTTTTGTTAATAAATATTATTACTGCAATTGAATCCTACTCTCCTGCATCTTTAAAGCTCACCCACATTATAACCATAGTACCACCGCATTATTTTCTTATAAGGGAACTTTGCATTTTACTGCCTGAGAAAAAAATTGGCAATCACTGCACATAAAATTGAAACTCGAGCACTATTCCAAGTTTTCTAACACTATATGGCCGTATCTAATTCACAGCAACATTGCAGCATGTTTGTCTGCAATTCCGCCATCATGCAGACTTTTCCCAGAGGTCCTAGAGAACTGCACATCTCCTCTTTAATTACGAGCCTTTTATATAACACACACACACACACACACAGCTCAACCTGCTTCCTCAACTTAAAAACTAATTAAGCCACAGGAGGGAGCATGCTCCAGTTTTTTCCTCCTCAGCCATGTGATATGAGAGAGAGTGAAAGAGTCCTGGCATCTGAAGAAGAGGATGAGGCAGAGAATGTGCCCTAACACAAACAGATCATGCTTTGAAATGCACATATAACCATGTTTTTTGTGTGTCCGGAGGGAATGCCTTCCTATATTCTGTCCTATAATGACCATCAACACACCCAAATGCTGTAACAACTACTAAAAACAAATATAGAATGGAATTAGGACACATGCTTGATTTCCACTGAATGCACACTTCCATACGCTCCCTTTTTCTGCATTTCCTTTTTTTCCAGCCATATCTTCTTATTCATACCACACCATTACTTACTTTGCATATGATGCTGAGTCAGCTTCATACCTACACATATGCCTGCAGGAACCACATGGCAAAGGGACCAGTCAAACCCATGCCAGTCAAGTTAATTGAAACAGAGGGCATCAGAGTCGACTGGTATAATGATTAGTTTATAGCGCCTTTAAATATTTCAGGACTACATTAACGGAGAAGATAATGTCAATGTATTTTCTAGACAGACAGCGGCGTAGTATCCAATGGGTGGGACGTGAGCAAAACGGGTGTTAGGCTGCCAATGCTCACTATCCTCCACAGACATCCCATCATGCCTTTGCTTCCCTTGATCTCCACATCCAGAATGATGTCTTGAATTAGACACAAGACTCAGCATTCCTCCTTTACCTTCCTAATTATCTCCAAACAGCTGTTTCCATATTTCAAAATACAAACATCTTACGTACACACATGCATCCATAAACAAATGAACATATTTTGTCATTTAAAAAGGTGTCCCGAATTTTTCAAAGCATCTGAGAGGAGACATTGCAGGTTTGTGAAGAGATATTATATTATTATGCATGCAAGCTTGTGTTTGAGGCTATTACACAAAAGAGGTGCTATTTTACAATACATTAGCCCAACTGTATACCTCTCAGATGCCTGAAATGAGTGCTGACCAGGGTGCCATTAGCAGGAGACATTCCTATTGTCATTAAGCCTTACTCTGTAGATGTGCTAACGTCATTTTATGACAGATCTTTTCACATAGCAATGCTTTCATGTCAGTATAGCTTCATTGATGGGGAAAGAGAGCAATTGCATGGCTCACCAAAATTGCATTTAATTGGAGAAAACTTTCAATGATGTTGTAGAGTTTGACATTTCAAGTCTTGAATTGGTCCTCCTTAAGTATTAAATGTTTGTCCTTAACAGCTCTTTTTCCATTGCTGTAGAATCACAGCTTGAAACCATTGCTACACAACAACACTGTTTAAAAGCCTTATAATATATAGCAAGGCATATAGCAATTTACCAAGGTATTACCATCTCATACCATCATTGTAACAGTATACTTTCATATAATTGTTTGTATTATATGAGGGTGTTAATATAAAAAAAATGTATGGCCAAAAAATGATAAATATTAACATGTATTGTTTAAATAAATAAATAAAACAAATACTAAATACTTAGAACAATAATTTTAAATGATACAAGTGAATTTAAGCATCACAACATTGTAATGTGCAATGTGAAACATAAATGTTAATTTTGCGATTTGATAATGGTTACATTAGTAGTGTTATTAAGATTAAAGTGAGTGTTAGATGACAGAAAAACGTAATCCAAATGTAAATGGATGAATTAAGCTTGCACATTAGAAAAATTAAGTTGTGGTCACATTAGCGATATTTTGGCACAATTTATTGGGCAAAAAAGGCCCATTACCCATTATCAATACTATAGCGACACATGAATCAAGTCATTTTCAAACCAAACAGCTTTCTTTTGGTCAACAATGTGAATTTGAACACTAGCGAAATCTAACTATACCTTTAAATTAGGGATGTGCATTTGTGTCCATTTTTTATTTAGAGTTTTGATTAAAAAAAAAAAATTTTAAACAAGAACTTGGGGGTGGTGCGTGTCCCTCATGGCGATAATGAAAATATTTTAATTAAAACACTGTAGTGTTAATGTTAATGTTAATGCTGACAAAGATATTACATAGCTATCAAAATATGACTAGAAAATGAACACTCCGATCATCAATAATGCATCAATATTTTCGAAAAAGAAACATCTAAAAGGAGGAACAGCTGCATGAGGTAAGGCTGAAGAGTGAATGAACACCAGTAAACTGAAGCCCTGAATTTAAACTGAATTTTGTATGACATATCCTATATACGATTAATCAGATAGCCTTGATACACAACATAAACGTAACATTACAACTTGTATCTGCACAAAAGAACACAAATACAAGTGAACTAAGCCAGAAAGTGTTACTCCCGTTGTGGACGCGCTCTTCCCGTAACAACGCGCCACTAAAACAGGGGCTAAGCACAAATAATTCACAACATTCTATAGTGTTCTCATTATAATGTTACGTATATGGAAGATTGGCACTGCACATCTTGCAGTTTATTTTCATCTACTTATCAAGTGATTTTAATTAAAACACAGGCCTACTGTTGAAAAAATATAACAAGAAAAAAAATGACACTGCTGGATTAATAATAATATCATCAATGTTGTTTTTATAAAAAGGAAACATCTAAAATTAATAGGACTGTCTCAAATAACCCAATTATAGTCATTATTGTCAACATCCTGTTTGAGCTGTGAGGAGTGAAAGAACACTGCGTAAACTGCTGCCCTGGCAGCAATGCTGAAACACGGGCAACTAAAGCACAAAGAATTTACAACATTACATTACAATAATGTTCCCATTATAATGTTGTGTATATGTGGCAGTTTGGTGCTGCATATCTTGCACTTAACTGTATTTTCATGAGCAAAGTGATTCCAGGCATAACTGCACGCTTTCAAAGCCATAGTTTCACTTTATTTCGCCAGTGTGGAATTAAGTGTGCTGTCGTAACGCTAACCAATCAGACCTCAGGTACCGCCCTAAATGCCACAATAACCAATCAGACCTCAGGTACCGACCTAAATGCCACAATAACCAATCAGACCTCAGGTACTGCCCTAAATGCCACAATAACCAATTAGACCTCAGGTACTGCCCTAAATGCCACAATAACCAATCAGACCTCAGGTACCGACCTAAATGCCACAATAACCAATCAGACCTCAGGTACTGCCCTAAATGCCACAATAACCAATTAGACCTCAGGTACCGCCCTAAATGCCACAATAACCAATCAGACCTCAGGTACTGCCCTAAATGCCACAATAACCAATCAGACCTCAGGTACCGACCTAAATGCCACAATAACCAATCAGACCTCAGGTACTGCCCTAAATGCCACAATAACCAATTAGACCTCAGGTACCGCCCTAAATGCAACAATAACCAATCAGACCTCAGGTACCGACCTAAATGCCAATTAGACCTCAGGTACCGCCCTAAATGCCACAATAACCAATCAGACCTCAGGTACCGCCCTAAATGCCACAATAACCAATCAGACCTCAGGTACCGGCCCTAAATGCCACAATAACCAATCAGACCTCAGGTACCAACCTAAATGCCACAATAACCAATCAGACCTCAGGTACCGCCCTAAATGCCACAATAACCAATTAGACCTCAGGTACTGCCCTAAATGCCACAATAACCAATCAGACCTCAGGTACCGACCTAAATGCCACAATAACCAATCAGACCTCAGGTACTGCCCTAAATGCCACAATAACCAATCAGACCTCAGGTACCGACCTAAATGCCACAATAACCAATCAGACCTCAGGTACCGGCCCTAAATGCCACAATAACCAATTAGACCTCAGGTACTGCCCTAAATGCCACAATAACCAATTAGACCTCAGGTACCGCCCTAAATGCCACAATAACCAATTAGACCTCAGGTACTGCCCTAAATGCCACAATAACCAATCAGACCTCAGGTACCGACCTAAATTCCACAATAACCAATCAGACCTCAGGTACTGCCCTAAATGCCACAATAACCAATTAGACCTCAGGTACTGCCCTAAATGCCACAATAACCAATCAGACCTCAGGTACCGACCTAAATGCCACAATAACCAATCAGACCTCAGGTCTGCCCCCTAATCAGACCTCAGGTACCGGCCCTAAATGCCACAATAACCAATCAGACCTCAGGTACTGCCCTAAATGCCACAATAACCAATCAGACCTCAGGTACCGGCCCTAAATGCCACAATAACCAATTAGACCTCAGGTACCGCCCTAAATGCCACAATAACCAATCAGACCTCAGGTACCGGCCCTAAATGCCACAATAACCAATTAGACCTCAGGTACCGCCCTAAATGCCACAATAACCAATTAGACCTCAGGTACCGCCCTAAATGCCACAATAACCAATCAGACCTCAGGTACTGCCCTAAATGCCACAATAACCAATCAGACCTCAGGTACCGCCCTAAATGCCACAATAACCAATCAGACCTCAGGTACCGCCCTAAATGCCACAATAACCAATCAGACCTCAGGTACCTCCCTAAATGCCACAATAACCAATCAGACCTCAGGTACCGCCCTAAATGCCACAATAACCAATCAGACCTCAGGTACCGCCCTAAATGCCACAATAACCAATCAGACCTCAGGTACCGCCCTAAATGCCACAATAACCAATCAGACCTCAGGTACCGCCCTAAATGCCACAATAACCAATCAGACCTCAGGTACCGCCCTGAATGCCACAATAACCAATCAGACCTCAGGTACCGCCCTAAATGCCACAATAACCAATCAGACCTCAGGTACCGCCCTGAATGCCACAATAACCAATCAGACCTCAGGTACCGCCCTAAATGCCACAATAACCAATCAGACCTCAGGTACTGCCCTAAATGCCACAATAACCAATCAGACCTCAGGTACCCTCCTAAATGCCAGAATAACCAATCAGGAAAAAAATCTATATATGTTTTAATGTCACAGCGATCATTGCTTTCTTGATCGTCGCTGTCACGTCAGAGTACATGGGTACTCACGGCACATCCCTACTTTAAAATATCAACAAATTTAAATTGTCAGCTAATCAACATGGTACCAATGTATCATGCAATGCTACTTTTTTGTAAGGTTGGTCTGTGAGCTTAAGAAGAATCAGCAAGAGAATGAAAGGGAAACACAGAGCGTAAGTAATTGTCGGGCGGTATTGAGAGCTCATGGGGCAGTCATTCGTATTAATGTCTATTACACCTGCACAACAAATACATCTGCAACCAACCGGCAATCGGCCGCACATATGCTCAATGCTTCATGCTTTATCTAGCTAGAAATTTCCCATTAACTCCAAGCAGATCCTGAAGGATTGGTCTAGAGACATTTAGCTCCTGTCCATTGCATCCATTACACTTGTTGTGTTAGTTGGTCACCATGATTGACTTGATTATCAAAAGCTTATCTGGTGCACATACTTTGCTTACGAAAAAGCAAATGCTCATAACAGGAAAGAATAGATGGCTGTCGTCGAATACAATTGACTTGTGAACCACACTATGACTATACCGTAATAGGTGTGTAATAGTAAAGTCAGCACTGAATAAGATGTGCTGAGGTTTTGCTTGAGATGTAACATGGTTCCCCTCCAGCAGGACTGCACAGTTCGCAGTAATAGGTCATCCTGAGGCTGTTAGGTCTCTGCCTCCCCCCAACTGTGAACCTGTCAGACAACTCAGCCTGCAGCGAACACATCAACACACACACTCACACACAAACTCATGTTAACATGCTAAAATGCAAGCCTGAATTTTCATCTAAAAACTTCAGTATCTAACATTTTCTTGAATGTCCATTTTCACTGATGTGTTAATTATAAGTATCTATCAGATGAACAAGCTGTGCAGTTTCTGTAGTAACTGATGATTTAAAAAAAATATATATATATATATATATCACAATTACTTATTTTATTACTGTAAAACTACAAACGTATAAAAAGAAACTGCGAGATGCATTTTTTAATAAACAACCAGCAATGCCAGCATGTATTAATATACCACCATGGCACATTATCCCTTAAGGCTGTTTAAATTTCATTCAAAGGTTGTCCACTTTTATGCCCGTTGTTTTTAAAACATCTAGAGTCGACCCCCTTGTATAAAAAGAGCAGTAGAGCTGCCCGAGGCTTTCCAATGCTGGTATATTAGTTATGAGAATTTCCCGTGTACAGTAAAGGACGTTCCTACTGTACTCCTGCTGTGAGGGGAATTCTGGGCTTCTGTTCTTACGTAAGCGGTCAAAGTCATTACTCTCTCTATGCTCTGAGCAAGGACCCCTTCCTCAAGGATCCATGAAGTGGGCCAAAGCATCCATCATGGAGGCCCAGAACTGAGACGAGCTCAGAGGCTCACAGGGGCCGACTCAGGAGACCGGGTGTCATTCCCCAGGGTCCCGCAGGGAGATACAGAACACAGCATGGAGGATGAAGCCTGCTTTTCTCCCTGGATAATACAGTACACGTCCATTTTAGCTTTGTATTTTATAAATTTCTTCAGTGTTATTCAGGAGATAGATAGATAGATGAATTTCCTGTTGATCTCTCATCTTGGAATGACACAGGAAAGGTTGCAAATGCTACATCCCCCGCAGCAAAGACATGTAAAGTCAGAGAGTAACTGTGAGGCTAAGTGGTTAGGGAAATGGACTGCCGATAGGCCCAAGCTGCCTTAGTGCCCTTGAGCAAAGCACTCCAACCAAATTGCATCAATATATGTTCAATCACTCAAGTACAGAGTCCACAGAAAATGACTGTCAGCTCCAAATAACAGGGTGCCAGGGGAAAAAAAACCATCACATTTAAAAGCAGTCTTACATTATGTTTATCATTCATGAGGTTAAAACATAGCCTTTCTTAAAGCATAGTCTTGTTTATTTTTTGCTAAAACTAACAGTTTAAAAATGGCAACTAGTCACTAATTGAAATCATGTTTAGAACTCAATACAGGTGGAGACAAAATCAATACTGTATAATATTGTGAAATTTCATAACTATATTAAATATATCATGAAGCCAAGAACCTACTAACTCCTTTCTTTTGACATTTAATAACAAAATACACTGGTTACATCGCATAACGAGTCTTTTATTTTATTTGAAAGCACAGGCTGCAAAATTCAGTGTAATTTAATGCATCCCAATTACACAGATTGAAAATGTCCTGTCTGCAATGCATTCAAATCAATTCACTTTGGTTTTACAGCATTAACGGGAAGAGCAAGCTGGATAAGGATCGTGCAATTTACAAGCAATGTCACGTAAAAGTCGTACTGCATTACAAAATACTGCAATAATTTGCGAATCACAACCCAAAAGTAAAGCATCACAATGAAATGCATCTTTCACAGCATCCCTGGTGATTCCGACCTCCTCTCTTCCAGTACTGCATGACTTGGATCCGCACAGCAATGCGTACAACCGAGAGGCTTTGGAAAATAAATAGTCTCTTTTCTCTCCACACTGTTTCTGTGTGTCTGTCTCTGCTGCTGTACTGGCAGGCTACAGAAGTGATGTGAGAGAGCACTCGAAAAAAAACGAAAACTGACTGAGAGGTTTTATTCCCTGCTGGCCGCCGGCATGGGCACTTTCTGTGCGGGAGCACTCTAAAGAAAGAGAGAATAATGGAAGGGGTAGCACAGTCCGTTCACACATATGCAAAATAAAACTGTGCAAGAGGGATCTGGACGGTGAAGTTTCCAGAAGATTCTGTCACATGTCTGTCCGGTCTTGTGTTGCACATGGGTGTTTGTTATGTTGAGCCATGTGCTCTCGTCATTGTTTGACCCCTCCCTCTTGTTATCTGATTATTGGTTTATTTGCTCCACCTGTCTGTCTCGTTACCCTCCTTGTTTGCCTCCCTATTTAGTCTTCCTGTGTTTGCTGTCCTGTGCTCGTTCGTTGTATTTGTTACGTTGTGTTTGTGCCTTGCCTTGCCTTGCCTTGCCTTGCCTTGCCTTGCCTTGCCTTGCCTTGCCTTGCCTTGCCTTGCCTTGCCTTGCCTTGCCTTGCCTTGCCTTGCCTTGCCTTGCCTTGCCTTGCCTTGCCTGCTTTGTTGGATGTAGTTTTTGGTTTGTTTGTTTTTATGTTTTGTCTTTATTAAACACTTTCTCGCTCTGCACCTGAATCCACGGAATTATTTCCACACGCATCGTGACAGAACGAACGAGCCACATGTGGATTCAGCGGAGCGAACTTTGTCCGGCTGAGAGGGAGAATGGGATCTCTCTTCTCAAATATTTCTCCCTGTGTGCCCAGAGGAATGAGGAGAGGAGGGCAGCTGAGTCTTCCTCACCGGTCTCTCCTGGAATGGGATCTTCATCATCGGATCAGTCCAGCGTTGGGAATCCGTCTATGGTTTTAACCAACTTCGAGTCTGCACAGATCCGTCAAAAGGGAGGGAGAAGGAGAAGGAGACATAATCCGTCTGCCCTGTCAGAGACTGTTCACGTCACGTCTGCCCAGCGAGAGACTGTTCACGTCCCGTCTGCCCAGCGAGAGACTGTTCACGTCCCGTCTGCCCAGCCAGAGACTGTTCACGTCCCGTCTGCCCAGAGAGACTGTTCACGTCACGTCTGCCCAGTCAGAGACTGTTCACGTCCCGTCTGCCCAGCGAGAGACTGTTCACGTCCCGTCTGACCAGCGAGAGACTGTTCACGTCCCGTCTGCCCAGCCAGAGACTGTTCACGTCCCGTCTGCCCAGCCAGAGACTGTTCACGTCCCGTCTGCCCAGCGAGAGACTGTTCACGTCACGTCTGCCCAGTCAGAGACTGTTCACGTCACGTCTGCCCAGCCAGAGACTGTTCACGTCCCGTCTGCCCAGCGAGAGACTGTTCACGTCCCGTCTGCCCAGCGAGAGACTGTTCACGTCCCGTCTGCCCAGCGAGAGACTGTTCACGTCCCGTCTGCCCAGCGAGAGACTGTTTACGTCACGTCTGCCCAGCCAGAGACTGTTCACGTCACGTCTGCCCAGCCAGAGACTGTTCACGTCACGTCTGCCCAGCGAGAGACTGTTCACGTCACGTCTGCCCAGCGAGAGACTGTTCACGTCACGTCTGCCCAGCCAGAGACTGTTCACGTCATGTCTGCCCTGTCAGAGACTGTTCACGTCAAGTCTGCCCAGCGAGAGACAGTACACGCTCTGTCTGCCCAGTCAGAGACTGAGCACGTCCAGTCAGCCCAGTCTGAGACAGATCCGGAAATGCCCATTTGTGTGGCCGCCAAGGCACTTACGGACTATTTAGAACGTCTGGCGCGGATCCTGGATATGTCTGTATCTGCTGTTTCCGAGTCAGAGCCAGTGTCTGCTGTTCCAGAGCCGGAGCCAGTGTCTGCTGTTCCAGAGCCGGAGCCAGTGTCTGCTGTTCCAGAGCCGGAGCCAGTGTCTGCTGTTCCAGAGCCGGAGCCAGTGTCTGCTGTTCCAGAGCCGGAGCCAGTGTCTGCTGTTCCAGAGCCGGAGCCAGTGTCTGCTGTTCCAGAGCCGGAGCCAGTGTCTGCTGTTCCAGAGCCGGAGGCAGAGCCAATGCCTGTTCCAGAGCCAGAAGCAGAGCCAGTGCCCGTTCCTGAGCCGGAGGCAGAGCCAGTGCCTGTTCCAGCGCCAGAGCCAGTGTTTGTTTCTGTTTTTGTGTTTGTTCTTGTAACAGTTTCAGTTCTTGTGGCTGTACCTGAGCCGGTGTCCGCTGTACCTGAGCCGGTGTCCGCTGTTCCTGAGCCGGTGTCCGCTGTTCCTGAGCCGGTGTCCGCTGTTCCTGAGCCGGTGTCCGCTGTTCCTGAGCCGGTGTCCGCTGTTCCTGAGCCGGTGTCCGCTGTTCCTGAGCCGGTGTCCGCTGTTCCTGAGCCGGTGTCCGCTGTTCCTGAGCCGGTGTCCGCTGTTCCTGAGCCGGTGTCCGCTGTTCCTGAGCCGGTGTCCGCTGTTCCTGAGCCGGTGTCCGCTGTTCCTGAGCCGGTGTCCGCTGTTCCTGAGCCGGTGTCCGCTGTTCCTGAGCCGGTGTCCGCTGTTCCTGAGCCGGTGTCCGTTGTTCCTGAGCCGGTCTCCGCTGTTCCTGAGCCGGAGCCACCACCACGGCCGCCCGAGGGGTCTTCACCGCCCTGGCCGCCCGAGGGGTCCTCACCGCCCTGGCCGCCCGAGGGGTCCTCACCGCCCTGGCCGCCCGAGGGGTCTTCACCGCCCTGGCCGCCCGAGGGGTCTTCACCGCCCTGGCCGCCCAAGGGGTCTTCACCGCCCTGGCCGCCCGAGGGGTCTTCACCGCCCTGGCCGCCCGAGGGGTCTTCACCGCCCTGGCTGCCCGATGAACTTTGTTTCGCCCCGGCCGCCCGAATTACTCTGTTTCGCCCTGGCCGCCCGATGAACTCTGTTTTTCCCTGGTCTGTCCCTCCCGTTCCCCCCCTGGTCTGTCCCTCCCGTTCCCCCCTTGGTCTGTCCCTCCCGTCCCGCCCTGATGTTTCCTTACTGTCCCGCCTTGGCCTAATGGAGCGTCTGGTAGCCGCTCCGTAGGGAGGGGGTTATGTCACATGTCTGTCCGGTCTTGTGTTGCACATGGGTGTTTGTTATGTTGAGCCATGTGCTCTCGTCATTGTTTGACCCCTCCCTCTTGTTATCTGATTATTGGTTTATTTGCTCCACCTGTCTGTCTCGTTACCCTCCTTGTTTGCCTCCCTATTTAGTCTTCCTGTGTTTGCTGTCCTGTGCTCGTTCGTTGTATTTGTTACGTTGTGTTTGTGCCTTGCCTTGCCTTGCCTTGCCTTGCCTTGCCTTGCCTGCTTTGTTGGATGTAGTTTTTGGTTTGTTTGTTTTTATGTTTTGTCTTTATTAAACACTTTCTCGCTCTGCACCTGAATCCACGGAATTATTTCCACACGCATCGTGACAGATTCTACCTTTCAGTTTAGTTCTGAATATATGCAGCCATTTCTATTATTTCACAGCTCCTGATCCATACGACATAAACATGCTCTGTGCAGAAATACTCAGCATTTTACACAAAGCAAAAGAGTGGTGCAGGGATGACTTATTTTTTTAGGCCAACCCGGAATTTAGCATCATCCTGGTGCCCTCAACAAAAAACCCAATAGGATAGTTCCATTGGCTTTTGGATTATTGCAGAAAATGAGGTCTGTGTCGAACAAAAGCTTATGATTCTTATACGTTTTGTTCATCATGATAATCTTCACAAATGATTTATGAATTTTGAAGCGTAAATACCATCAGCAGAAGTCAAAAGCTAAACGTAGGCTATAGAGGGAATACATTGACGTCACTTTCCCGCCGGAACACACACCCCTCAGCCGGACTGAAAGGCAAAAGAGCTGCTGTGTGACTGGAGTTAATAGGGGAAACTGAAAAAACGCGAGTAAAACAATGATTATCAGTTTAAACTAAAGGTTGGACTCAATATAGTGTTCCTTACAACTTACCAAAGATCCAGTGATCCATGGATATTAAAATGCAACCAGAAATCGTGTTTCCTGACTTTTTTAGCTTATGTGCCTGATTTCGACGCCGGGGATTTGCATGTGAACGCTTTATATAAATACAATATAGGTAGGTCTAAATCCGGATGATCACTCATATTAATGTTAGTAGTACTTTTAATCAAAAGTAGTCGATCTCCGAATGCAACGTAACATGAGGAGAGTAAAGATGGAAAGCTCCTAAAGATTGTTTCCATATAAATGCATGGATAATTCATTACTATAATTCATAGTCAGTTCATTATGTTGCATTCGGAGATTGACTACTTTTGACTGACAAAATTCCAGCCACCAGAAACACTAACTGATAAAGTGAGTTGTACAAAACCTTCTTTTTAGTAAACTTTGTGTATACAAACAATGAATTCAATGCTCAAGATCATGTGTAGAGGCCCTGGTGATACTTCGAGCACAGTTGTATGTTGTGTCGAGCCTCCTCAGTGTTTTAAAAACAGCGATTTTGATGCTATCATAGAAGTGTCCCATGCAGCTCCCATTCAAAAGGCATTTTTACCTAAAACGAAAATACGGTCAATCTTAAAGCTACACTGTGTAATATTTTAAGTTGATTTTTAGCAAAAAACACTTTGTTCTTTCAAAATTATATGTTCTCATTAATGTGTAATCACTTCAACCAACTAATTAAGTATTCTCGCAAGTGTATAATCTGCCATTTAGAATACATACGAGCGAGTTGCTCGAATGGAGGAAGCCATGTTGCGCCTCCATCTTGAAAATACATTAGGCAAAGCATACCTGGAATTTCAAGCTTCGCCTTTCGCGTTTTTACAGTCAGTGGCACCGTGACGAATGCGAGAGGGAGATTAATCGCGACTGCCGGCAGATTTGAAATAATACGGCCACCGTAGGAGTTAAAACGCCCTCGGAATGGGAGGGGCTAGAAATTAATATTCAGTTGGTAGTCATCACCGCAAGATGGGAGAAAATCCTAGCTTTAAAAGTGGTGTTTCCATTCTAATTATCCTTTTACACAAAAGTTTGACTCTGGTAGATTAACAAAAAGAGCCTAGGTTCAATTTTGGCAAGAGTTACACTTTAAGCATAAACCGGCCAACACAAGTAGTTTTTTGCATCTTACTCCGATATTGCACGGTATGTTAACACATTATCCTTCTTTCTGTCGGCTTACTGAAGTTCGCATGTGTGAAATGTGACAGGAACACATTCAGACAGAGCGAGCGTTTTGCAGGAGAGGAAGAAGGAAATATATCACAAACGCAGACTCTTTCATGACCTAGAAAATGTATATTTTGCAAATGATATGCGGATAATAAACATATCGTGGCCATGAATTAAGAATTTGTTCCCTCATTTCTGTAAATCGTGGCCATGTTGTACAAATCTGTTCCCTCGTTATTACAACGTGGCCACGATTTAGTAAAATGAGGGTGGTGAAACCAACATGCAGATAAAAAAAACAGAAAATTAGGACACTTGCAGACTTTTAGAGACACATAAATAGAGTGTTGTTTTCTTTGGGGATAATAATTAGGATGTGTATACTCACATGTTTTGAAGGTGTAAGGAAAAATACGTTCTTTTACAGTCAATTTAAACTACAGAATACATCCTAATTTTCAACCAGTTGTGCTTTCAGGCAAGTCATACTTTACACCGAATGTATGAACTAATTCACAATGGGTTATAGTACCATTAGGACTAAATCATCGGCATGTTGTCACTACAGGTGTGACCCTTCGTAACCTCGTAAACCCACAGAAGCCATAGAGAAACCAATCAAAGGCTTTTAGGTCAGTTATTCATAGCCACTTCTCAGCGATCTCATATCCTTAACTGGGAAAGAGAATAGATCAGACTTTGTTAACACATAATCATTGACTCGATTAGGGAATGGTGATAATTGGAGGGAGAACCCAATGGACTGACATGCTTCCAGCCCTTGGACTGCAGCCCAGATGTTCCCCACATCAATGAAAATCACACAATTAACAATTCTGCAAGAACACAGAGATAATGATCTTCGTTGAGTGTCAACTTCTCATTTCAAAATCTGTGCGCTTGCCTTGCCTACCGTTCAGTCTGTCATGAGAGATTTCTATATGATTCACAGAGCTGCTAATTAGTAGTCAGAGAGTCTTATCTAAGATTCAAACTCCTACAGCAGCACTTACTGTCAGGATTACTGATTGAGCTGGGAATGGAAACGATTAAGTAATAAGGAGAAATGTGAAATGACTTACACGATTGATGTTTAATTGATGACTATGGTGGCTTGGTGATGAAAGATGTGTTTTTTTATATGACTCAAGGTTTCAGTTTTTTCATGTTTTCACTAAATATTTATTTGACTGATATCTGGTGACTGTATGTGAATGAGCTAAATGCACAAGAGGGTCTCAAATCAATAAACAGAGAATTAAATACAGAGCTGTGCTATCCTGCATGCCTTTTACTTCCTTCCCTCTCTCTCTCTCTATCTCTCTTCTTCTCTTTCAGATGACAGCACAATGGCATGACCCAAATAGACAGTAGCTCTCCTCTGATTGGCTGAGATTACTCATAGAAGCTCCTTCACATCATCAGCTTTAATAATTCATCAATTTACGCACAGACTCCCCATAACCACAAGTCCTGGCAGATGAAGGCCAAAAATGAACGTCCACTTCGCAAGAAAAGTCTTAGAGATATCTGCCAGAGCATATACATGCACATTGCAAGACATAAACACATTATATATTGCTGAACTTGATCTCATTCATTGTTGGAAGGAATGAAAAATTTAGCAGTCAAACATTAAATTATGTTTAAACAGACAATGAAACAAATAGCCATTCAACTAATCTTGTAACACAGTGGTTCTCAATCCTGGTCCAGGTCCCACCCTCTGAAGGATTATGTGACACTAGACTAGACTAGCAATGGCTGCTTTTATGATATATCTATTCTCTAGGCAGAATAAATGAATCTTTATATCCTTGTGTGTGTGTAAGTATCACACAGCAGTAACAACTCTTTCCCACAGGCTAGCGATGATGCTATCAGCTTTCAGTTCCTCTCCAGCAGGGCACAGGGTAAGAAACCCACCTTAAACGCTCCCTCTGACAGACCCTCACGCTGGGGCAGGAGGGGGAGATGGAGCGAAGGAGAAGCTGTGAGTGACTGACAGATCTGTGAATGAATGCAGGAAACAGTCACCTCATTTCCCTCCAACAGCGACATGCCTTTATCCGTTCAATTAGACATCATGGTCGGTCTGAAGAGTGAACAGACAGGAGGGAAGAGAAGAAATGGAAAAGAGGAAAGATGGAATAGTGAAATGAAGTGAAAGGTGAGGTGAGAATAAGGGTTACGTGTCTGACTGGTTTCGAGGGTTTTATTTATATTGTGAAATAATATTAAAATTTAAAATAACAGTTTTCTATTTTAAAATGTAATTTATTCCAAAGCTGTATTTTCAGCATCATTACTTCAGTCTTCAGTGTCACACGATCCTTCAGAAATCATTCGAATATGCTGATTTGCTGCTCAAGAATAATTTCTTATTATTATCAATGTTGAAAACAGATGTGCGACTTAATACTTAATATTTTTGCAGAAACTGTGATACATTTTTCAATATTTTTTGATGAGAATAATGTTCAAAAGAACATTTCTTTTAAAATAGAAATCTATAGTAACATAATAAATGTCAATTTTGTTTAATTTAATTTAATTTAATTTGCTAAATAAAATTTTCTTTGGGGAGGGGGAAAAAACAACCCCAAACATTTGAATGGAGAATAGGAACTTTTCAATTTTGAGATTTCAACTTAATAACAAAACCCTTTTTTTTTTTTTTTTTAAACAGATTAACTGATCAGCTAAATTATGTCTGAATTGTGGACTGAATAGGTCACTTCCTCACACAATCAACACGAATGACTAAACAGCAGTTTACAGTAGGGGTGTAACAATATATTGTGGATAGTGACAATATGTATTGTGTATAAATTCACCCAAAATGAAAATTTCAGTGTGAGAAAAAAATTCAGTTATAGTGTTTACTACATTAAACTACGGTGTATAATGTTGAATATAATGTATAATAATGCAATGGGGGAATATTTGTGGGTCCTGATAATCCCAAATGTCTTATGTTACAAGTAAAAAGTGGCATACATTATTTTAAATATATCTACTCAGTGACAGAGTGCAAGCATGTTAGTCTAAAATAAAATTAATTTTGCTTCAAAATCATCAATATTTTTATTCTGGTGTCACCATTGTCCCGTGCATTGGGTTACCAGCACCAAGTCCAAGCCTATTCATTTACACTCACAATGTAATTCCAAATTAAGCATTTTAATTAACAGTACACTTTTTGTTAACCTTTTACCATATTTCTTGGAGTATCGCAATAATATGGTATCGTGAGTTTAGTATCGTGAAATGTATCGAATTGTGACATGAGGGTGTCTTTACACCCCTAGTTGACAGTATAACAAACGGAGGAAGAATTACTGTGTTGTGTATACAATATACTTGAAAGAAATGGGTTGAAAATGAAAATGTAAATCCTCTATTATTAACACACTAAAAACAACTCATATGTTAAAAATAAGATTTTTTTAAATAAAAAATAAGCAGCAATTGTTACATTGTTTAGCATGTTATTAGGCCAAATTTTGGGGAATAAAAATGTTGCAAAACAAAACACTGATTTATACCATTGCTTCCATTGCTGTATAATACTCTCACAACAATCACACACACATATGGCATGTGTAATGAACAAGCAGCCCATCCGGACCCCAAGGGCATGCTTTACAATGCAGCTGTGGTGACACAGAGTGATACAGATGACAACAGAGTGTGTGTGTGTGTGTGTGTGTGTGTGTGTGTGTGTGTGTGTGTGTGTGTGTGTGTGTGTGTGTGTGTGTGTGTGTGTGTGTGTGTGTGTGTGTGTGTGTGTGTGTGTGTGTGTGTGTGTGTGTGTGTGTGTGTGTGTGTGTGTGTGTGTGTGTGTGTGTGGATTTCATTGATATAACATGCAGCGCTGCATGTCGACTGAGCTTAACCATCCTGAGTGCGAGGCGTATTACAAGAGCTCGGAGATCAATACAACACAGACAGGCCGAAGAAAAGAGCTTTGATTAGGAGGATTCACTTACAGGCCTGATTTACTCAACACTTCATACACACAGAAAATGACTACAGCAATTTTACAGGACACATGTAACTGTGAGCTACTTGGATCGTCTCTAACACATGTGGCGGGAAGGTAATCATGATCTCATATTACTGCAAATGATCTGTTCAATTTTACGTGCTGCAGTAACATAAACATTTATGGTGCACATAGTAGTCTTATTACCAGTCTAGACTATGGCTTTGAACTAGTAGACATACCCCCACCCCAGAGCTGAGACACACACACACACTATATAGGGCCAAGGTACTACTAGCCAACGGCAGTGTCATGTATTAAAATTGCAGCATCTCTAAATGCCTCAGCTCTTCTCTCTCCCTTCTTCTCTCTCATTTCTCATGTTTTCAAGACACAGAAATACATCTGTGACTGCCACATGACCCAAATGCCCTTTGCTCCCTCTCTACTCCTGATTTTCTTCCCTCTATTACAGAAAATGAGAGACAGAGAAAGATGAAAAAGCAGCTGAAAAGAAAATGTCCTCTTCATCCTGACATACTTGCACAAATTCATTGTTTTCACCCACTCAGGCCCTGTTTACACCTGGTATTAATATTAATTTTGGTCGATCAGATCACAAGTGGACCCTAAATACAGGTGTAAACCGGGTCTAAAACATTTTGAGCTTGTCTACTTTCGACCACTTCCAGAGAAAGTCGAAAACGCATTCGACCAGATTGCTCTCGTAGATGTAGTGTAAGATTTTAATGTTTTTGAAAGAAGTATCTTATGCTCACCAAGGCTGCATTTATTTGATCAAAAATAATATTTCAAATTAAAATAGAAAACAGTTATTTTAAAATATTTTCAAATGTAATTTATACCTGTGATGGCAGTGTAACATGATCCTTCAGAAGTCATTATTATGTGTTGATATGCTGCTCAAAAAACATTTCTTATTATTATCAATGTTAAAAAAAATTGTGATGCTTTTTTTCAGGATTAGAGTTTAGAAAGAACAGCATTTATTTGAAGCAGACATGTATTTTTGTAACAATGTAAAAGTCTTTACTGTTACTTTTGATCAAGTTAATGCATCCTTACTGAATGAAAAAAAAATTATTTAAAAAAAAAATAATTCTGGTCCCAATAACATTTGAAAAGCAGTGTATGCAGGCCAACACATTTCTACACAAATTTTATAGAAGCTAAAATTCAAATGCTTTTTTTTTTCATCCCGACCAGCCCGACTACAGCAGCATTAGCTCAACCATTGATGTGCGTTTGGTGAGTGACTGTGTTTGTTTGACCAATGGCAGACAGAAAACCTGTTTGAAAACAATCTTTGGTAAAAATGTTGGTAAGACTTGAATAAAAATTGTATAACAGAGAAGAGAGTACTTGTACTGGAATTGAAAAAAGCTTTAGTTGTTTTGGCTAATTTAATAAAGTATGTCATTTCAGTGCAACTAGATGCACCAAATGGAATTGCATGAATATATTTTTTAAACTATATATTGTTCATTCAAACAGAGAAAGTTCAAGTCCAGCCCCCAAACTCACACCTTTGGCTAAGCTAATAATGCTATGTAGCTACAGAAAAATGTTAGCACCAGAGAGAACATTGTTTTACACTCTTCAAGTAAACCAGCCTATGTACCAGCCTTTTTATAGGAAAGCACTTTTAACAATATGAACATGCAAGTGGCAGGAAATAAGGATTGGGATTTTGAATTCTGGGAAATCTGCATTCTGTGTAGACCAAACTGTAAGTAATCATCTGTTCTTTATCTGGTATTATACGGGAGTTTCCTCCTCTCTTCTGCAGAGAGAACAGCACACAAGCAAAGAAAGCAAGTGCTATTTATAGATGCCGTCTCTCTCTCTCTCTCTCTTTCATTCAAAACACATAGGAAACCACACATCAGCTCCCACAGCACTGTCACAGGACTAATCCTCCATTCTAAACAATCTCACGCACCTACGCAGGCACATGTGCGCAAACATGTGCAGACACGGGCGTGGGCTTCTCCTGCAAAACACTCATATCAGAAGGCACTCTCCCCTTCCATCTCATGGAGAAGACTGTGTTCATAAAAGTCTCGTCCAATAAGAGAAGCGATACTTAAAATAGACTCAACTCACATTGAGACGGAGAAAGTAGCCCCAGGGCAGAAATATAGAGGAGAAGACATACGAACACACACGCTCAAAAGCCTGATGTAACTCTATCTCCAATAACATCCATCATTCCCTGAATGAGCTAATAAACTCACTTTTAAAGGGGAAATGCACAGAGGGCTCACGTTGCAATGACAGTAACGGAGCACTGAATTGTCCGCTATGAACTTCACAAAAAACGTGTGGTGTCTGGGAATTAGCTTTGCAAACTCATACTAATGCCCCTCTCTCTCAAATGATCCAAGACTGTTTACCACAGCCTACATCCTGTACTTACTGCAAAATGACCCAGCTAAAAGCCTATGAGAGACAATGTGTGTGTCTTGTGTGCTTTGCTGGCATTTTGCAGAGCAACATCAATGTCTGGCATTTCTGAAGCAAAAATATATTTGCATATTCTTTTTATGTTCTGCATGGCTCTATAGAATACTTGATTCAAAACACTTTATTTTGATAATCCACTTCAGACACTCTATAAGTAACTTTGCAACTACATGTCAACTACCACTCATTGGTGTATTAGTAGACTGTGCTTAAAGGTCCCGCTCTTCGCGATTCCATTTTTCAAACTTTAGTTAGTGTGTAATGTTGCTGTTAGAGCATAAATAATACCTGTAAAATTATAAAGCTCAAAGTTCAATGCCTAGCGAGATATTTTATTTAACAGAAGTCCCCTTTCAAAGCATACAGCGAACGGCCGGTTTGGACTACATCCCTCTACTTCCTTTTTTAATGATGTAACTAGAACAGTTTTTTGACTAATCTCCGCCCAGAGGAATACACAAAAAAGGGGGCGTGGTCTTGTTGCGCTCCCACGGAGAAGAAGCACTTCAGCTGCGCATGCATCTCCAATTTCTGGTAAGAGCCTGAGGCGTGACCTTTCCGGGCAACGTGCGATAAGCTGCTGTCGAATCACAACACAGGAACCGCTGGCACAATCAGAACTCGTTACGAATTTCTGAAGGAGGGACTTCATAGAACAAGGAAGTCATCGGGCCGTTTTTTGGACAGTGAAAACAGCGGTATACAGATAAGTAAATTGTGTGAAAAATACTGTTTTTTTACACGCGAAACATGAACACATGTTATATTGCACACTGTAAACACACTCAAAGCTTCAAAAAAACATGAAGAACGGGACGTTTAATATCTGATATATCTTAATAACACTTTATTTTGATGGTCCCTTAACAGACATTCTATGGATGGACTAAAAGTAACTTTGCAAGTACGTGTCAACTTTTTTCTTCTAACCCTAACCTAACAGCCTAATACTCTAATGAGAGTTAGTTGACATGTAGTTGCAAATTACTGAGAATTAGTTAATGTTACTTATATTTAGTAGAATGTCTAAAGTAGACTATAGAAATAAAGTGTAACCCTTGATTCTGATTGGTCACTTGCAGCATTCAGCAGTCAGATTTCCTAATATTCACAGTAGTCCATTGCAAAACTGTAGTATATCAGTCTGATCATCTGGGAAACTGAAACCAGTAAGGCTGACTGTACTTAGACGTTCTGATAAAAACTAAACATGTTCTTAAATGTTTTACGATAATTACCCTAATTTTTATCAGAACATATATTGCCTCAAAATATTTCAGTTTGCTATTACCAACAGAAATGACACATAAATATGCACTCAGGGACGGGCTTTTGGTGTGTGAGTGTGCAGCAGTTATGTGGGAGGTGGTGTGCCACGCATTTGTGGCAGTGCGTGCAGTGAAGCAAGGCCAAGCAACACCTGCTGCCACCTGACAGTGCCCTGCACCTCATCCATACACCACAGACACCCACATGCAGCACAGCAGATGGGCACGCAGCCAAGTGGAGAGAATCTGTGTGAGGACCTCATGGCCAGACACATGCTGTCAACAAAAAGAAAGATAGAAAAAAAATGAAAGGGAAAAAGGAGCACACAAGGTAAACTTTTCAAATGAACACATCCAGATATCACCAACAAAAGAAACTGCCTCTCTGTCTTTCCATCCCTTCTTCCCACTCAATATTTCTTCCCACCTCCCTCCTCCTCTGTGAGGATGCGTCTTAAGCAGAGGTCTCGCCTGCAGTCAGTCTGCCGGAACATTCTGGAAGCTGGCCAGAATGAGTGTGGGTGACTTCACCTTGCTATTATTGCCTGGCACAATGCTCCTCCAGCAGTCCACCACACCCGTTCAGAAAACACGTGATGTGTGGTCCTGGCAAACCCTACGTGATGGGGACATCCCTACAAGGATGGCAATAAGAGAAATCGTTGTCCTTGTGGGGACATTTTTTGGTCCCCATGAAGAAAACTGCTTATAAAGCATCGTAAGGGATGTTTTTTGAAAATGTAAAACTGAACAAAGTTTTCTGTGATGGGTAGGCTTAGGGGTAGGGATAGTATTAGGGGAAAGAATATACAGTTTGTAAAGTATAAAATCATTAAGTCTATGGAAAGTCCCCATAAGTCCCCATGGAAACCCAGAATGTGTGTGTGGGTAAAGCCTGAAATCACCAACACTGTGGATCTCTAACGGATAACAGCTTCAAGTTGGCATGAAATGGGAATTCACCTATTTTCTAAATGCGTGTTATTTATCTTAGTGTGAATGATTCACCTATGCACGTTTCTTTTATTTATTTTTTTACCTTGTCAAAAAATGTCATAACTAAATCTTCTGGTGAAACGACAGACTTTCTATCTGGTGACGTATGCGAGACTTCTCCAATTTAGTCTGGTTAGACCCATGCCATTTCTTCCAATTGAGTCGTATTCAGACAATTGCAAGCTCGCATTCAGATCTGCCTCGATCCAATCAACGACTGATGGATAGAACCAAGTCCACTTTCTACATTTTTTTTTCTTTTACGACAGTCTGTTTCACTCAGAGGTACACCAAAATATGGAAGAAAAGATTATTCTAGTACATTGCAACTAATAATGCTAATAATGTCTTAGGAGAAAATTGCCATCAATCACCCCATACAAAAAAAGTCATTGGGAACATGTTTGGTTACCAACATTTTTCAAAATATCTTATTTTGTTTTCAGCAGAAGAAAAACATTTATTCGTTTCCGAAAAGACACAAGGGTGAGTAAATGATGACAAAAGTTTCCCTCTCTTTTTTAGTCAGACTATACCTTTAAGTTTAGGGAATCCAAAGTATCAGTAGTTCTGTATAAAACAATAAAATCAATGGATACTCCACATGATAGAGAAATAAAAGTGTGTGTCAGCCTCTCTACTCCTTCACTGGACCCCTTATATAACACTGCCACCTTACTAATTACTATGAGTGCTCTGAGCACAGATGAAGTCTGAACATCAGTCTGGTGATATAAGCTGCCCTTTGTCTTCTTACTACAGCCAGGGGACAAAGGGAGGGAGAGGAAGTGAGAGGAGAGATAGAAACTATAAAACTGTGTGACACAAAACGCTTTAGGGATGTAGACAGAGTGATGTAAGGGATTGAGAAGGGTTGAGTATGTGAATGTTGATGTGTGATAGGGCTCCATCTCACCCATCAGCAGAATGATCAATAATAATGTTATTGTGCTGTATCGTGAGAGAAGAGAGTGGAAGCTAAATGGAATGAATGACACACACAGCCCATTACAGCAACACTCTCACTCATACACACTACTGTATGGACGCTACTTCAGTCCAACAGAGTCTGCTTCCAAATTCACCATTCAAGCTATTTTTGTCCTTCTACAGGTACGACAATAGATTTATTTTTAAATCATTTTAACAATAAAAAGCTGATGGTGTGGACATCAATGTATGATGGCACATTAATAAAGTTGTTGTCAAATGAATGCTGTTCTTTTGAACTTTTAAAAGAATCTTGGTTACACTTTATTTCGATGGTCCACTTTGGGCATTCTACTAACAATAAGTAACTTTGCAACTGCATGTTAACTAAATCTCATTAGAGTATTAGACTGTTAGGTTAGGGGACTTGTTTGGGTTAGTAGAATAAGCTGAAATGTAGTTGCTAAGTGACTTATAATGAGTTGAATGTCTGTTGAGGGCCCGTCAAAATAAAGAGTTAACAGATAGTACGCAGACAGTCAATGAAGAGTTATTTGACATGTTGTTTCAAAGTTACTTATAGTAAGTAGAATGTCTAAAGTGGACCATCGAAATAAAGTGATTACCTAAAAATATTATATTCATATTATAATAAGCACCCCTGTTTTTAACATTCGTCATAAGTTTAATCAATCCACCGACGTTTCTAAAGGGAGTGGACAGAGAGAAGACAGGATTTTGCTACAACAAATTGATGCAGACTTTTCATGATGTCCACACTTTGCTCTAGAGCAGGGCCACCCCAGCAGGTCTCATATTTCCATGACCCCCTAATGGAGACAGATGACTTCAATCCTTTAAAGTGAGGGCTGGCGGGAAGAACAAAGCTCCACAGAGAGAAAGAGAGAGAGAGAAATTCCAGGGTTCCCTCACAAATTGTCTTATTCTCTCTCTCTGTCTCCATTCCCTCTCAAGGGAAATGGCGACACTGTGCCCCATTTTGTCACTCTGAAAAGAAACCTTATTGGCTGTAAATTAAAGCTCTGCCGTGTTTGAAGGCTTTGAAGTTGGAGGCTTAGAGATGATCTAGGGCACACAGAGAGAAAAGGAGAGAGATTGGAAAGAGAAGTCCACAAAATTCAAAACATTTAGAGTAAAGCAGCTCTGAATAATCGCCCTTCAATCAGTCTCCTTTAACAAAAATATCATTCACAAGCATGACTCCTCCCTGCACATGCATTAATATTGCTAAACAGAGGGAAAATATTAATAAGCCGATCATTATTTTCATTTTATGATCAATTACTCTTTTTTCTAAACAAATAAAAAATAAAACACTAAAAACTAAAATCAAACATTTAAATGTGTAATTGAATTGGTAACACTTCACAATAAGGTCCCATTAGTTATCATTAGTTAATGCATTTACAAACATCAACAATGAGCAATACCTTTGTTACAGTATTTATTAATCTTTGTTAACGTTAGTTAATATAAATACAACTGTTCACTGTTAGATTGTTAGCTCAAGCAGGTTCATTAAATACTATTAACACAACTTTTGATTTTAATAATGTATTACTAAATGTTGAAATTAACATTAACTAAGATTATTAAATGCTTTAGAAGGTTGGTTGGTTTATTTAACTAATGTACTTAACTAATGTTAACATATGGAACCTTGTAGGAAATTCGGAATCACAACATAAAAAGTATGAAAAAATAATATTCATTTTGAGATTTGAAATTTTTACTGATTTTAAAGATTAACATTAAATGTTACATTATGGCAAATATAATCTTAACATAAATAACTATGGTACCGATATATGTGCATTCATATGGCCTATACTGTAAAAAATAATTGTACGATCTATAAGTTATAGATTCAACTCATTTTTTAAGTCAGTTTAATGTAATTTAAGTTGAAATGACTTAAACATCCAAGTTGATTGTACTTGATTTAAATCAGAAACTTTTTTTACAGTGTATTTTACAGAATATTCAGCCCGTTCTCATCCTTTGGCGTCATACATGTGACGCTTTGTACATTTCGTCGAAATCTTACGCACATGGCATCCTTTAGCATCAATATGAGACGCAGAACCCAAGGCGTCATACAGGTGACGCTCGTCTAAATCCGACGCACATGGCATCGTTTAGCGTCAATATGAGACGCAGATCCCAAGGCGCCATAACCGTACCCTACCCCAGACCTAAACCTACCCATAACAGTGCGTGTTATATTGACGCTAAAGGATGCCATGTGCGTAAGATTTCGACGAAATGTCATATGGCATCATCTATATGACGCCAAAGGATGAGAATGCGTTGGAATATTCATATATTCAGCTGTGCAGAGCATCAAAAATAAAAACAGCACCTGAAGGTCCATCACAACACAAAATGGTGCGCCACAGTATACAGCTCAGGAGATTATAATGAGAGCGAACTAGTTGTCACATTGCAATGTGACAAACACACTCATCCAGTCCAGATGTGAAATCTGAGGAAGGGTCTCTGTTTTGATATCTCTCCATTAGCACTGTGAGTATAGCGCATCTGTTTGTGTCTATACATGCTTATCTACTTATGTCTGTTAAACTCTGATGCGCGGTGTTGTGATGGGAGACAGTGAGGATGGACGAGAGCTGACAAGTCAGTAAAAGGTCAAAGATGCGTTTCTCTCATCTGTAAACGTTTTCCGTTACATCTTATCTTCACAAACAGAATGTTCCTCCTCCAAAAACGCCTGCCATTTCTGTACAAACTTCCATTTTATTTTCTTGCACTGTCAAAATTGAACAGGGGAAAAACAAATCTGATAACAGGATGTATGTTTGTGGCCGTATGCAGTAAATAGTGGATTTTCATGAAGGGCGTTCCATGACTTTCCTGACAAGTATTTCTCTCATCAAAAAAGTGGTTGATGTCATGCATTTTATCATGCTTTCCAATCTTCACACATATTTCATTAATTCTCCCGCCTGACCTTCAAAATATGAGCGGTATTCACACATACAAATATCCGTGGCCTGATTTATCAGCAGCAAATCCTCTTTGCCGTAGGTATCAGAGGACGGTAATGGTGTTTGTATCGGTCTACGGAGGTGGCATTCATCTTAACCCAGTTTTAGGCAATAATCTACATAAACTCCACCATCTCCTGGGAGACTGACTGCACAAGACAAATTACAGCTTCAGGGCAAATGTGATTGCGGGTCCTCCGCGTTTATGTGTGTGTGTGTGCAGATATTGTCCTTTGACAGCATTTTACAACTCTACGGAGTGCCCGGCCACCATGTAATCCAGTGGCGTTTAACACAACAGGAGTTTCGGGTTTGTAAACTGTAAATTTGAAAGCCAGTATCGGAGATCGGATTCGAGAATCCCACTCACACTCGCTATTTCGCACATCCCTTCTCAGGAGGTGTGATAATGACAGTTTGATTAGCTTTTAAGTGAAGACCTCTCTGGCATGTCTCCTGTGGGGCTTGTACACCTCATCCCCTATTAGCATGATGCACAACATCTGACCACAGCTGAACACATACATTAGTCACATGATTAGAGAGGAAAAACACTGGTGAGAGCACATGTGTTAAACTACTTTGCAGTCAGTATTCCCCATGCTAAGAATACATCCTCTCCCTCTACGGGAAAGGGAATAAAGCTAATCAATTCTGTCAACCAACAGAGAATTAAAATGAAAAATAACTTTAGACGACAAACTGTATGTATCTTGCTGGTAGTTGTATTACAACAAATGGAGATTTATGAAGATATAAATGCATGTGCACAGAGAGACCACATGTGCAGGGGACACAGTCAAGTGAATCTATTCAGGACCATGGACAGCAGCACAAGTCTGAAATCACATACGCTAAAAAGGGCTTTAAAAATCTCCTCCTGGAGCTGGAGATTCTGATTGATTTGCATACAAATGTCCTGACAATGGCGAATCAGCTCTGATGCAGCGTTTCTTTTAAGCAGAAACAAAGCTGAAGAACTTTCACCTTTTCTTTTGCTGCCTTCAAGCACTGCTATTTCCTTTGTGAAAAGCAGTGCTACTCCTTTTACCCACATTTAACATCTGATCAAAAAATCCTTCCATTGACCTCATTCTTACAATCATTTGCATACTGAACTGTGAATGGTCTAATTTTTCTTGCATATACTTAACCATTTATAGCCACCTCATCATGTGCTGATTCTTGCGTGCAGCTGACTGACATTTCATTTACGTAGACCTCGAGCAAGCCTTAAAGCAAGTGACCTAAAACTGTAACACCTTTGGACTGGTATTTACTTCAGGAAATGCAAATACAGTGTTATTTCTTCTACCCACATTCAATGTGATTACACTATAGCACACACACAAATCCTTTTATAGACCTCAAAATACACACCACAAAACCTCCCAGAAATCATCCCTGAGAAGCAGATGCATGACAGCAACAGGCGCCCAAAGTGACTTAATAGGCGGAAATTATGAATACATGCAAGGGGAAGTTCTGTCCGTTCACGGTTGCATTTCCATCCCTCACCGAGGCCTGTTCTCCAAACAGAGCCCTCGCAGTCAGATAAATGATGTAGCCGTGGAAAGAGGCATTCAGGTGGAACATTTTGCATTCCAGGTGACATGGCTCGCTCTTACATGAAGCGCCATCACTCCCTCTCTTCCTCCACTCCTCTGGCCTTTGCTTCTTGACGATTGATTATCATCAACAACACATCGAGAGACTTTTTACTGGGAAGTAGCTCGACGTTTAAATATTGGATGCCATGCCACACCAACAAGCGACACCCTTGTTGAATGACGTTTTATACGTTTGCATGTCAGCCAGCTTATGCATTTAGAAAGTTAGCGAGTTTGGATTTAAATTATGAAATTATGTCATGAACAATCAGATCATTCAATCCAAATGAACAATCCAGCTGTGTGTGTTTGTGATTTGGAAACTCAAGCAGAGTCTTAAACAAACCATCAAGATTTACCAAACCTCTGATGGTTTATTTAGTATAAAGCTTAAGATATTTTAAAGTCCCTCTGGTGGTGAAAATCCAGCTTTTAATGTTGTTTATATATCTATGTGGTGTTTATAATATGCTTTAAGATAAACCATGTGTAGATGCATAAGTCAACACCATTGCAGAGTATTTTCTCCTTAAAACTGCAGTGAACCAAAGACAGTCTCAAAAACGTGGTTTGAAATCGCTGGTGTTTCTGACGTCACAAACTACCTTGTAATCAATCACGTCAAAGTGTGATTTTCAACTGGTGTGAGTGAGTGGAGGCGGGGCTAATTTTCATATTCATAGAACCACATATACTAAATGAGGCAAGGGTGTAAAGTAACATTCAGGCTATTTTAAGGCATGAATAATTTTTTTCAAGGAAAATTATGGTGATCAAAGATGAATTTTAAGGGATAAAATGATTGACTACAGGGGGACTTTAACATAAATAAACATACAGTACAATAAGACTATTGCGCACAGACAGAAGATTTGTACGGTCTACACACCCATGTTAAGAGCGTAGGAGACTCAACCCACAATTTTACGCTTTCACGTTAATCAAAGTTTTTTTCCCCAATCAACCATGACCATGACAAGTGATGAGCAACACTACATTTTGGTTTCTCTTTCTGCTGCATTACACAAAAGCTCCTTGGACCAAAGTTACCCTCCTTATAAATATTATAGATCAAATATAGAAATTTTATTGTTGAAGTTGAGAAGCATTGTGTATATACCCCTTAAAAAATATATCAGTTTCCACAAAAATATTAAGCAGCACAACTGTTTTCAACACTGACAATACCAGAAATGTTTCTTGAACAGCAATCATTTCTGAAGTATCATGTGACACTTGAAGACTGTGTTTTTACTGTTTTTATTTAATCAAATAAATGCAACCTTGGTGAGCATAAATTAGCCACATAAAAAAAAAAAAAAAAAAAAAAAAAAAAGACAATACTGCCTAAGTGTTTGGCCAACAAAAGGTAGAATCACAATTACGTTGTGTACCATTTGGAAAAGCCCTCTACACCTGGAGAGCGCCTGTAATGCTTTAAACTGCCATCTAAGTAGGCAGCCCACTAGGTTTTGGAACAGAGCTACAGCTTCTCAGTAACTGAGGTGGTTAAGGTCAGAGTAAGGTCACAGGTTGGAGATTTCAGAGAGCGTCTCTCGCACAGCAGTCCTTCTCTCTGTCTCAGCGTGGCTCTCTGCTCCAATCACAGCTCTCCCTGCTGTGGGAGATAATGAAGGCAGGCGAACCCCTCTCGTCCGACGGCCTATCAGCATCACAGAGGTATAATCAGCACAGGCAACCCCCTCCAAGCACACAAATTATTCATCCCATGTCTCGCATTCCATCGCTAACCCATCTTGTCCCGTCTCTCCATCGCTTCTCCATCATTGAGAACTTCAGTTAGTTTCCCCATCCACCTCCAAGCTAGCGCTTGTGATTTCTATAGCACGTTGGTCGCTCGGATGAAAAAGTGTCAAGTTGTTGTCGACCTGCCATTTGTTCACCCTGCGAAGAATATTCGCATGGTGCCAGTGGGACGGCAAATAGGATAATTGCCCAATTCTGAGTCAGAGATGTTTTGACGACACGCTGCGCGTCAGTCCTCAGTCAGAACCTTCACGTGAAGAAACCGTGAGCAATGCTAAAATCATAGACCGCAGTCCAATAGGATGTTCACCAACATTTGCATAAATGCCTCTGAGACATCACAGTGCCTCAGATGTAAACTATGCTTGAGTTCCTCCCACTCGGAGTAGGGAATCGATTCATGAGTGATGCTTAGCGATGTGCAGCCGCAGAGGTACAGAGCGAACCAGACTGCATCAGGAGGAGGAGAAGGACTAGGATTGCGTGTCTTGCTGTCTGTGCAGCCCACTCATCATGCTATCTACAGCAGCCAAAAACATGACTTATTAAATGGTGAGTTCACCCGAAAATTATTAAACTGTAATTTGCTCACCATTATGTCATGCCAAACCTGTAGAATTTATGGGAACATGACAGGTGCATTTTTAAGTGAATATCCTGGCCACTCTTTACCTCAGAATCAAAAATAATGATGTCTCGGGATCCCCAGAGCCCAAATAATTTTTTTTTTTTTTTATAATAGCAGTCCATATAATTTGTGTCCTACATTTCAAGTCTTCTGAAGACTTGTTCAATTTGTGTGGGAAACAGACTAAAACTTAAGTCAGTGAACCAGTGAGATGAGAACTAGATCAGTCCAAATTGTGAATGAATAATTCAGACCAGATTTGTGAACTATATAAATTGATTGAGAAGATATTGAAATCGAATAAATCGTTACTCAATAGAACGATTCATTCATCAATCTGACATTGTAATCTGACTCAGCTTTTATTGAAATCAAGCTCATAAAACGACTCGTTTCGGATTTTGGCACATTATTATGTCATAGGGCAGAAGAGGCAGAAGAACATTAACGCCTACTTCTACATAATTGTCTCTTTAGCCCCGTCCACCGATTCGCACGTCATGTAGTAGTAAATACGAGAGAAACACAAACACAGGATTACTCCAGCAACAAAATGATAGAGATGCCTCTGAGGATTAAAAGACATTTCGAAGTTGTGGAAAAACACATTGTCATTCTTGTGATCCTAACATTAAGAAAGCGTGGATGAACTTTATCTTATAACGCAGTTCCAGTCAGATCGCTTCAGAAAGACACTGTTAGTTTGTTCGCTTCATTTTGGCAGCAGATTCATTTTTATACAAGACAGAGTTCAATGATACAGTGCCGACAGACAGTAATGTCGCAACACACAAGAGTAAGTAACAGTTTTTATCGCGTTTCACTATTGCTTTGTCTGATACAGATCGTTTGATATAAGTATTTATACTGTAACGGCGAAATCGACTTTGGCGGAAAAAAAATGCAGTTCATGACCAATTTAAATTTTGGTCTGTTCCTCACACAAAGCCACCACCTGGATTCAGAATATTATGTAAAAGTCATATTTCTTTTGTGAATTATTTATTTATTTATTTTTACATTTTATGCCATTCTGTATTATAATAGCCCTGGACCTCGTTCACTTCAATTATATTATGTAGGAAAAAGTATGCAGGATATTCTTCAAAAATATTTTTTGTGTGTGTGTGTGTTCAATAGAAGAAAGAAAGCCATACAGGTTAGGAACAACATAAAGGTTAGTAAATGAATTTTCATTTTTATGGACACCACAAATAAAGACACAGCCAATTCCAAAGACACATTACATGAGGTCATTCTGCAGCTGAGCTGAACTCCAGCAGTTTTATTAGAAAACATAGAAGTGTTGTACACCACACATGACAAAGGATACCCTTGTGTGTAGTGGCTATAGAGGCCAAAGCTCTGTTTCCCCTGCGTAAGCAAAATACACCGATTGTATTGCAGAGGAATGCCAATGCAAACCTGTTTGGTGATACAAGATTCTAATGACAACAAACACTGCATACATATGCAAGCGCCAGGGCCCTAAAGACAAGCATCATGCATACTGCATGACTAAACTCATAACACGCACAAATAATGAGGTGAGCGCAAGTATGTGGAAGACTGAGGTGGACAGACTGTGCCGGCTCAGCCCTCTCAGGAAAATACAAAAATGTATTTTTGGATTACATCAAGAGCAAGGAGGAGGAAGTGAGATGGTTGGGGTTAAGTCCTCATTGCTCTACATATTGGAGCTCAAATATGAAAAGCGGAAGCATGGCAGAGGGAGAAAAGGGGGGCTTAATCCATTTTGATCCCCTCCCCTCTGCCAAGCAAACCCCACAAACAAAGGCATGCCCAAAAAATAAATATCACATCCACCTCCACAACAGAGAACTCGAATGAAGGCACAGGATGGGATCCTCCATAAAGCAAACTATGCCAAAAGTCATGAGATTATTCTAAATGTCACCTTTTTAATAAGCATTTCAAACATCTATTCCAAGACTGGTGACAGATAACATATCTATCCTCTGGGGGAAAAAAAGGTTGAAGAAGCCTGGAAAAATATGCTATTAAGAAAAACATTTCAACCATAGTGACTCTTTCCAGAAATATCTCAAATGTACTATTAAACCAAAATCTAAAGTAATCGTTACAATAAATATGTCTTCAACAATGTAGATATCATTATTAAACTACCTGATCTAACTGTACATTGAGCAAGAATCATTCCAGTTGTCATGCCAACACCTGTGAATTTCCTGTTGTAGCCGTTTCATGTTTGTGGTAAATGTAAAATAATAATAAAATCGCATCATAAGCTAGAAACCTGTCTGTTAAGGTTTTTATTTTGAAGGAATGAGCTAGACAACATTTTAAAATTACTATTCACAATATCTCAACATTTATCTCAATAATAACTCATGGTGCATGTTTCCAAAACCCAGTGATCTGTATCATTTTAAGGCATCATGGGTGTGATCCTTATCCAAAAAGTTGCTGTTCCAAAATATAGGCATTTAAATAATGCTGCCTCCTATTAAGTTTACCTTCTTGTGGCCAAATTAAAAGGCAGCACTGCATCTATCCTTGGTGGAGTAAGCAGACCAAAAATTGCATTATGATGAGCTCAATGAAAAATTATTCCATTATACCAGTTGATGCAAGAGAAATATTGATTATAAAAAATGATTAATTCGAGTACTGATTAATGGAAAACAATTAAAATTACATAAATATATATTTATTTGATAGAACGGGGGATAGAATGGTAGATAGAACAGCAGACAGACAGATCAAGAAGGAGACAGGCAGACAGATCGAAGACAATCCAGGCAGACAGACAGATCGACCAGACAGACAGATTCCATATAGGTTCCACTTCAGCTAGGAATCTCACTCTGTTTTGTTGTAGCTCAAATGATAGATAGTACAGTGGCTCACTTACATATAATAAGACAAAGCATAACAAATTCTTTGGGGATCTTTTGAAGAAAGTAAATGGGTCTAATCTTTTGCCAACAATGCTTTGAAAAAGTCATCTGGGGACTCTATGTGCGTCAAAGTGGGCACGACGGTTCTTTTTTATTACTGCCGGAATGAGGCTTTACTCTTATTAAAGTGGCTCATGGTCTTTCTCTCTAAACTCTGGAAGTTCTGAGGCCACGTGTGTCTGCAGAGCCACTCAGATGCAGTCACACAGACAGTCCAGGTCCTCGGCTCATTACAGCAATAAAACCGCAGAGCGGCAAAATCCTCTTTTGGCCCTTTGTAATCCTCCACAATCACACCAAATTATCTGCAGAACGCTATATGACAAATACCCAAGAGGGTTGAAGAGGAGGAAAAGAGGACGGACAGAGGGATGAAGGAGCTGAATAACAGAGCACTCGGTTCATGTAACCTTTACATCTCAAGGCACGGTGGTTTCATCAGACATGCTTCGCAGAGGAGGACGCTGGGATTGGCACATCACCCACCCGCCCTCCACCGATATGTGCGCCTGAGTGTGCTCTGGATGGGACACTTGAACAGAGAGCCCAGTGTGTGTGTGTGGGGGGGGGGGGGGGTCCAAAAAAAAAACTTACCATAATCCTTTTTATGCAGTATTTTAAAGTCAGCGTGAGCTGTCCTTCACTACAGGAGATGGAGCCATTACTCAAATGATGACAGAGAAAGTGAACTCATATTAGGATGTCAAAATATGAGAAATATATTCTCAGACAAATATATTCTTCAATCTGGCTCAATCTATCAATGGAACCGAAATAGTCTCTAACCTAATTTAATGGGATAAATTGAATGGAAACAGAAAAGGTCCAATTCGTGAGAAGACACTATTGAGTGTGAATGAATATGAATAGAGATAGAGCAGTCAAATTCTAAAGGACTTATCTTACTCACTCAAAACTGCTGACAAGCAACACAAATATATATATATATATATATATATATATTCTTAAAATTAATACATAGCCTATATTGAACTATATATTATTTAAATATATACAGTATATATAGAATATATACTGTACTAAATTGAAATAACACGGTACACAAGTCAATTTGAGCCGATTTCATCTCTCATTTTCTTAATATAAAAGGACAACTTTTCACCTTCACACTTCTACATACAGACTGAAGTGGGTCAGTACAAAATATTTTTGCAAGGCTTTATGTTGTCAACGAAATGCAGAGCTCACTGCAAAGACAAACTGGAGGGGAGGGGTTATGCCAAAAGTCACAGCCGAATACACTGGCACTTATATTTGTAGACAAGCACACACTTGTCAAGTCGAAACCTCACAGCAAACCAGCCATAATGTCCTCCCACTGATCTAGCGAGAGGTGAAAGTGCTAAAGGGGGAGGGTTTGTTTTGAAATCGCTCAGTATTCTCTTCTCTAGAAGATCAATTTGTTCTATAGAGAGAGCAGAGAAGTCCAGCCTTCTTTTGTTTGTGGAAAGTGAAGCATTGGACAAGTGTGGCAGGGGAGTCAGCCTCTGAAACACAACCTCCAACACAATACAAGCGACCGTTCACAACTACACATGGCCTCATGCCAAGAACAGTTGCTATTGATCCAAGGCCTGAGGTTCCCTTTCCTTAACACTATGTATGCATGAATTTGTATATGAATGAAGGTGTGTGAAGATATAAAAGCACAATATTTTTTTGTGGAACATGCTAAATTCAATTATTTCAATCACTTGAAATGAAAAAAAAGAAAAGAAAAGACAAAAACATAAATAATGCATTGTTATAAATATTGCTGGATGAAATAGAGTATTATTAAGAGCATATGTCATATCAATCATCATATGTTCTGTGTATATATTTCATATTTATAGGCTCAGTAATAATCTAATAAAACATATTATTTTTGTCTGAAGTGTCCGGTTCAAAATCTGACACCAAATAACCAAAATATTGCCTGAAATATTGGAAGACACAGCCTTTGGCATAGCTTTATGAAATTTTTATATTATCTCCTTTTTTTTGGTCCTTACAGCACAGAATCTGATAAAATAAAAATAAAAAAAAACTCTTCCAGAAATTATTGCATGGGTGTCTGCATTTGGCAAAGAAATCGAGAAAGGGAAAATAATTAAGGAAATCTCAGAGTACTTATCAACAAGAAAGAGCGGATAGGCATCAGCAGAAAAGTAATTTCACCGTTCCTGATTGTGTCCCAGGCCTTATGGGGGGTGGCAGAGTGTTAAATACTTCCTCTTGTGCAGTCAGCAATTTCCTGTGTGCACGGACTCATGGGCTCTCCGTTGACCTTGCGTTTGGGAATGGGTGACTGTGTGCAAGCTGGGATCAAAGACGTAGTAACATCAGGTGTGGCGTCAAATGTTAATCATCCTCAGTGTTTTGACTGGTGATTCGCATTTTGAATAGACACAATGAAGTATCTAGTGTCTAAGGGCTGGTTTAAGAGCCTTCTGGCTCTTTAAAAACGTGTTATTATTTGAATGTCAATAATTAATAAGATTCGACTTACATAAGGAACTGCAAAAAGGCCATGTTCACATCTGGCAAGTTGACAGTGAATGTGTTCATTTTAGAGTATATTATATATATATAAATATATATATATATATGGCCCTCCGACTGAGTCTGGTTTCTCCCAAGGTTTTTTTCTCCATTCTGTCACCTGATGGAGTTTTGGTTCCTTGCCACTGTTGCCTTGGCTTTTGGCTTGCTTAGTTGGGGACATTTAATATTCAATAATATTATTGATCTGCCTTACCTACTTAAGGTGGACGTTGACGCAATTTTCTTTTAGAAACAAACTTTGTTGTATTATTTTCATGTTATCACTGTGAAGCTGCTTTGAAAGCGCTATATAAATAAAGGTGACTTGACTTGACTTGAATAAATAGAATGTTGATGCTTTTTGTCAATTAAAATAATTATATATTGTTTAGGTCTAAATCAGCCAATCAACTGAACTCACGGACCACTAAAAATCCTCCACACGGACCATCGGCTATCTGATCCACAGTTTCAGAGCCACTGATCTACAGCAACGAAAGTAAGATTGAAGGGCTGGAAATATTAACTGTCAAAGCAGACAAAGTAGTACAAAAGCAGCATCCCACATCTCACACAACACAGTTTTCAGTGCGTCAGCGCATGAGCTCTGAACATCATTGGGTTTGAACAGCACTGCTATTATACTGGGAGTGATGGTACACTTTGTATAAGGGATCACACTTCACGAACAAGCTTCCATTGTTCCTGCATTGCTGTAATCATTACACATGCGTGAAGTGTCAAGCCAACGGCAGCGTTGAGAAGCACTATGACATCATACACTGGAGATGAATGAAACGCAGCTTCTGTGGTGTGCCAATAATTGCATGCCATGCTGGTCCATTTCCTCATACTGCATGTCTGCAATACCACCCCCCATCTATAATATGAACCTTAGGGATTCACAAAGGAAACCATGGTTCCTGGAGGCAAATACGAAAAAACATTATGACTGCACAAGCCGCAGAAGTCAGACGCTAATACTCTTACTGTACAGCAACAGACAAAGCCACACACGGCGCAGTGTTGCTGATTCCCTGGTGAGGCAGACAGCAGCGGGGTTAAGTCCATAAGCTCCAGAAAAAAAAAATCCATATTCACGGGTCTTTTGATCAAGATACTGCCTAAAATGGTCCAAAATCTACTAGTCCCTGAAGGCATGATTTTAAGCATTTAGATTTTATTTTTCCATTTTCATTTCCATATGCCTGCCAAGCTAAAACCCCACTATTATTAACCTGCAGGGCACATCATCAATTCAGTGTGTCTTAATTGACTAGCCAGAGTAGAAGGGCCAAAATGACTTTTTAGATGTTATTTTAGGCAGTAAATGAATTCCATTCCCGGTTTTTAAGACATGTTCAATCACTGAAAGTTTCTTGCTAATGCTATAATAGCATCCCCCATCTGAGAAAATATGCCCTGTGATCCAACGTCTTTCTCTCCAACTCAGTCTCTCATAGTCAGGGCTAAATGGCTTTGTGATAAGCCTGTTGTTGATGTTTTTCACTCTCTTGAAAATCAATGAATCCTGACAGTCTCCCTCCTTATTCCTGCCATAGCCACGCATTCACCATGAAATGGCTTTATTCTTCACAGACACTGACAGAGGCGTTAACATACGACCATGAATGATATTTGTAAAGAACGCTCATTCTTCAGCAAGCTCTCACTCTGGGGCGTCCTGTTCTCTATGTTTTCTCAGAGGCGTTGCTTCAGAGTGTTTCTTTTACATTTGCTTGGATGAGTTTTGATCTGCAAGGCAGGTGTAAAGCAGAAGAAAGCAGAGGCAAGAATCTATCATGAGGTACCCATCAAACATGAAGAATCAAGCAGAATTATTTCGGAGAAACAAATGCTTAGTTATTTAAAACGAAACAGTATGATTTTGATTTGAGCCATCCCCTTGTTTACCCTAACATTTACTACGAGTGAGAAATAGCTATAGCTAATAATTCTGTCATTGTGACGCACACGAATATTTTAATACTTCAAATATTCGATTTCGCATTGTGTCAATAAAATGCTGTAGCTTGATTATAACTATGCATGTATATGTACTGATTAAACATGCTAACTTAATTTAACATGGATTAACTAAACATTTAAAGAAAAGTTCATACAGACAATGACAGGTTGGTGTTACATTCAAAGGAAAGAAAAATCACAACCTTAACTGCTATAAAACCTCAAGGCCAATGCTAGCAGCTAAACATATTAGCAGCTCCGTTGCACTATAAAATTCCTTCTTGGTCATACATTCGCAATTCCCTTTTTTTCAACACGCCTTCATGAAAAAGAAGTAAACTTTAGCATACTTTTTAAAAGTGTACTTATTACAGAAATAATATATTTTAAAAGAATCTGTTTACAGTAAAAGTACTGTTGAATGTACTGTTTTCTTTAAAGCACAACAAAAGATTATTAAAACATAATGATTTACATTGTACTTTAAAACGAACCTGTGTTAGGCGGCTTACACAAATGAATATAATAGTATAGTATAGGATCATTTTTTATATATATTATTATTTGGTGTTGTGCCATCTCCCGGAAATGAGTTTTTTTCAGCGTGGGATGTCTGTATTATTTTACCTGCAAGTGCAGTTTTTAATGTCCTTTTTAAATTAGAAATGTTACAGTACAAGTACACATTCAATACAATTAAGTGGACTTTTTCATCCACTAAAAGTGCTTTTTATTATTTACATATAGTAGTTACCATATTGTCTAATTACATTCAGTGTTTTGAATTTACAGGGGGAGGAAATCATCTGTTTTTCTGTTTCTGTAGGACGTATTGTTTAAATATGCTTTGTGAAATGTCTATAGCTCTTCTGACAAAAAGAGTAATTCAAACATTTGTATTTAGAGTATGTTCATAAAAACAGCTTTGTGGGAATCCACCATAAGCAAATTACAACTGACTGGCCATAAGGGGAATTAAACATCAATGGTACTTCTGGCTCGCCATGTGCTTAAATTGAGGCCACTCTCGCTCCAGGGTCTGATAGTCAGAGGAGGGCCTAACCGGTCCTACAGCAGGTGGTAAAAACGCCTAATGACTAAAAACAGCAGCTTCATCATTGTCCAGATTGTGTTGATTGTTGCATATCCATGCATAAAATTTGCCCCATTTTTGCTAAATCTACTTACGCTGCATTTTTTTCACACTATTTTGGGAGGTGCAAGACGGCAGCACAAAGAAAGATGGGGGAGGGTGGCACAGCACGCCACAATAAGAGCCTATGCTAATCGGCTTTAATCCAAGACCAAGTTTAACCGAACAATGAAAGAAGGAAGTAGAGAGAGTAAGAGAGAGTGAAAAACGAGAGCCAGACCATGTCATAAGCGAAAGGGTCAAAAAGCAGAGTCGTTTATGTCACAACATCAGCTTCCTCTGTCAGTTCCTCATCACTGCAGTAACAGACATAGATGGAACGATTCAAAAAGTTGCTTCTAAAACCGTCCGAGATGTAAGACACCCAGGTTCAAGCGTCCTGACTTTTATTCCCATGCTCCCCCTCCACGTTCTGTAAATGTGCGACGACTTGCACCTGTTAAATGATGCTTGATAATGGAGCTACTAGAAATGTGCTTCATGGGTTTTCATATTCCTCACAGGAAGCACCATGGCAAGGGGTGAATCAGTGCTAAAAATACAGTCCTACTCTTCTATGAGTCATAGAGCCCCTCCAGCAGGCATGCTCTCCAGCCAAACACAAAGGAAGCGCTGGGAGAAAGATGGAGGGAGAACGTGAAACAGACAAAGAGGGAGATGGAGAGCTGGGGGGTGGGGGTGATTTTTACAGGGGTCTTCAGAAATCTGGGATGTCATCCCAAAAAAATGACGTAATCTGCAATTGTTACCTCATTAGTCTTTGAATATTCTGGAAATATGGCCAATCATCCATCAAGCACTGGTGATGTGATGCTTGCTCAGCGAGAGAGGTCAGATTCATACCGCCAGTTCAGTTTCAACACCACAGGCCATTTCTGAAATATGCATAGCATATTCATGCAAGTTGGCAAAGGGATGTGGTGAATAATATTTCATTATGTTCTCATCTCTACAGAACATTCAATATGTTATGTACTTGATTTGCTAAACACGATCAGCTAAATTATGCAATAATGTCATTCACCCTTTTTTCCAATTCAATTAATGTGGCCTCATTGTCATTTCTAATGATCTATTTGAACAACAAAATTATCATTATGACTTTATATTGAATGTTATTTTATTTCAATTTTTTCATTGAGTGAAAAACGAAAGACACAACATGAATGGTGACATTCCACAATTTATAAATATATAGGCTAACAGAGAAAAATAGTGCATGTTTGTGAAGGTAGTTATATATTAGGGGTGAGAATTTCCAGAGGCCCCACGATACGATATTATCACAAAACCTAAGCCACGATACAATAGTATTGTGATTTGAAACATTCTGCGATAAGATATTGGGATATATTGCAAAGGTGACAGTATTCAGTTATTCAGTAGTAATTATGTCCTGATCATATTTATATTGCTGCTGTTTAAGGAAAATACATTAATTTGCCATTAGCAGTGTTTAACTTGGATACTATATGGTGCTGTGGAATTATTTTTATTGTGAAATAGTCTACACACAAAAACATAAGACAGGTGAGCTCCCAGTTAAGGATGATGAAGGCTGTTTTAAGAGAGAGATGCGCTGTTTGTAAAATTACAGTCTGAAAGAAATATTTAAAATTATTATTATTTCCAGCATTATAAGCACAGAGCTTATTATGCACAATACTCGCAATCACAAGCTGAAATTCACTCCCTGACAGTATCGATACTTGCCGTACGTGTATCGATATAATATCCCCACGCAAAATATCGCGACACTATCCCCCTCTCCTATTACATGTGCACATAAATTTACATATACACCTAAAAAAGAATAGTGAAAGTGCCTGTAAAGGTGAGAATACAAAGAAAGAAAGAAAGAAAGAAAGAAAGAAAGAAAGAAAGAAAGAAAGAAAGAAAGAAAGAAAGAAAGAAAGAAAGAAAGAAAGAAAGAAAGAAAGAAAGAAAAAGAAAGAAAGAAAAAGAAAGAAAGAAAGAAAGAAAGAAAGAAAGAAAGAAAGAAAGAAAGAAAGAAAGAAAGAAAGAAAGAAAGAATGATTTAATATTTTACATCACATTTTATAAATGGTCGTCATTTTATCATAGTAAGATGAATATTACAGAGATGGATCACTCAAAACAAGCCTACTGCACTCCAAGGTCAGGGTGCTTCAAAGCCAACCCATCAAGGGTGTGAGGGTGGCGTCTGTGCGGGGCGAATCCGACCCTCACCTCATCCAGCACTCTGACTGTATCCAGCACAGAGTGACGCCCTTGAATCGGTTTGGCACTGAGCCACAGGCAAAGTGACACTGGCCAGTTCAGAGAGTCTGCCGAGTGTCTCTGAGCGCCGGCCTCAGATCAGTCAACACAAGGATGTACAATCAAATCAAGGAACATGAAAAATGGAGATAATAGTTGTGTATAGCACATGTCACAACGATGCTTCTGTCATACGTTGTGTATTTGTTCATGTGTGCTGTGATGGTGGTGGTGGGGGTGACTGCCTTAACATGCAGACGGCCATCTGTTCCACTCAGGGCTGTGGCTGCAGCTGTGGGGGGCCTGAATAATCCCCAAACCCCCTCATCTGGTCAGCCGGCGACACAGTGGGGCAACATGACCTGCTTTCAGCCAGCTACCCAACCAAACATGCCTAATACCTCAACCAATTTAAATCATTGACCACGTTTTAATGCACTTCATCTTCAGAATAAGGTCCATATTTTGGTTTACATGGTTCACAGTTATTGGAATATTTCTGTATGCATGTAATCAGCATATTCTGGATAATGTGCATTAGTTTCCTGCCATTCTCTTGATGAAACAATGCATATGCTCACTCTTCGTATTTCAACAATGTTTAAGTAACTCACAAATTTGTATTCATGTTTCAATTCACAGAATTCCACAATTCATCTGTGTATGCATGTAAATTTCTTCGAATTTCTTCGTTTTTTTTGATAACTTGATGTTTTACGTTAAAAGAAGCCTCTTATGCTCACCAATAAAAAAACAGTAGAACAAGTAATATTACTATAATGACAAGGCTGTGTTTTCAGCATCATTACTCCAGTCTTCAATGTCACATGATTCTTCAGAAATCATTCAAATATGCTGCTTTGATGCTCAATAAATTTTATATAAACTGTAAATGTTTTAAACCGTTGTGCTGCTTAATATTTTTGTGGAAAACGTGTTTTTTTTTTCAGGATTCTGTGATGAACATAAATGTCTTTACTCTCACTTTTGATCAATTTAATTTGAATATATCACAGTCTAAACCAACCAGTCAATATTAGGAACAGTACATTTTATTTGCTCTGCTTTACATGCTATTTTATCACTGCTATTCAATGACATTTCCAATACATTAAACATACAAAATCAAAAGATGCACACACATACACACATACAGTCAAACATTGCTGTAACCATAGTGACAGGGCTGAAAGCAAAGGAAGATGCCCACATGTAATGCACTGAAATAAAGGATTTTTCTTCTTCAGCATAAAGCATCCAGCAGAAAATAATATCTTTCATAAAGCACTCTGTGGCTAATGTAAGGAGAAAAATAATACTGGACTGCACAAGTGCAATATGGGTAATATAAAACCACGCAAAAAAAAAAAAAAGCAATAATGCACTTGCATTCAAACACAGGCCAGAGATACGCACCCTTATGAAACTATATATCAGCAGCACTCACAACATACGATAAGAAACACTATGCACCTATGTGCCACAGGAATCAATTTTTATAGGTTATTAATAAACAATTCAGGGTTTAATAAGTCAATTTGTCAAACGTTTAACAATAAAATAGCCCTGTAAAGACTAAAAGAGATCCATTTATCAATCACTGCTTGACTTCCAGCTCAAACTGAACTTAAAAAATGAATAGAGAAGAGGTACCAGATCTACATTCAGTGTGAGGGCTAAAATCTGAGCAGAGAGCAGGCCCTGACCCCTCCTTGTGACGGTCTGCAGGGCTGTGTGATGCTGTTGCCATGCTGAACCAGGCAGCACTCGCCCAAGCCAGATGTGCTCAGCATGTGTGCCGCACCATCTCCACAGAGACACGTCTGGCAACAGTTGCTGTGCTGTAATGCAGTAACGCAGCCTCACTCCTTGAGTCTCCTCAGTCCAGAGCACAGCTAAATTAGAAGGAGCCCAGTGCGCACATACTGTACACACAGACAGGAATTAGCTAGCAACCAAACTGTCTCTCTCTCTCTCTCAATGTGCCCGTGGCAGTACCTGTCATCATTGCAGTCAAAGTGAAAATAATGTCTGTTCACCCTCTCCCCACCTCCCTAATCTGATTATGCCACTTGATCAGAAGCCTGCGCAAAGGCTAAAAGCTGCGGAGGAACACGAGCGCATATACGCAGACACGCACGAGCGGTCGCGGGGCCATCTGTGTGTGTTCTGCGGGGTGTGAGGGTCTTGACTTTGCGGAGAGATCACAACCTCAATGTAGCCCGAGGCGGTGAGCCGCTATCTCTTGTAGTTATGTTTTTAACATATTTTGAACAGACGCAGAATGACCAAGTTCCTTAATGCTTGTGTGTGTGTGTGTGTTTTACAGTAACACGTGGGTGGATTTCCAATTACGCCAGGGATGGATTATTTCAGTTTCTAATAGGGGTAAATGAGACAAAAAAAGTCTCTGAACCGTATGCCCTGCCTGGTCTGATGTGCCAGGCAATATCAATAACAATGATTCATGTTGACACAGTTATCTAGTTAGCGAGACCTCTCATTGGCTCTGTCCGTGTCACATGGATGTGAGGAGCTGGTCACATGATGTCATTTACAACACAAAGCTCATTCAGGCATGAGGAAAGTCGCTACAGGAGCAGGGCTACTTGAAATGGAAACGGATGAATAATTTCTTGTCAATTGCACAAATTTATGCAGGTCATTAACTTTCATCGCTCAAATAAAGAAAGTCTGGTGACATGTTGCATTTACAGTGTGTTACACATAACACACGTACTGTAAAGTCTGATTAATTTAAATAGCAGCAAAATGCACATAACTACCTTGTAAACAAGAACACTTTCAATGTAAAGTATGAAAGAATGTGTTTTTTAAAATATATAATTAGAATAAGAAAAAAAAATGTTCTTATGAGCCGGTTCTTTTTAGTGAATCAAAAACATACAGTGCGCCCAGTGTAGTCTGATTCCTGTAACAATCTGTTATGAGCAGTTTGTTTCAATGAATAGTTTGAAAAGGCTGGTGTGAATCAGCCCAAAAGGCTGCCCTGTATAACTCACAGCATTAGCTGAGAGAGAAATTCATTCATATGCAAGAATAGAAAATGGACAGCATAACTGAAAAAAACTTAATTGAGAGCCTATGAATCAGAACTGAATCAGGAAAATATCATTAACCCAGTCCTAAATCTAATTTAAATAATGATTAAGTGGTACATGCTCATGACATTTCACATAAGAAATAAACATAAGATAGAATAGTATTAAACCAGTGACTGCAAGTATTTACTACATGGTGTTTGTAGCATGAAATTGCACAGACAGAACTATGAAATGCCCTGTATCGTGTGTATCTACAAGCTTTGTGATCCCGCTCATGATAGATTGGCTGTGGAGGCAAACAAATCTTGCCATTAATTGAGTTTGACTGCAATGTTCAGAAGAAAACATGCTGGCTGCTTCTCCTGCAGTCCTTTACTTGCTTCATCATATCAACATACCTCAGCACTGATCATGTGCAAAGCATGCCTATAAACCCATTTACTAGCCACGTTCAAATTAGTAATAATGGTAGAAAATGGTTATGGTGAGTGAACTCTATGTTGGATGGATCCCTGTAGAGCAACAAACCTCATGCATTCCTCATGGAGAAATGGCTGAATATTTCATTACAACTATATTAACACATACTAACGTTACATTGACAGGCAGAGAATTAATGAGGCAGTGCCACAGGCAAACTAATGAAAGCACTGAAAAAATAACATCCGTAACCTGCATTTGCTCAGAGAAACATTCAAAGAAAAGTGGGAGAGGAACGCTTATGATATTAATAACACTTCTTTCTCTCCGTCCCTCTCTCCTTGTATTGTGTTGGTGTCAAAATAAGCAGCCTTTGTTCTGATTTCCCACTGATTTCTAAATTTAATCTCTGAAAACACTTTCTCCATTAATTTAGGTAATTCTAAAGCCACCTCAATAGCAATAATCTGATCATTTTTAAGGTTTAGTCTATTTAAAGGCGCACTCAGTTGTTTTAGGTTTATGTTGCACTGGCCAGTGCTGCAGTTGTCTTGAACTCAGTACTCATTACAGTTAGGGTTAGGTGTAGTTTAGTGTTAAATAGATAGTTCACCCAAAAATGAAAAATTCCAGAATTGTTCCAAAGTTCCAAAACCTCTGCTCTGATTTCCTTCCGTCTGTGGAACACAAAAGGAGATACTTGAAGAATGTTGCGGTACAAACAATATTGGATCCCACTTACTTAATGGATAAAGAATACTGAGACATTTTTAAAAAATGAAAAAAAGGCATTCTGGTTTGGAATGACATGAGGGTGAGTAAATGATGAGAGAATTTTCATTTTAGGGTAAACAATCCCTCGTCGACCCAACATCTACAAATTGGAGCGCTTTCCTTTTATATCTCATGTGACTAAACATCAAAATAAACATGCAAAATTATCACAGTCCCACAAAGTATGAATGTTTCTGAACACTTTAAAGGCAAGACTTTCAGGTCTTCCAGCCATTGTAGACTGAAGTACAGACAGACATAACCAAGAACCATTAAACTGTGTTCAGTTCTACAGGAACCTTCGGGCATTCAAAAACTCCCATTGGTACACCAGATCCCGTCATTAGGTGTGAAATTATGAGCTAACAGATAATATCAGACAAGGTCCAAGCTCAAATTCGGCCTTGAAAGGCATTATTCAGCACACATTAAGAGATGGGGGAGATCCTCATTCACATTCTAATAACTCAGAGAAGCTACAATCAATAGCTGGACCCTCAAGGCAAGGCTGAGGAACCATGCGGCATAGCCGTCCAGAAAACATATGTATAAAATTGCACACAGCCTCCCCCGGTTTCCATAGAAACCCTCAACTTGCCTTAGACAGGGGGAAAAAAGATGTGTAGCTATTATTCTATTGCTGGGGTTGGGCTGCACAGGCAGTGATTGGTTGAAAATGAGTAGTACTGCCACACTATTAATACTCTGTGAAATTGTACTCAGTGATTTGCAAATAGCTAGTCTCTAAGCTGGGTGTACATACACTCATTCCCTCAAACCCTGTTCATTTTCACCTGTAAATTTTCTCCTCTAATTTACTCTTTAAGTAAAAGAAAGATAATGACTTTCAGTTGCGAATAAAGGGGCCACCAAGCATCAGCAACCACCTGACTAAATCACCCAAACCCCACCATCTGGACAGGATATTCACCCCTTCTGGGTTCTTTACCAATCAATCATGCGTGCAAGACAACATGACACCTCATTTCATTCATACAGTACTGGCACAATGGCACAAACACCCAAAGAATATAATACATGAATAAATTTGTATTGTAACGCTGTCTTCTAATTTCTATTTTCAGTGTGCTCTGTGCTTAAATTGCCTGTTTAGCCTTCAGTCATCTGTAACTATGTGAGACTGACATGTTCATGCTTGAGTATCTTTTTGCGGCAAAACAAATCAGTCAATATTTTTATTTTTTTATTTTTTTACCTAAAAATGAATTCTGTCTTTGTTTACTCACCCTTACGCAAACTTGATTCACTTTCTTTCTTCTGTGGAATATGAAAGGTAAACTTCTGAAGAATATCCTGGACACTCTTTATATGCTTATACTGTATCAATGAGGACTGGGACTGTCAGGCTCCAAAAAGCAGCATAAAAAGGGTCCATACGACTTGTGCATTATTTCCAAGTTCTCTACAATAGGTTTATGTGAGACACAGATGGAAATCAAAATCGATATTTTGTTCGAAATCATTATTCACTGAAAGTAGGGTTGTCTGTTTCATAAAGAAATCATTCTTGAGAGTTTTTATCTTTTTAATGAACCAGAGAACCAGTTCAACAAAATGCTCACAAATTCACACACTGGTTCTGGTGTTTAACTCACTGACTCAATGATCCAGTCACAACTGTTAACAGCTCACTGGAGTGGAAGATCTGTTCATCACATAAAGCTATTATATGGCTTGGTGTTTAGCACACACATTGTATTGACCACTTTTATGATACTTGTGCTTTTGCTTTCAGATTTAAAGGGATAGTTCGAGAAAAAAAAATGTTCTGTCATCAACATCAATCGACGCACATTCATAGAGTGCTTTAAATGGTAAACGGAAGATCAAATGTGCTTGTTTGACCCGCAAAGACGAATGAGGTTTGTTCATTCACATTGTATGTGCATTGATTAACGTTTATATGGAAATAAAAGCCAAAATTAAATCTGCTCATCCTACAAAGTGAGTGAGACTTGGATTAAACCACTTGATTTACATGGATTATACTTTTATGATCTCTTTTATGGCATTTTTTTAGCTTCAAAGTTACAGAAGCAGGGACAGAAATCAGTGAGTTAATAATGACAACTTACATTTTTGGGTGAACTAACATTTTAAACTTTCTAACTTCAAGAAAAGGTTACCAGGGATAGTAAATTATGATAGATTTGTAATTTTTAGGGTTATTTTTTACTCTCCCTCTCAAACACTGCATGTTTATCTCTCCCCGACTTTCAAGTTCTCTACCATCTATTCCACTCAAACTCTCTCTTTTACTGTCCTCTCCCTCCACATTTATTTCTGTATTATTTCACCCCCTCTCGCTCCCTCTCTCTCACTGTCCGTGTACTATCAGTGTATATTGTGCTTGCAGTCTCCGTTTTGGCTTGAACTTGCAGATAGGCACCAAAGCACTTTACATAGGCTACAGGCTAAATGTCTATCCTTATCAAACCCAGAATTAGTCCATCTGTTGAGCAGTTGCCCACTGTTTGGACTCCTGTGTCACTGCAGATGTACTTGTAGCATTTCATGATACTTATATACACAACAGTGTACAGTAAGATTGCTATTTCGGCAATTATTGCTCTTGGCTGTGCATTTCTGATTAGATGCTTCTTCACATGGTAAGTCACAAATCAAGTCACATCAGAACTGTTCAAGTCAGTCCTGTGACTCCAACCTTGGAATTGCCAATACCCTCCAGCTAAAACCTCCAAATGTTGTGTAAAGAGCAGATACCACACGTAGCATTTATGGCAAGAAAGCAAAGCTAAAAGACGGTGCTGAAAGGGATGGTGTGATGTCGATAGAGAGAGGAACATGGTAGGGACAACACCAGGAGTTAAGGGTCTCTGCTGTGTTTCTCTGATAAAAGGCTTCACAGCTGCATCAGACACTAGGGAGCAATTTTCTGCAGTGGGAAAGGGGGAGGGGACAACCAAAACTACACAATGCAATGTATAGCACCACACCACAGATAATATGTGCAGCACAAATGACACTTCTGTCTGGACAAATCACCACCAAAATAGAAGGGAGACTAGCTTTTGAGACATTTAGAGACCAGATACATACTATAAATAGTTATTAATCCCATTCAATCAAAATGTTATTCCATTTATGTTGGCTTTGAGGTCCTAGTGTACTCCTAAACATTGACAAACTTCTCTTTTAGCACATGTACACAATTATATCGCGCACAATTAAATTAGTCTTTCTATTCTGGTAAATAGACCAAAATATACTGATGACTCATCCTGCAACACACAGATTTTTTTGCCCAATCAAATGCTGTCTTGAATGTGAATACCCCCTACCACCTGCCACAGATGATCAACTATCAAATTCAAAAGGAAATACATCAACACATGAAGAACCAAATAGTGCTTTTCATGCAATTTCGTTATGTTGAAATATATTTCAGTTTTTATCTTGTTGGAAATACTGGTTAACCTATGAGTTTTTTCTTGAAATTGTGTGACTTTTTGCTTTGTATGTGCTTTCCATACAACATTCTGTACGTCATTTTTATCCTATTGTTTACTATATTCATGTGCTTGGTCGGTGTCGTTGTGAGTTTTAGTTCTGTGGGCTGTAAAGACCTTTGAAATAACTGAAATCATTTGGCGAAGTGATATGGAACTGTAATGAGGTGCCTGGAAATACTTTACCCATGCGTTTCCCTGAAAATGCACACCTTAGAACATTAGTCAACCAATCAGATTCAAGCATTCAACAGCCCATAGTATAAAATATAATAATCTACATCAACACTTTTAGTGCACCAAATTTGATGTTTCTCACAATGAAAAATGTTTGGCACAAAACACCGGCAGGGAAAGCATGGAATCTCTTTAAAATGTTCCTTAGGCTCAAGAGAGAGGATTCATTGCAAGGAAAGTTAATGATGAGTGACAAGAATGAGCAATAAACCACAACTAAATATAAATATATTTAGATAATTGCTAGTCAACAAGGAACAAAATGCTGTCAGTTCATTCCAGCCTTAAATGAGAAATACTCTAATCTCATGTATAAGAGCCCATCAGTGGAATCAGCTCTGCTCTACCAATCATTCCAGCGCACATTCCTTCAACAGTTTTCTGTAGGATTAATTTCTTGCGTATGACGTAAAGGCTTCGTATTCCTCTATAGATTCATCTGTGCACATCTTACAGTGTTAATAGCAGAGACTGAATGTAATCTACATAAATCAAGGGTGGGAAAGAGGGGCTTCGAGGACTGTTGCTGTCTGCCTCTGATCTTTGGAAAGATGGAAAGCATGGCCATTGTAAGAAAAGGCTTGTGGGAAGGGGGCGCAGCCATGACAACCAACCACTGCTATCTGGAACTTAGTAAATGAGAGCCAACTGAAGGCTGGAATATGTCTGGGAGACGGCAACCCCCTCAGACAGAAACACACTGACAAATTGTTCACAAAGTCAGCCCAGCAAGACAGTCAACAGCTGACATTTCAAACAGGCTTTCAGGCTAAAAACAAAACATTCTTTGTGGTGATGAAGAGTTTCCTAAAGTGTGATTTGATCTCCTTCCCTCCTAACTATCTTACCTTCTATCCCTTAGTCAAGGAAACTAACTGGATAATACGGCTCCATTTTTATATTACAAGCCATTGTATGTAAAGTGATATTTATTCACCCAAAAATGATTATGCACCTTCTCATTGTTCCAAACCTGTCTTTCTTCTCCGGAACACAAAAAAAAAGATATTTTAAAAAAATGTCTCAGTATTGTTTTTTTTTTTTTTGGTCCATACATTCAAAGTCAGTGGGGAGTGGGGACCAATGGTGTTTTGGAGCCCACTGATTATCATTGTATAAACATTCCTCATTATCTTCTATTGTGTTCTGCATAAGAAAGAAGATCATACAAGTTTGAAACGACATGAGGGTGAGTAAATGATGGCAGATTATTGATTAAAATATTTCAAAACAATATGCATCATTTGCCAATTCTAAATTCCATAATATATTACCAAGGATTAAAATAAAGCAAAATGTCTCTCATACCAAGTAAGCCATTCATTGTTTGAGTTCTTTCGAAAACAAAAATGTTTGAACATTCCAACCAGAAACATTTGACTAAACCAACAGCATTAGTTTAACTATCTGTTTGTCACAACGATATTATTTCAACACTTCTGTTTGGTGCTATTATTGGCACTGACTTCACCTTAACTCATAAACACATAACTTGGGGTCTTTTTCGACCCGGGACGTCAATCACTACCCAGCCGTGATTGGCAAAACATTCAACCATTTTAGGGTAAAAGTGTCATTGAATAGGCCTAGTGCTAATACTGTGTCTTTCTAAAATACATTCTGGCAAAGAGAAGCAATAGCATCCCTTACATGAAAGCACTATACCTTGGATTGAAATCAACCCTTCGTGCACTGCAGCAAAATGACCATACTTTATGTGGTTCTGCCCGCATCACTTCATATCCGCCTTGCACCATTTACAGACACTCACTGGCCCTGAGGTAGTGTGTATATATAGCTTGATTATCTCCATGTCCATGCTGGAAAAGCAGTGGAGGCCTGGGGCTCTGCATGGAGCCTGCCCGTACACGCCGTCTAACCCTGACCCAGCAAGAGGGCACAGTTTCTGCCCATGACAGTGTTCGTGATTCAAGTACTTCGCCGCTTCATTAACGGGCTTCCTTTGGGACACCCTGACAGAGTGAAGGAAGGAGAAGAGGAGGGAATAAGTAGAGTAGAGGGGATACGAACAGAACGAATTAGCAGAAAAAAAATAGAGTCTCACAAAGCAGTGTAACAATATACTGTGGTACAATATATAGCGATGCAAAATATAGTGGATAGCAACAATGTATTGTGTATAGTTCACCCAAAATGAAAGTTTAGACAGATTGGATTTAGCATCAAATATGGTAAAACCATAAGGTCACACATTTGAGCTTCCATGTTTATTCATTATTATTAATACATTAGAAATAAAATTCATTATTTTGTAAAATACAATATTTAAAACATTTTAAATGTATGTAGTCAGGGACAGAGTGCAAACATGTGTGTCTCTAACATAATTCTGTATTTTTAGCTAAGCAGAATCATGAATATTTCTATTCTGGTGTCACCATTGGCCTGTGCGTGGGAGAGAAAGGACCAAGTCCAAGCCTATTCAAGTCCATTCCAGATGTAATACCAAATGTAGCATTTTAATGAACAGTACTTTTGTTTATCATGTCATAGAAATAATGATAAAAAACTACCATTTTAACTCTTAGTTTAAAGTATCGTGAGAGTATTGTACTGTGCGATCAGTACAGTTGTATAGAACCAAATCATAACATCAATGTATGGTTACACCCCTAGCAGGTATTGTAACGTTATTGTTTTTTGGTAACCACTACCGGGGTCCAATCCGTCTCAGCCGGTGATCTCCTGTAATCTTCCTCTGCCTACTTTCAACTGACTCGAGCAACGAGGACGCTATGTGCGATTGCTGAAGCATCACAAAGAAACAGAGAAGGCAAAAATACAGGCACGTACATCCGTTTTGATTTGGGGAGGTGAAGGAGGGGGGTAAATTAAACTAGAGCGTCCTTTTTACTGTTTCCCATGGGGGTCCCGCTTTAGCTCTGAGAACTCTCTCTCTCTCTCTCTCTCCCTCATCCCCAAACCCACCCCCTTCCCATCTATCCCTACCCCTCCCCCAAACTCCTCTTTCTATGTGTGAGCCTCTCTCATGACATATGGGCTCTCCTCTGCAGCGGCAGCACTGGGAAGCGGCGTTCATTGTGCAGCATTCTCTCAGCAGCCATGCCAACGGCAGCAGAACAAACAGGAAAACCCTCCGCTCTTCTCTAACCACGGGCTACACAAGGATTTATTTTAAGAAATGGAGCCAATAGTTTAATTGCCGACAAAACGTCCTATTCTTAAATGAACAGTGTGAGACATCTCTCTATTAAACAACAAGCAATGCATGCATTTCCAGTAATTACTCCATATAGACATATTGCTAGCACTGGTTGCATTTTGCAACTTACTATTGTTCGGTTAAATGAGAAATGTGACTATATTTCTGCTGATGCCTTGTTAAAGAGAAAGTTCACCCAAAAAAAAGAAAATTGGCCTGCCCTAACTTTCTGTTTTAATGGGAAATGTTGCCACAGGAAAATAAACTGCACTCATCAAGCCATTTAATGGGGTATTAAATGGATTGTTCACTCAAAAATGTAAATTCTGTCATAATTTACTCACTCGTTCCACATCTCTATGGCTTTTTTTCCTTTGCAGAACACAAAAGATATTTTGATGAACGTTGGTAACCCAACTGTTTTGATGACCATTGACTCCATGAGAAAATGTATTGGGGGTGGCTGAGTAAATGATGACAGGATTTTTCTTTTTGAGTGAACTGTCCCTTTAATACACCATTAAATGGCTTGATGAGTGCAGTTTATTTTCCCGTGACAACATTTTTCCTATTGAAAATGGTTTGTCTGTTTATTTTTGAATAGCAAGTAGCTTTTAGTTCATATACCAGCTATGGACCATGATCTGTTAATTGCTGTTGCTAGGCAGACGTAGGTGATCATTTAGATTCTTATTGGGACAAAAATTTAGACACGTCCACGAGTGCAAGATGAGTCATCAATATTTTTCCCATTTTCCCAGAAGAGAAAAGTTGCATCCAAATATTAGTCAGAGTGTATACTAAATTTGATGAAGAACGTAGTCCTCGACAGTTGATGAAGTGTGTTCTTTAAGTATGCATGTCTTTATATGAATACATTCAGATATTACTACACCCACCATGTTGGCACTGTCCTTGGCTTGGACCTGTGTTTTATTTTGACTTCTGACGTACTAACAGCAACCACAAAAATATTTTACTTGGGTGTTATGTACAATTTAAACACACATAACAACTTTCCTAGTATCTAATATCACTTATACTGTACTTGAAAAGATCCACCTGCCTCACAGTTATCATAATTTGGAAATCTGACAACCTCAGACATAGCAGTGTCAGCACTAACTGCACACTTTAGAATCTCAGCAGATACACATCATCCACGTATAATTTGCCTATTGTTTCATAAATAATGTATATTCAGACATCATACTCATTAAATCGGGTGTAATGCTTTGCTTTTTGCATATAGTAGTATATTTGAACACAGAAAGAAACTGCAAATTTTAGATGTGTACATTTCTTGAAAGTGAAAATTTAACATGAAATGTTTAGAACATTATAAATTGCTTCAAAGCTAATAGACACAGACTAAATGCCACAACAATGCAATTATGATTCCAAGAGATCTTTAACAATAATAAAACCAAATGCTAATTTTTTTAAGCTGTCATATCATCTATATGCCAATGTTAGATTGCAGCCTTACTGGTTACTCTTAACAGGAAACATGATTGAAGACCTGACTATCATCAACTCTGTCCTCCATGTTCTTCAAAATACAGTCAATCTGATACTCTAACAGTTGCAGTTCATGTGTTGCATAACAGCTGCAGGCCCCTGACTTGGATACGTCTGGCCAGGGATATCGACTCAATAACTGTTCTCCACCAAAGCCACACCAGATGAAGCCACTGGCCACAGAACATTGAGCACACAAAAAAATGCCACCAGATCAATAATTTGTCCTCCTCACTCCCATGTCATGCAGCCATTCTCAGCAATAAGCCGACATGAACATAAGAATAACCTTTTTTTCATTCAATGCGTGGTCATATAAACCTAGACTATATGATTATGGTATTGATTAGCACAACAGCTCAAATCAGCAAGCAGGCTTTCAGTGGCCTGTAGCAGAACTAAAGCAAGACTAGATTCCCTTAGCCCATCTCAAACTTCAGCACTATATTTCAGCACCACCGGACTGCAGAGGAAATTAGGTTGAACACATGGTGCACTACGGATGCACCAAAACTGTCCCATCAGCAGCAGCAGCTGCAGCATACCAGGGCCACCTGTACCCTGATGTCAAAAATTCAATTCTAGCTCTTGTACGAGGCGAATGGATTCGGCAGTGGGACTTGCAAGTGCAACCACATCCCGTTGCCTGACAAATCGGGATTAACGGCATTAGGCAGAAGCAAAGCGAGCCGCAAAGCCAAACTGTCATTTGCGAAGACAAGTTCCTTTTCTTGGAAGATAATGCGAACGTTTTCCAACTTGTTCCACCCACCCACACACAAACACACACACAAAACATTTTGCAACTAATAAGATCTCACCGGATGGTCAGAAAAGTAGGCAATTCCTTAATCTGCGGAAAACCTCTATACACAATGACATGTCAGCCCAAGCAAAAACACACACACACGCGCATCATATTTAGTCATCGTATTGAGCAGCGCGTGTCATCATCCCAGATCTCAAGCACACAAAAGGACAAACCTGTCTGTCCTTTGCCAAGCGTCTTTTCCAGGCGATACGGTCCCACGTAATTCGCATGTTGGGAGCTGTTGTCTTTTCCCGTCGATGACATTTTGCTTTACACGGACGAAGTTGCGATGCCGACAAATTGCTGCTGTTCGGCAATGAAGTATTTCTTCAGTACCGCAGTTATTTCCCCGCCCAGCTCTTGCTCCAGACGCTGCTTGAGGATCGGTGTTGCTGCTGCTCTCCTCCGCGTCTCCCTCTTTCTCTCTCTCTGCTGCCGAGCGCTCGGATAATCTCACAGCAGCGCGCGCGCCCGTGTGATGCTCAGCCTGCGCCTGCTGCGTGTGTGCGCGCATAACACACATTTCTCATCATAGATGATGAAGAGCGCGGACGGATTCTGTGTTTGAATAATCAATGTCCCAATAATACTGCATCAGTTGAAACCCCCTTGTTTTTTGATGGATGCACTGTACTAATAATTATGTTTAAAAAATTATAGACATAAAATGGTTAGTATAATTATTTTATTATTAATTATTGACTACACATACAATTTAGAATGTTCGGAATATTCCACGAAAACGGTAGGCCTACACGTTGCTGGGAAGATTTAGAGGCATGACGAATCCTGTATTGTGAGACATCAGATGTATTCGATACTATTAGCTGGAAGAAAATTGACCTCGCATACTGTGGTCACATGTCCCATCCTCCACCTCTGGTTCAGAGCTCAGAGGTCTTGACCTTCTAGACTGTATTTAGCAATTACAATAATACAACAATCAAAAAGGTTGATCTTTTGAATTAGTATAATCAATAGTAAACATAAGAAAAAGACTTAACTCGTACCAGATTTATCTCCACATTTTACATGCATGCGACCCTGTTTTCCCCATTACAAAAACTAATAATTAAATAAATAATGAAACATAATTTGGACCCTTTTCGACAGCATGTCGGAAGTAAATAACCTCATTACATTTTCTCAGTGTTCATTCAATTGATTTTGTCTATTTTACTGTCTGTTTAATGTTTACTGCTAGAAAATCACATAAATCAGGATTTTAAAATATCATATAAATCTCACCTCCTGATGTCAGAGGTTTTGAATGGCAAGCAGATTTTTTTCACTCAACATTTGGTTTTATTTAATAAGGGTAGGGTTTTTTTTTTTTTTTTTTTTTTTTTTTTTTACAGCTATTCATATGCCTTTTTGCATTCTCTGTTGATTGCCATATTGCCATACTTTTGAAATCACTACCAATACTGAAGAAAAAAAAACAGGTATGCTTTGACTTAGTCACGTGGCTTGAGAATCTGGTGCCGCTGAGATTTTGGCCTTGTTTCAAAACCGTATATTCCCAGGTAACTTTCTTCAGAGCTTCTTAAAGACTTTGAAGTCACTCAGAACATCTGGCCAGGTTGTGTCTTGTCATCTCATCCTCTCACCCTCCCTTTCGCTGTCCTTTCCCTTTTAACTTTCTTGTTGAGAGTGTGACATGTAAACAAATCTCAGTCTCTCTAAGAGCTATGCAGAACATTGGGTTATTTTCTTTAGCTATTCCAAAACAGCATGTCACTTAAATATGAATTCATGATTTTTTTTCCTTTTTTTTTGTGATTGTTACTGCAGTAAATCTCTGCAGTCTGAGGCCAGTAGAAGAGGGCACTCTGATCTGATTAAATCAGAGGTCAAATGCTGTGACCATCTGCCTTTATTTTTTATCACAGAAGCTGAAGATGTAGTGAAAAGGCAGATGAGGCTGACCTTTAAACATCTCTGTCACACATAGGCAGACACTTACTACAATGAATGGCAGGTCGTTGGTATAGCAGGTTGACCTGTAGAGCCCATAACAACAGGGGTTTTACTGGAAATTCTCATTAATTAATTGCATCCCCTTCCCCCATTTCATTTAAGTCGTTGTCTAAGCTGTAAAAGCCATAACCTGACAGTTAAATCAATCCACATTATCTTTTGTCATTTACCAATGGCCCACAAAATAGGACAATCTGTTCACGGTAAAACATTAAGCTACTCCACTTCTGTGCAATCAGATCATTCTCAAGTCCATCTGTTGAAAATAGTCTTTATAAAAAGTTGTAGTTTGTTTTAAAGGGAGAAATAGAAATGGCGCAGGGTTGGCAGGTCTCTGTAGTCAGTCTGAAATGAAGATTGCACATGCTCAGTGCTCAAAGAAAATCCAACATGTTAAAGGACTGGAAGAGATGTGTACACTAAAGGTCCATCTCTGTGAATAATGAGTTGAAGTTTGATTAGTTTGGCTCTTTTTCCAATAGAATTTAAAGCAGTTTGGGGGAAAAGGGCTATATCAAGAGCTTTTATGTTTTGAACTATGAAATATTACGTGATAAAAATTCATCATAACTTTTGGAGGTTTAATCTCCTAATATATTGTGTTGAATCTAATAGCTAATGACATCGTTCTATACTGCAAACAACTGAGTTCTAAATTTATACCATAATTTATTTAATTACCATGAAACTAAATAAAACTTAATTTTAATAGAAGTGAATCTAAGGACTTGCTGAATTGTAATATACCTCTTAAGAACAGATGGCATGTCCTTCAGAATAATTTGTGGTTGTTTGTTAATTAATGTAAATAAAAATCCATTTAGAGGCACATGGATGTCTCCTTTCTCGTCATATTTGAATGGAATTATTGACCTTTGCATTCTGCATTTCATATTCACTCACTCAACCAAATGAGAGATAGGAAGAATATTTGGCTAATGTTCTTCAGCTGTTGACATTATTTATAAGTGTTGGCTAATGTAGGCTCTGCATGTTTTATACTGCCCAACCAAGGGCCATTAATGATAAATTAGTTCTGTATGAAAAAAAAAAGAAGTGAAATAAATTAAGAGAGTGAAACAGAAAAAATGTTATAGAAGTTTGAGTTTATGAAAATGTACAATGTACAAATTTAATTATTTATATTTTATATAAAATATATATTTTCAAAACACGTGGATTTTAAAACTGCAAGAAAATCAAAGCCAAAAATCTGAACAAATTGTGTTTCAAATTTTAGGTTGATATTTCAAAAAATGAGCTTTCATTAAGATTTTGTTTGGGCGCAGTACCAAACTTTTTCACTAGGTCACAACCTGACTCCATTACTGCCCATAAGGGCGCCTCCATTTCCATATGTGGTTTGAGTGATCTGAACCATATATTTCCACAATTTTCATTCAATTTATGAAGTAGACATCCTATTCAGAAGTAGTATGGGAAGTTTGGCAGATTTGATATGAATTCAACCTCTAATAAACACATAAAAAGAACACATATGTGTGTTATAGCTCGCTGCCACATCACAAACGGTGAATCTGTTATTATTTTTTTCTTTAAAACATTTTCAGACCTTTTTTTTTTTTTAAAAACTCTTAGCATGAAAACAGAGGTTTCTAATTCTACCATTCTTTCATGATTTTTCATGTTCATCGCTATTTCAAAATAAAGGTCTGAACACGCCTTAGGAGTATGAAAATAGTATTGTTGCAAATTGATAAATTATGGCTCCTCTGTAATGTATTTTGAAAACCAGTCACCAAATATGAAAGCTAGAGATTGATTTCAAATGATATTTAGTTTGTCAAGATTAGTTTAGGTGTAGTATAGGATATTACTATATAATGGCTGTGGGCCCACTGGTGGGCCGGTGACACTTAAGAACAATCAGATTGATTGAGTAACTGAAGTGGATTTGCAAACGTTTGGATTTGCAAGATGCAGCTGGTTTTGATAATTCTTCATTGCAAGACCAAGCAATGCTGTGAAGTTTGCGACACTGCTGCAATGCCCTCTTCAGGACATCCCTGAAACACTCAGGACCAGCTCCGGACACTCAGAACTGCAATCTGCACTCATGTTGTTTTTTTATCTGATGCTGTGCATTAGAGGACAGAAGGAACACTACCCAATACTGTTATTAGAATTCTGTTACATTTAGCCACACAACAATAAAGAAATATCATGACATTTATATTTCCCAGAGAATATGTGACTCACCAGTGTTGCCGATTCTGATCAGAAGTAAAGGTAGTAAAGTAAAACATAAAGTTAGATGTGCAGTATTTTTAGACACTGGAAGATATTTGGAATTCAGTTCTTTAGTATGCGAAAGCTATAAACAAAAACTTCTTTCCAAAATATATTTCCATGCAATGTACAAAGGCCAATTTGTGAGAATAATAATGTAATGCATTATTATATAAAAACAACACGTTTCCAAAGTGCAAATTATTAAAAGATGATCTGAAAAATATTTATGTATCTTCTACAAGTTTTTAGAAAATCAGAATGAAAAACTAAACTGTAACAATAATAAATTAATTTAATGTTTTAAAATTTGTTATTTCAATCAATACCTATAGGCAGGGTGTAGGCTATTTGTTCCAGAAACATTTTTTGTTATGCTGGTTGAAAGTCTCTTCACATCCTGATAGCAATAGGTTAAGTGGTCTAAATTTGTATATATATATATATATATATATATTCTGTGGAAGGCATAGGACCATCAAATGTTCATCCAATCATTGCATTCATCTTACCTGCCTGCCTGTCAACGTGCATACACTCACCTAGGATTATTAGGAACACCTGTTCAATTTCTCATTAATGCAATTATCTAATCAACCAATCACATGGCAGTTGCTTCAATGCATTTAGGGGTGTGGTCCTGGTCAAGACAATCTCCTGAACTCCAAACTGAATGTCAGAATGGGAAAGAAAGGTGATTTAAGCAATTTTGAGCGTGGCATGGTTGTTGGTGCCAGACAGGCCGGTCTGAGTATTTCACAATCTGCTCAGTTACTGGGATTTTCACGCACAACCATTTCTAGGGTTTACAAAGAATGGTGTGAAAAGGGAAAAACATCCAGTATGCGGCAGTCCTGTGGGCGAAAATGCCTTGTTGATGCTAGAGGTCAGAGGAGAATGGGCCGACTGATTCAAGCTGATAGAAGAGCAACTTTGACTGAAATAACCACTCGTTACAACCGAGGTATGCAGCAAAGCATTTGTGAAGCCACAACACGCACAACCTTGAGGCGGATGGGCTACAACAGCAGAAGACCCCACCGGGTGCCACTCATCTCCACTACAAATAGGAAAAAGAGGCTACAATTTGCAAGAGCTCACCAAAATTGGACAGTTGAAGACTGAAAAAATGTTGCCTGGTCTGATGAGTCTCGATTTCTGTTGAGACATTCAGATGGTAGAGTCAGAATTTGGCGTAAACAGAATGAGAACATGGATCCATCATGCCTTGTTACCACTGTGCAGGCTGGTGGTGGTGGTGTAATGGTGTGGGGGATGTTTTCTTGGCACACTTTAGGCCCCTTAGTGCCAATTGGGCATCGTTTAAATGCCACGGCCTACCTGAGCATTGTTTCTGACCATGTCCATCCCTTTATGGCCACCATGTACCCATCCTCTGATGGCTACTTCCAGCAGGATAATGCACCATGTCACAAAGCTCGAATCATTTCAAATTGGTTTCTTGAACATGACAATGAGTTCACTGTACTAAAACGGCCCCCACAGTCACCAGATCTCAACCCAATAGAGCATCTTTGGGATGTGGTGGAACGGGAGCTTCGTGCCCTGGATGTGCATCCCACAAATCTCCATCAACTGCAAGATGCTATCCTTTCAATATGAGCCAACATTTCTAAAGAATGCTTTCAGCACCTTGTTGAATCAATGCCACGTAGAATTAAGGCAGTTCTGAAGGCGAAAGGGGGTCAAACACAGTATTAGTATGGTGTTCCTAATAATCCTTTAGGTGAGTGTATTTTCATACCTCTGTGCACCCTGTTCAAGCAGACATCACACTCCATCAGTGCGTTTCATACTATGCAGCATTAGACAGACGTCAGTCACCGAGCACCGCAACCACCTTTTACAGTTCCTCCTAAACCAAAACAATGAGCTTATTCTGCGTTCACGCCATAACTACTGTAATTCGGAAGAGATGTAAACCCATGACAACTCGGAGCAGTTCGTGACTCATGTGTTTCAATGGCACCATTATCACCGCCAAATCTGCAGCAGTCAGGTGATAGGCCTACAGTTAATTTGTTTATGTTCATTATTATTGTAATATTATGTGCTTTGAGACATGAGGTAGTTTAACGCCATCTCTCGTGATGCTTTGCAAACTCTGCTGTGCACTTTCATGTTTTGAAGAAGGCGTTCTGAAGGGAGGGTGGGATCTAATACTTTCCAAGCTAACTTGCTATTGCTAGGCGCTCAGAAAATTGCTTACCCTTCCTTTAAGTTAGCACATTAACTTTGACAGCCCAAACATTTATTTTCTTCTTCTTCTTCAATTTTTCCCTGGACCCAGTTAAAACCCCTGCTCTATATACTCTACATATTGTGGAGTATTTCCTATAAAGACATGCAAACACTTTTCACCATAAAAAATATCATATTCAGGCTTGCTCATCCACTAGATACAACTAATTTAAATATTCATGACCTTGCATTCTGTTCACCTTTTCTATCTGCACTCTAGACTGCTTCACTTTGCGGTGTGGAAATACGGTAAACTTTCATTAGAAGTTGTCAGATACTTCCTGAAATCAAATGGTTGCCAAGTAGCAGTAAATGAATCTATCATAAGATACATCGCTCTGACTCAAAAGCAAAGAGCATGAGAGAGAACTCAACTTTTCTGCAGCTCATTATGTTACAACTGCATAAAGTAGGCTTTAGGAGAGAATAAATATACTGCTCATCCTTAATTATAATTAGAGATAGATGTTTCTGGGGTAAATAATTACTACATAAGGCACAAATTGTTAGTAATTAGGAGGAGACTATGGTGCAAGCAGAGATAATTAAGTCTGCAGTGCTTAAATAATTGCACAGTGGCTAACACAGAATGCTGTGTTGCAATTGTAGTCCCTTCAAATCAATGCAATTACATTAACCCAAGCTACATAGTTAACCCCAGACTTAATGCAGAGCACATGTCCTATACCCTTTAATACTTGCTTGTTCCTAAAGTGTGGGCTTCGGTTTTATGCTTATTGTCTTTTGTTTTTACAATTCTTTATTGCACGGCTCTTTATAGTATTCAAGATGATATGCCTTATTCCTGACCATTCAGTCCACAGTATGGTAAGGACTGTATCTGAAATCACCCCCTATACCCCTCACTGTTCCCTGCGCTAGTCCACATATAATCCACTTGAATGCGGTGGATTATACACTACCCGGTTCAAATTGTGAAAGAATGGTTGGGAGGGAACATGAAGAATCAATTTCACACATGAATTAGCATCCTTGAGTCCAGACCTTAAATTCATTGAAAGTCGTTGGGATGTGCTGGAGTAGACTTTACAAAGTGCTCGACTCTTGCATTGTCAATACAAGATCTTGACCAAAAATTGATGCACCTCTTGATGGAAATAAATATTGTGATGTTATTTCCATCAAGAGGTGCATCGAAGTAACAATCTTTCCTAACTCCCCCTCGGGGAATCCATGCCGCCAATGAACTGTGTTCAACCGAAGTTGAACTTCGTCAAGTGGGCCAGGGAAGTTTATTTGGACAGGCTTCGACCCCTCGATTTTGACAGAGGGAGCAAGTCTACTCTATTGCTGCATCCCAATTCGCATACTATCCGTCCTAAATAGTATTTGAAATTAGAATTAGTGTGTACCAAACCATAGTATGTTGAAATGAGTATTCCAACTTTTTCCGGTTAGAAATGGCTAATATTGGCCACAACCCATTGCGCATTGGATAAGGATTCGATGAGAAGAGAACTACAAAATAAAAAGTGTTCAATAAAACTACAAACATGGCGGGTGTGCGAGTCCGATGGTTAAGTAGAGAGGTTTAGATAAAGGGGTTTGAGTGATTAATAATCAGTATCTAACCTGACAAATATATATTTATTCAATGTTATCATTATATTTCATCTGCAACAGCATTGTGAACTTTTGTAAAGATACGTCTGGTCAGTCACTTTTAATGCATCATTAATCAAATTGCAAACACACGAGAAGAGTTCTCCGCGTCAACTGCATTTCTCTCCAAAACGGAAGGAAATTAAATTAAATTGAATGTGGAGGATTTTAACTGACAAGACGATTGACAGGGCAGTTTAAACGGTGACAGGATGCACATAACTTAGCGACAGAGCTGTCCGTTAAAGACGCAGCTATGACAAAGTTGTATGTCCCAAAGTGTGCCTACTATTCTGCTACACACTCAAAAGTATGTACTTTTTCTTAACAAAAACAGTACATACTTTTAGGGCATAGTATAAGTAGGCGTATTGGGATGCAGCATTTGCATTTTCATTAGTGCAATTTTTTATATTTTCTCCAACAGCCCAAGCATACATACAGGCTTATAGAATGGTGCGTAAAACAAATTCATAAAGCAAAAAACTTTCAATAATAAATGGTCTCCATAGCGGATTCCAATTGATCAAGGGCATAGGGCATCCCATTTAAACACATCGCAAGGGTTTCACGCAATGACGTACATCCGAGTGAATGAGACGGAGGAAAGTTAACAAGGGAAGGGCATAAAAAATTGGACTGAAACTGCGTCCTTTCTAGTCCAGTCCTTCGGAGGCTTGTAGGCTATAGAGTCCTCCTCAGCATTACACGCTAGAATGAGGCGGTCTAGGACTAGGAATTGCACATGGCTGCGTAATAAATGTTTCCACATTTAGCATTTGTGATCAATAACGTGTCTTCATCTCCAAAAAATTTTTTTTTGGTCTTACATTACATTACGAAATTGGACGTAAATTGTAATGTGTGCAAAGGATTGTGGTTGATTGGAGGACGTGAAGGATATACGTGATGCATCATTCAAAATAAGCCAAATGAAGGACCCAAATCGAAGGATCCTTCAAATTGAGACATCTTTTGATAAAGCTTGATGACGTGGCGGCCAAGATATGCATCATTTGAAGGACGCAGCCTTCCGATTGAGAAATACCCATTGTCAGGGGGTCGGAATTCTACACAACACCAGCACTATACTTTCATGTCTCTTGTATCACACCTCGGATTCGCTCGATCTTATTTCATATAAACTAATGCTAAATGCTGTAGTGGTCATCGTGTTAGTAAGCCAATTGTTTTGTACATTGAAATGGACTAATTTTCATATGCAAGTGGAAGCTTCAAGATAATATACAGGTAAATTTAGGAAATAATTTGTGATGGACTGGGCAGGGTGAATCCCTGCCTGCAGCCCAAAACACTGGGAAAGGCTCCAGCATCCCAGCGACCCTAAGCAGTTGGGAGAATGGATGTATCGATTAAACACAAATCAATATTGCATGCACCAGTATTTACATGTCGGGGCCCTGTCAAATCTTACGAGGGCACATGAATTAAAAATAATTAGCCTATGTGCACGGATAAACCATTTATAATAAAAACTGCAACATTCCATAAAAAATGAGAAGTCAATGTTGATATTATGGTGACTTTCAACCACAAGTATGGGTAAATTACACTGTTTTTCCATCAATCCAACAGTCTTTTAGTGTTTGGAGGGTGTATCTTAAATCCTGAGGCCTTCACAATGAATACTATTTTTCAGTCAAACCCTTGTGCCATGGGTTTAAATTCAGTCAAACCCTTGAGCCCTGGGTTTTGCCTGGAGAACTTTCTCAAACTAAGGCCAACAGGCTGTCAGAAAGATGAAAACACATAACATTCCCTTACGATGGGGCTTCCACTGAACAGACAATCAATGTTTCAGCTTTGTCTTGTCACTGCAGGCTACGACCATCACTCCAGCTGAGAGCGATGGCAATGACCTGACAGCCAATAAACACCTTCGGCAGTTTCCTCCACCGCACACATATGGGCCAGTAAAAATCGACAAAGCCAAGGTGACACATTAAGGCCCATAAAAATATTTGTGGGTTCTGTGTGCTTTTTTTGTGTGTTTACAGGCCTGATCTGAGATACTACATCAAATACATGTTTCAGTAAATCAAACTTGACTTTTGTCACCTTTGAGATAAAAGACACTGAGAAGGGTTGTAATCTGTTCGGTTCAAAAAGGACACGAGAAGGTTATCAGTCAGTGCAGCTGCACCGCTGCAGGCAAAAAAAAAAAATCAGCATTTCAACCAAGATTGTGGAAAGAAAAGACAGAGAGGCTTGGGTTAAAAGGAGCATAGGCTGTTATGAAGGTTAGTGATTGAGGTTAGCAACTATGACAGGCCTATTAGCTTTAACATCTCCACCTGCTGACACATCACTGCCTAGCAGCAATGAGTGAATTAGATTTAACATCACATCCAGCAGCCACACATCTCCTGTCCCCCTCAACCCAAACCCGAATCACGAACAGCACAGGTTCCAGCGGCGACGGGCTGTTTCTTTCTCCCGTGTGCAATAAAAGCTGATTAGAGTTGAAACAGTTGACCGGTCCTACCCTCCTTTCACAGCTGCTGGATTAGAGGCTGAAGTCCATCATCTGTGAAATGAAATTTTGATGGTCGAACAGAGACAGTCTGAGGTGCAGAGTGTATGTATGCGAGTGTTAGAGAGTAGAAGGCGGCACAAGACACAATATGCGAGGTCACACATCACAGCTAAAAGGAACCTATAAAGATGAACATTCATCAGTCAAGTGGTAACAGGAAACACTCTGTAGTGAAAGATATGAAGTCTAGTTGTTAACGATAGACGTGGGTTTAAAACAAGTGTGTACAATGCAGTTTTTACATGGGGAGTTCTTGAAAATTCCATTGGTGGGGGTGGTAGTCCTATATTTTAGAACTATTTAAAAATTAACAATTTATAGACAATCTCAATTTAATTTTTTTTAGATGTTTTTATGTTTATAATAGTATATGTGTATATTAATATACATATATAATATAATATATATTAAGTATATTAAGAATTTTTCGGGACGTCTGGTCACCCTAAGCCCAGTTCTGTGGGAAAACCGCAGACTTGGCAGCCCTGGTCAGTTGTTCAAAGCAAAACGAGTAACATTGTGTACAACAGATCAAGGTATCATATGAGGTTTGTGCAGTTAACAGAAAAATAAATGAAATTGAAACTGTCAGAAATTATACCGAATAACTATGGATTTTACATTTTTAAAATGTCAGACATCTACTGTGACAGTGTAAGATATTTAGATAACCAGACCCAGATTTAGCTAATAGTTTTTTTATTTTTTTATTACAGATATTCATTAAACATTTTAAATACCCTCATACCTCAAAGACACACTGCACAATAATTTGGTCTTTCATTCCCTTGTTTCCCATGATTGTAAGCAAAACACTTCATTCATGATTATAATGCCGTTACATTCTTTGCAAAAACAAAAAAACGTTCCCTTCATACTTTGAGGTTTTATACATCATATCTCAAATAGATATACAAGTTTAATCTGAAGATGTCTGCATAAATATGCTTGCAGTTCAACCAAGTACATTCATGTAAACTGGCTGCATAACAACTGTTATCACAAGTAGAACTGCAAAAATGCTTTATTGCATTAAGCATTAACAATGATACAATTAGATTCTGAGATGTTAAAGTAGATTGGTTTACTAACTTATCTAAAAATAAAACAAAGTGCTGATTTTAAGAGAATTATTCAGTTACAGGTACTATTTTGAGATTAAACAATATAAAAATAAGACTAACATTCAGGTTGAGCATATTGAATGTCATTCCCATACTTCTTTAGCTTTACCCTGTATCTGAAAAGACACTTTAGAAGAATATGAGGCACGAGTTACAAAAAGTGCAACGATTGCTGTTTTTGTAAGGCTATGCTAAACTCTTAAGCTGAGCAAAAATTGTCTCTTGCAACTGTTTGATTTCCCTGTCTTTGTTTCCCTCTCGACAAAGTTAAGAACCTTAAAAGTCACTATTTTTTATATATATATATTTTTTAACAAAGATATATTCATTGCACTTGTTGTCTACAGATGCTATGAATGTAAACTTCAATCTCTCGGTTTCACAGAGATTTGGGCTTTAGGTCCTGGGTAAATTACAATCACCTTTCACATCACAAAGCCTGTGATTTAGTTCACCACGTGGTATAACTGAGAGGGAGAATGATTTATTTGGGCAGGTCAGTACAGGTCACTGAGGCCTGCTACTTTCCGGGCCTTCTGCATCAAGGCCCGCAACTGGAACTGTTTTCTGGAGAGAAGGCGCACATGCTGCACACAACAGGATATTCACATTAATATATTTCAAATATTGTGTTTTAGCTTAGACAACAAGACAATGACAAAAAGGGCTGTTGACTAACCTTGAGGAAGACATCCAAGTCAATGACATCTCTGCGTAACGCTTCACCCAAGTAGAAGATAGTGTCTTCTATGGCGTTTTCTTCAGCGTAGAGGTTCAGAATCTGCTTATAAAGAGGAGCGGTCGGCACAATCACATCATCGAGGTCATTGTCCTCAGATTGGTTCTGCATTCTCTCCAGGGCAACAGTCAGCTCCTCATCTTTCTGCTTGAGGCTATCAATGTTTTTGTCCACATCAGCCTGTGATTCAATGGAAAGAACGTGTTTTATTTATACATTTTATAAAATATTTAAAAGTACAATGCTTTCAGGCAGATACCTTGTTAAAAAAGTGACTTATTAGATTGTATAAATTAGTAGTGTTATAAGCTTCAGTCACTATTATCTGAGTATCATCAACAACAAATCAGACTGATTTGATCATTTCAACTGTAGCTGTACAATTACGAATGTTTCTCTTGTACCATCTCCAGGTCTAGTTTGGTCACCATCTCCTCCAGCTTCTGGTGGCCTCTCTTCAGGTCCTCCTCTGTCCTTTTCAGGGCATCCAGCTCTGCCTGTGCTCGATCCATCTCTTCTTTCATCCGCCAGCGCAATTTGTCACTGACCGCAGACACCAAAGATGCACGGATTGTGTCCTCTCCGATGGTACCATCACGAGTGGGCCCTGAAACGCAGCAAAAATATTTGCAGGGGTTTGAAAGTAGAGTTTTTTGGAATAAGTTTGTTCACTTATTAACTTTTGTTGAAAAGTTTTTGGTTGGTAAGATTTAATAATGTTCTTAAAAGTAGTGTCTTAAAGGGGTCATATAATGGTACATGCACTTTTACAAGTTGATTGTACTGAAATGTGTGTTGGCAGTGCCTGTACACAACCATCATAAAATGATAAAAATCCATCCAGTGTTTTTGTTTTAACCTCCTTATATGTTTTCCCCTGCCTCAAATTGAGCCGTTCGATTTTGTGACGTCACACGCTCGGAAGCCCCTCCCACGATTGTTGATTGACAGCATCGTTTCAACACAGACCCGCCCTCGCTCGTGCGCGAGCTGTCAATCATAGTCTGCGCGGACCGGCGCGGTCATTGTTGATATGCTGGAGCACTGTCTATGAGCAGAATGGCGTCTAAGCGATTGTGGTGTTCTGTTCTTGGGTGTAATAACGAACACAGCAGTCATTTTAATGTTCCTAAATCCGAACCGCTGAAGACGCAGTGGCTGAGTTTGTTTTCGAAGGGAATATTCCCCACGAGCAACGTCAATGCTTTCATGTTTGCGCAAATCATTTCACACACCAGACTGCTTTATAAACGAGGAGGTATAAAGCTGGTTTTGCTAAGAAGCTGCTCCTGAATAAAGGATCGGTACCAGATATTCGTGTTCCTGCTGAACCTCCAGAAGAACTGAAGTGAGTGTAACGTTTTATTAAACTTTATATTAATATTTATATTAATCTTTGCAAATCGCTAGCTGCACGCTTCACAATGAATGCGTCTAAGGTTTACACTCAGTCAGGGTACATTACGGCATGTTTTCTATGTATGACGTTCTCAATATAATTCATAATCCCACGTTTATACTGAACAACGCGTTATGGTTATTGTGTTATTGTGTTCAAACGGTGTACGCATAGAACAGAGAGGCGGGGTGAGCAAAGCTCATTATCATTTAAACTCATATACACTGAAACGGCGTGCTGAAAACAGAGCTGTTTTTGACCAGGTAAAATAAGTGTTTTCTTACAATACTAATGAGAATTTTTAATTAAAGTATATTACAAACTTTTAATTTAGACCCTAAAGAATCATATTTTGCTTGTACAAAAATGGCATTTTATGACCCCTTTAAGTTGCTCAACAAGGCTGCATTTATTTGATCAAAAATACAGTAAAAACAATAATATTGAGAAATATTATTACAGTTTAAAATAACTGTTTTCTATTTGAATATATGTTAAAATGTGTTCTTCAGGGTGTCTACAGATATAAACAAGTTAAATTCAAGACTTTTTAAGACCTTTTAAATGCCACTTTGAATAAAATTTAAGACCAAACCTGTGATGAAAATACACATTCTATTACATGCGTATATGTAATATTTAATGTTTAACCTAAGTAATTGAAGTAATTTAATATGAACTGCTTCAATGTATGAATCAATATGAATCAATCTAACATTTGTAATCGTGAGAAGATTCAGCAAAATAGCTCCCGTCATGTTGTTACTTAACTATATGATATTTAATAAACAAAAAACTAAACATTGAGTTTTTACTGTAGTATGTTTTATCTTCTGTGAGTTTTTTTATGTGTGCTGTTATGCTCATTTGTTTTGATTTCTCACTATAAAATCTCTCACAGAGACAGGCAGCGAGTCTCAACAGCGCTACCAGAATTACATTATCAATCGCTGTTTATCAGGGACGTGCAGAGAGTTCCTCAGGGGCTCAAATGTAAAAAGCGGCATATATATATATATATATATATATACACAGTATATATATATGTGTGTATATATATATATATAAAATATATGTACCGGCCAAAAGTTTGGACACTAATGTTTTTGAAAGAAGCCTTTTATGCTCATCAAGGCTGCATTTATTTTATCTAAAATACAGAAAAAACTGTAATATTGTGAAATATTTCCACAATTTATAATATACTTATAACCTTTGATACTTTTTTCAGGATTCTGAGTTAAAAAAAGAAATTTATTTAAAATAGAAATATTTTGTACCAATATACACGACCGTTCAAAAGTTTGGGGTCAGTAATATTTTTTTTCTTTAAAAAAATTCAAATAAATAATGGGCTATTTTTTGATATGTGCTAAATTGATCAAAAGTGACAGTAAAGACTTTCTATTTTAATTAAATACTGTTCTTTTAAACTTTTTATTCATCAATGAATCCTGAAAAAAGTATCACAGGTTAAAAAAAAAACTGTTTCTGACATTCTGAAAAATCATGTGACACTGAAGACTGGAGTTATGGCTGTTGAAAATCCAGCTTTGTATCACAGAAATAAATGATATTTTTAAAATAGAAAAACATTTTAAATGGTAATAATATTTTTCTGTATTTTTGATCAAATAAATGCAGGCTTGATCACATAAGAGACTACACACAATAGGCCTGTAGGTCGCGCCTGTGTTTCATTTAACCAACTATGATAGTTTGATTAAATGGTAAACGCATCAATATACATAGACTAAATAAAAAGTGACTTTAATACTAGACCTACTTACCAGTAATGTGACTTTTGGTGCTGGTTTTGTGCAGTGCTTTGTAGTCAATTAACATCCATTGTTTAATTCAGATCACTTCATAAATGTTAATTCGTTTGTCCATCTATTTTCAAACGATTTATGAATGACTGGAAAATTACCGCTCCACTTCACATTGTCTAATGAAATTTTTAACTTCTTGTGCCAGATAACGATTGGTCGGTGTATTATACATTACAAACAGGCTTCAATGAATTCTGTAATATTTTTCATTGAATCGACGCACTACCTTTTATTATTAAAAAAAAAAAAAAACGTTTTGTTCATTCCTTCCTGCCGTCGAGCAATATACTCACTGAAATAACTATATTTGGCTCGAGAACATCAGTTCCCGAGCAGACTGTGGAATACCTATGTTTACACTAGTGCATTGTCATTTTAAAACATAACTTTTGCTACGGTTACGCCTGCCGTCCATACATTACTCCAGAGTTTTAGACCCTCGTCCGAAGCAAGACACAACAAACTTGACGCAAGTGACGCAACCCATAGCAACGCGTTGCAGCAACAACACCTCAGATTGACAGAAACGTAAAAATAAACGTGAATTTTCCCGCTTCGATGCTTCACTGGTTATTTGACGGACATTGGGTCCGTCAAACTGGAGAAATGTTAGCGGTAATGTGACCAGAAATATTTAAGACCCATCGAATCTGAATTTAAGACATTTTAATACTTTTTAAGGCCTTTTATTAGGAAAACTTTATTTAAGACTTTTTAAGGACCCGCGGCCACCCTGTTCTTGTATTTGCAAAGCTGATTTTTCAGCTTCATTACTCCAGTCTTCAGTGTCACATGATCCTTCAGAAATTATTCTAATAAGCTGATTTGGTGCTAAAGAAATATTTCTTATTATTATCAATGTTGAAAACCACTTGATATTTCCGTGGTAAACTATGATGCATTTTTTCCCCTTGAAAATGCAAAAAAGGTCTGCACTCTAAAAATCTTTTATTGTAAACAGGAGATAAAGTTAACAAAAGTTAACAAACGTTTCGGCTGTGACCGTTTTCTTTGAAGAAATATTATATAATATTATAAATGACTTTACTGTCACTTTTGATCAATTTAATCTATCCTTGCTGGGAAAAAAAAGTATTAATTTATTTTATTTTTTAAATCTTACTAACCCAAGTGGTAGTGTACTTGTTTTTGAGACGGATACAAGATTAGAAATGCATTAGTTTCTTTTGATTCTTGGTTTCTGAGATGTCACTACTATTGCTCACCCACTGTAGTAATAGGCGACACCTGGGTATAGAGAGAGGACCCGGAAGAGGGGTATCCAGAAGCTGCTGCAGGATAAGGGTAGCCCTGAAATCCCCTGACAGACAGAAAATAAAATATGGTCACGCTTTATATCAGGTAGACCTTAACTACTATGTACTTAAACATTTGATACAATATACTTATAATGTTCATACATGATGGTGCATTAAAGCATTTAATTAACATTTGTAGTTACACTGTTAACTGTTTTTAATCCAGTGAATCCAAATAATTCTCCAAAGAAGGAAAATACGATTCTATTCATGATTCGTTATAGGAACTCGTATTCGTCTGAAGTTCGTTCTTTTCCTGCTATTCTCTCCTGGAAATACTGGAGATGTGTTCACTCATTCCATGTATTATACTGGAGTTTGCCAATTCTGCTCACTAATTTAATACAATTATTAATTCCTACGTGCCAAAAAAAAAAAACAGCCTTGAGTGTATCGCAAGATTTTCATGAGTCTCTAGAGAAATTGATGGTGCTTTCAGCAAGTGTGTATTTTGATTTACAGCAGGGGTTCTCAACTCTGTCTCTGGCCCTCGAATTCCACTTTCCGGCAGCATTATGCTCTAATCTTTTAATGCTGGTATAAAAATAAATGTATTTTTGCTGCAAAATGCATGCTTGATTGTCCCACTTTAAATTAGGTGTCTTTAACTACCATGTATTACCATATAAATTAATTATTTAATACAATGCACTTATTGTATACATACATGTTCTTACATTGTACTTATTTTTAAAAATACGTCTATGTAGTGACAGCAGTAATTACACTGTTGACCCTCACTTTACACAGTAACCCTCCCTTAAACCTACCCGTATCACCAAAACTATTTATTTTTTGATAAGTACATAGTAGTTAAGGACACCTTATATAAAGTGTGACCAAAACATTCTGTTACAATGGATATCAATGATGAAATATTGTGAAATAAGAGGAGGATCGGATTTAAGTGTTTAGACATAGGTCAGATGACCAGATATCTGATATGTATTGGATTTAGAACCACATATGAAAGAGGCCCAAATCAGATGAGAAAAATGTTGTGTTTTTGCTGTCTCACGTAACAAGATCACTGATCTGTGGTAGATGTCTAATAAATAAACTACAGTTTGGGGTCAGTACGATTTAAAAAATAATAATAATTCTCTCATACTCATCAAGGCTGCATTTATAGGAACAAAAATATAGTAAAAACAGTAATATTTTAATATTATTACTACCGGTATTTAAAATAACAGTTTTCTATACATCTTTTTTTAGTTCTTTGATGAATAGAACATTCAAAATATATCTTTTGTTGCATTATAAATGTCTTTATTGTCACTTTTGATCAATTTAATGCATCCTTGCTCAAAAGTATTATATTTTTCCACACACACACAAAAAAAAACACTTTAAACTTTTGTGTACATAGTCAACTGGAAGACCATACGGTCAAGATTTGTGACTTGCACACTGAAAGCACTTACCCTGGATTAGCAGAGTGTCCTTGACTATAAGGCAAGCCTGGTGTGCTTGGCATGTAGGAAGCTGGAAAGAAAAATGAAATTATTGCTGATGCCCGAAGTCAAATACTAACCTAAATCTTAAAATACATTATCTATCAGATCCAATATATTGCGCTGAACCAAAACAATCAGACGCAAGTATATATATGCTTACTATTAGGTGGGCCTGCTGCCGGGAAAGTTGCCTGAGTGCTGGGCCGTGAGAAGACTGGTGGTTCCTCTCCAAACACTACAATCATCACCTGGATCAGTCCCAACAAATTAGACTGGGGCTAAAGAAGAGAAGACCAAAGCAAATGAAAGATGCATGAGTTTACGCCCTCCTGAATTAAACACAAAGATTAAAAAAACAAAACACTTACAGGTTTCCATTCATGCAGGTATGGGAGGTAAATCTTTCCATTGGCATCAACGTGTTTCCCGGGTTTTATCATCATGGCACTTGTGGGTTTGACAAAACAGATGGGAGGGTTGTAGGGATACGAGTCAAGAAGCCACAGGCAGATGGGAATGTTGTACACATTTCCTATAGAAGAGGAACATATTAAATAGGGAAAAGGGTTCAACATAAGGACTTTATTCATCTGGATACAGCTGGATGAAGAGTGGAGAAACTTCTTTGAAAGCAGTGTCTCTATACCTCGGTAGTTTACTGGCACCGTTCCTGTGAGACTCAGCAGCTCTTTGGTAGAGCCATCATTGAACACTAAAATAAAAAAATGCTAAATGAGTGCAGGCCAGGAAAATATATTCGTAGTACAAATTGAGCTGATTTCAATTGGTATACACATAAGTAAAAATGAAAACAAAAGTATAAATTACTTCATACAGTCAAATTTAAAACCTTGCGAACTTTTTATGTTCATGTTATCTTTATTAAAAGTAAATGTTAAGTGCTTTAACATTTAAAAATGGCATTTAAACATTTGTAAATGTGTTTGAAGTTTACCGTAGTGGTCCAACACAGGTTTAAGATCTTTATAGTGAGACGTCACGTTTAAGTCGCGTGCGGTCAGATCCCTGTATTTATAAATCTGTGTACACAGAAAAACATTACCCAGAACACGTAAAACACTTTGTAAACATCTTCTCTGGTACGCAAGTGTTTAACATAAGTTACCTTCGCCAGGACTTTCCGTAGAGAATTTTCGTTCATTGTCGTCATGTTTACAGTGATTATGAAGTAATATATTACTTAAAAAAAGATTGTACCAGTTAAATCATATAGTTTTGTTATGGACGTAAACTCATAAAGACCAAATCATCGCATCCATAACAAACAAGGAAATCTCGGCTGAACTTGCATTACTTCACTTCCGGTCAGATGACTGATGACGCAGAACGCAGAGGTTGCACTTCATTGGTTGAAGTGTAGGTTCTACTTTACTACAGTTTTGCTACATTAATAATTTTTAAACTTTAAAAATCCATATTCAGGATGTAGTGACTAGGTGAAATTCGACTTTTAAAGATGTTTAAATATTCAAATGTAAAACAGATGTTCAGGAAATCAAAGCAAGCTTCTTTATTTGACACTTTCTTTACACAATAATCATAATGGTAGGCACAAATCTATAATGACAGATTGTTAAAATGAAATTCAGTGTTGCCTGCACACCATAGACACAAAATAAGAACAACTTCTTAAAAAAAAGTATTAATTACTTCAAAAAAGGTAATTATTTAAATACCAGAGCCAACACAGCCTTTTGCCATTTCTTCTGTACTATAACGCTGTGTTCTGCTATTGTTGTTGTAAAAAAAAAAAAAAAAAAAAAAAAACTCCATGAAAAAGATTTAGTAGCAGCATTTTGCTTATGACATAAAACAGAATAACATAGAGGTCCTATATAATTCGAGGTCATGTATGTGTGTATTTTACATAATGTTAATAAGAGTGTCATGGAAAATGGACATTAACAATATTAATGTACAACAATATTCAGTAAGTCGTGGCAGCCATCACACCACGTGATAAACCCACATTACACTGTGGCAGAGGAGCTAAATCCATCAAAACGATCTGGATGCCCACAGCATTCTGATAGAAACCCTTGAAGGTCATATCCATAGCTACAGACATGTGATTTAAAGGGAGAATCATATCCGCCCATGTATGTCCTTGAGAACAATCAATAGACTTCAAAGGAACAAAACACTCTGCAATCTTTATCGAGCAAAATCATCATTTCAGCCAGAAAGAGAAGACACTCATAGTCAAAGACACTGTGTTCATCTGATTCACGTAAATTAAATCGAAAGACCTTTGTTTGGATTTGAAATCTAACGGAATGAAGGTCCCATCATATGATAATTTATAATGATGTATTTACATGATGATTTACAATAAGTGTATAATACAAGCAATCTGATGTCTGATAGAAGTACAGTATATTACTCCTTATTGACACAAACATGATGTAAAATGTACTTCCTAAATGTACTTGTTGTTTGACTTCAAAGTTTCAAGCGTATGCCCTGAACATGGGAACTGCCCAGTGCTGGCAATATCAACAAAAGCTTTTCAGTCCAAGCTTTGAAGTTTATAGTAGGTTTGCATTCATTTTCCAACAAGAAAAGGTTTTTTTTTTTTTTTGAAGAGACCTTAATTTATTTGTCTTCTTTAGCCAATGCAATTATTTGTGATGCATTTGTCTAATAATGTAAATGTAAAGCATCACATCTGGGTATTTAATCAAGCCACAATTCAAAGACCCTGAGGGCCATTCAAATTCAAAAAGGCTAACAAAGAATAAATGCGATTCCATAGCATGTCCTATCGGAGATGTACCTTCTAATCGCAATCTATTGCACTGTAACTTGTGATACACACACTGCATATGACTATTCTCTTTGCAAGAGAACGTAATGAATTAAGTACATTTTATTAGGATAGACTTCTTCTAAGCAAATGACAATACAAATCTTCCTCACATCCAGACATATGCTAATCTAACTGATGTAGTAATTCTCCTCTCCGTCTCGTAAAGTGTTTTTCTAACATACACATCTGACAAAGCAATATGAGAGGTTATTTTCTGAGCTATTACTTCCAGTTAAGAGTAAATAGTTTGTTTAATGTAAATATATTTAAGTGTGACAGCGCTCATCCAGTCGTATAGCAACTCCAGTGTTGAGACCATTAAAATGAGGTACAACTTCTTTCCTCTCCAGTAGAGGAGAGCGATGGGAACATCCCTAAGAAGACTGCAGGGCTGCCAGAATAAAGATTTCCCTTTTACACAGTCTGCTCTAAACGTCCAGCATCTGTGTAGGTGTTGCAGTGTTTGTGGTCTGTAGGGCTGCACTGCTTCCAAAGCCACGCCATGCACTTTCACTGCAAAGAGAAGGAGAGAACTGAGTACACATGAGGAGCACTACACAAACGTTTAATTATTCATGAATATTTGTATATTTATGTTATTGAGAGATTTGTGTCATATAGCCATGGTTGGATCATATAAGTGCCTCATTTAGTATATTGTAATGGTTCCTAATTTTGTTTTGGAGGTCAGCTACAATTGGTTTACACGCAGGTAAAACAACAACAACAACAACAAAACACTTTAAAGGGTTAGTTCACCCAAAAAAAATTAAATTCTGTCATTAATTACTCACCCTCATGTCGTTCCAAACCCGTTAAGCCCAATTTATACTTCTGCGTCGAACTCACGCCGTAGCTTGTTCTGTGTGTAGCGCGCGTACCCTTCGGCGTACCCTGACGTGCACCTCTCCAAAAATGTAACAACGCGTCAATTCTACGCGCACCGCAAGCGCTGTGATTGGTCTGCTAGACCCGCTCCCCGGCTTTTACATGCTCCCTCTGCATGTGTAATTGCGCGTCAACGCGGACAACGACGCAGAAGTATAAATGAAAACCAACGTGTAGTCTATAGCGTAGAGGCTCCGGCGCAGGTCCGACGCAAAAGTATAAATCAGCCTTTAGACTTTAAGATCTTCGGAACACAAATTAAGATACTTTTTAATGAAATCTGAGAGACAGCTACGCAATTACCACTTCGATGCTTCAAAAAGTTCATAAAGAGATCGTAAAACGAATCCATATGAATTGAGCGGTTTAGTCAACATTTTTTGAAGAGACTCGATGGATTATGATGAACAGATTGAATTTAGGCTTTTATTCACATATAAACAATGATCAGCGAGTATAAACAGAAGCTCAACTGAACATGCGTAACATTGATTATCGCACGTCAAGCGAACATGCTTGAGCTTCTGTTTACCACAACTGATGTGTGAAGTGATGAATGTTTATAAGTGAATAAAAGCCTAAATTCAATCTGTTCATCATATAAAGCGATCGAGAAAATTTGGATTAACCCGCTCAATTCACATAGATTCAATAAGATCTCCTTATGAACTTTTTGAAGCTTCAAATTGGTAGTTGCGTAGCTCTCAATGGAGGGACAAAAATCGCTCAGATTTTATTACAAATATCTTCATTTGTGTTCTAAAGATGAACGAAAGTCTTACGGGTTTGAAACGACATGAGGGTGAGTAATTTTTAATGACAGAATTTTTGGGAGAGCTAACCTTAATTTTCTCATATATGCATTGAAGCATCACCTCTTTTCTCAGTGTCTGAAACGGTTTGATAAATGATCTCTAAACCCCTCCTTTCTGGGAGCCTACTCTGCTGTCAGGTCAGATGGCCCAGTCTGTTCTGATTGGTCTACTGCTTACAGCGTGTGTTGGAAACTAAATGCCCATTACCATTTCTGAATTTCATCTCCTCCACTTGTATACACAGTGATACGAACAGTATCAAGGGTGTCGGTTTTACCGTATCAATTCGAGCCCATGGATTCATTCATTGGGAGTGCATGCAAAGTGGGTTTGCTTTCGCAGAGCAGAAAATAGCATCTCGACATATCGACAACAAGAACCAAACTCTTCCAGGCCTCAGCTACAAATACAGTGTTTGAGGGCGGGTCAAAGTGGATGTGGTTCGCGGGCAGGCAATGAAGATGCAAATTTGTTACAAACCTACATAAGTTTATGGAGGAAGTAAGACTTCAGAATCGGTTCTTTCTTTTAGGAGACATAACTCCATTTATCGTGCACTGAAATGATCTTTGAAACTTTGCAGACATTTTACATTCACAAACAGCTATATTACACACAACATGAAAAGTGACATCTAAGAAAGCATAATAGGGACACCCGCTAACAGAATAAAGGAATTTACCAGATCATGACACTACACAGCGGCAGTTCATACAGTCTTGGCCGTTGTCATCTGGCGGGTTCAGTTTCCTCAACTTATGCTGCCTGATTTCACGGACGAGTGTGTAAAAGGCATCTTCCACTCCCTAATCAGAAACACACATACACATATGCATTCAGCCATGCAATGAAATGTGGACAGCTTGATACTTTATTGTCAAAATGATTGGTTATACAACAGAATACAACTGAAATGTTTCTTACCTGTCTGGTCTTGGCTGAGGTTTCAATGTAGGGTATACCGTAGCTACGGGCGAGTTCCTGGGCTTGTCTTGTGTCCACAGTGCGTGCTGGTAGGTCACATTTATTACCCACAAGCACCATAGGCACATCATCTGAGTCTTTAACCCTCTTAATCTGTTCCCTTTAAAAAGCAGTGCAAACAATCCACATTTATAATGATATTTATTATAAGAAACAAAAAGATGTATTCTTATGTGTTTCCTATCATTTAACCTGTACTGATGAATGTCCTCAAAAGACTTGGTATTGTTGATGGCAAAGACGCAGAGAAAGCCCTCTCCGGTCCTCATGTACTGGTCTCTCATTGCACTGTACTCTTCCTGACCTGCAGTATCCAGGATATCTAACAGACACGTCTCTCCATCAATCACCACCTGTTTCCTGTATGAGTCCTTTGAGGAAGAACAGATCATAAATATCCAATGTAAGAGGCAATATTATTTGATTCAAATAAAGTATCATGGTTTTATAGAGTAACACTTTCAAAATGCATGATATACATAATATAGTAAACAATCATCTTATGTCCGTTATTTATTATAACAAATGCCTGCAGAGGGCGCCAACGCTTGGTGATTGTTGTTGTTACACTTTACAGTATGATCAAATCCTCATTTAAAATTGGCCAAACTGCATTGAATTGAAATGTTTACTTAATCTTACATATTTGGCCACTTCTTTACAATAGAAATGCTACAACACTGTCATTTCCTGAACAAGAATATGTGGACATTAAAACATGCAAACTTCACGCGATGAACAGTTTGCATATTTAGAAACATATTGATGTATTCTCCTGTGTTGGCGTAGGTTTGTAAATGATTTACCTTACAAGTCTGATGAAATGGCGCACATTGCGTTCCCAGATGAACGTTATAAGCAACCCAAACTCACAGCATATGCAGAGATGGTGTGTGAGATGCGCTATGATAACAGTTCATGTGGAGCAGCATTTACTGTGAATGGATCCGCTCTGTGATGCACATAACCTACATGCATCTAAATAATTAAAGCACACTCATTATGATATATATATATATATTCTGTATATTAAACCATATAAAATATATTAAATTGAAATCGAGGATTTTTAAAATCGAGTACTGGAATTTAATCGAGGAATCATGACAGCTCTAATTGTGAATTCTCTTACTGCTCAATTGACACTGCAATATACAGTGAAATATATTCTGTTACTGATAAAGAGAAAGTGGAAACTGTGGACTATTTTACCAAAGTGGGGCGAATGTTTTACCCTCAGAGTAAATTTTGATGTTTTCTATTCATAAATTATTTTATTTGAAATTAGGGAACTATATTCTGCACTGAGGTCTGTTTTTTTTTGCAATCATGAGAACTCTCTAAGAAGTTTTGGCATGTTATTGATTATGGCAATGTTGATGTATTTGGTCTTGGCGGACTAGATCTACTATGCTGCTGCAGAGCTGCCAATAGATACACAGACACGCTGTCATGCGCATGTAAGATATGCTTCTGCATGAACAGACATACTGTACATAAATCTAATAGCAGATCAAGACAGGTGGATCTGGGGGAGGTAGAGGGTTTCAGAGGAACACTGATAGCACGCTGCAGGGCCAGCTTAGAGCAAACAATGAACCAAACTATCTAAATGTTAGGCAAGCAATCTCACTGGCTGCAGGATCAGCAGATAACAAACATCTTGTGCCATGTGGTATTGGTGTAACTGCTTGCAGATTGCATGTAAAGGACCTATCAGCCTGTGCCATCTGAATTTCATGACTGAACATATAATAAACTATAACATATGAGACAAAGGTATTGACAGAAACTACCATTTTGACTTTAGGCTTACCTCAATGGTTGGGTCGTATTCATCAACAAAGTGGTTCTGAATGAGCTGGATGGTCAGAGCACTCTTGCCCACACCACCTGCACCTACCACCACCAGCTTATATTCTGTCATTCTCACTGCTGCGGAGTCAGAAACTGAAAGAAACCAAGAAGGAACAAGGAAATGTGAGATTTTTTTTAAATGAATCATTATAGGACGTATACACTTGAAACAGTCTGTTGAACACATTAAAATAAGCTTACAAGGAAACAGAACTGACAGGGAGTTCGTTCAATAAAAAAGTAAAGGGGGGATTCCAGTCAACATCTATGAAGAGGATACCAGTGCTTCCTGGAAGCACTTGTCTTGCTGACAATATTTAAGACAGATAAAATTACCCTTAGTGATGTAACACTGGACAAAAAGATTTCTATAATCTATTTTGGGCTGCAGAGGAAACTCAACAGGACTTTCCCTTAGTGGTCTATTCGTGTTATTAGTTCAAATGTTTGATTCAGTTCCAGTAGAATCTATTTCACTCATAACCTATAATTTCATCCCTTTCAAACTAGATTTGAAATTCTGACAATCTACTTAATAAATTATGGATCCTCAGGAGAAGTTACACGTCAAATAACCTATATATAACAGCTGATCATCTAAGATGTGCTTGGATTTTTTTTCTGAATATTTATCCGAAAGTATTTCCTAAACAATTTTTCTAAAAAAAAAATTTATCCTTACATATGGAGCAGTTAATAAATTAACCAAATATGAGTCAAATAAATCTTATTATACAACTATTCTATTATTTGCTAATGAGACCAAAAACAAATTATGGTTCATCTGAATTTCTGTGCACTGTTAAAAAACAACAGTCAAGCCATCAGGTTCAGCTTTGTCACTGGTGGACACTGGACACTGCATCAAGTATTCCATTTGAAAATCTATTTTTAGCTCATCCACCTGTCATGTCGCCTTACCTGTGAAATTCAGTTTATTTTTCCCTGCTGGGAATTTACAACTTTTATATTGCTTTTAGGCTCTGGATCACATGTCAGGCTAAACAACTTTTAATTACCGAGTCAAAATCGTTTTTTGCCCATGAAAATAGTGATCACACTGTACCAGGAAGGATGTCACCATTTAAAAACACACACAGTCCCACACTAATATATATATATATAGTGTGGGATGTGTGTGTGTGTGTAGGCAGGCTATGTATACGTGTAATAAATCCCTTTTATTTTTCCCATTACCGCTGAAATGCAATGACATCACCTTTATTGACTTTTCAGACGATGCGCAATGTAAACAACGTAGTCATTTTAGTGAGTGAATCTCTGCTAGCCCTATAATACAATGGCAACCAATCTATGTGATGACATAATAAGTTTCAAAAACGTAAAGACTCGAGTAGGCTACACAAACTAGTCTTTATAAAACGTTTCTTGCTCTGTTGGTGTAAATAAACTTATTTCTCCTGCATCGACCATTATGTCCATAATAGCTACGCAACACCGCTGTATGTAGCCTATATGAATATAGTTGCACAGCTCGCTACAATGTAACGAACTAGAGATGAATGGAATTCAGGCGCGCGCACTGATTTGACGCATTTGTTTCGTTTTCCATGTTCACTACAGTAGTAGTTCTTCAGTTTCGAGATGCTGGTGAAATGATTTACGCCTTGATGCAAAAAAAAAAAAAGTATAATTCCGTCCAGCGTCTACAGGAACATTTTGTTGCTGCTGTTATTCCTTCACGACACACAGCATAGAAAGACAGCAGCTGGACTAGTACTTACAAAATCCACGGCGCTGTTCGCTCGTCTCGACCACACTCAGCAAGTCAATAATATGTCGACATCCTTCCCGCTGCTCCGCTCAATGCTCCGTTGCTCTCAACTATTTGTCGTCATTAGACAGCTAGTGTTATTCTTGTTCTTCTACAGATTCTCTGAAGCAGATGCGAGCAACACAAACATCAAACAACGAGCTGCCGACTGATAGGCGAGCAGTGTGTGTGTGTGTGTGTGTGAGAGAGAGAGTGGTATGTGTGTAGGGGGAAGAAGAAGAAGAAGAAGAGGGTGAGCCACAGCACACGCCCAAACCCAGGCTGTGTGTTTCAATACACACAACAAACACACTCTCTCAACCCTTCTTACATTACAGGTGGGCTGTCTTATGTTGCAAACACAAAAATAACATCGTTTCTTTCTTTCTTTGATTTTTTAACTATTTGTTTTCATTGCAGATCAATCCCCATATAGCGTTCAATTCTCATAAAATCACTGACAATTAGAGGGAAATTTCAGATGACAAACTCTTGATGACAAAAATGATTGTACGCTGATTCTATTTTTCTTTCTTTGATTCTTTATTTTTTATTATTATTAGGCTATTACAGAACAAAGATTCGTTTCTTTCTTAAAAATAGTTTTAAAAATCACTGAGAAGGAAATTTCTAATTATAAACACTTAGTGTCTCAACCTAAAAAAAAAAAACTAAAGTTTTTTTTATTATTATTACAGAACAATGCCAATATAGCAAATTTATTGTTTTGTAATGTTTTTTTTTAATTATTATTTAAAAACTGACATCTTTCCTTTTTTCATCTCTAATGCTTTTTAAACTTGTTTTATCGAGACGTGTTTTGTCAGTCTGAGAGACATCTACAGTGAATAGATCCCAAACATTACTGAGTCCTTTGAGAAATAGTTAATGATTCTCTATAAAAACAAAAACAAAAATGATAAGCGGGCCAAATATACAGTATGTGTCGTTACTGTCTTTCTCAGGTATGGGTGGTGATTTATTTTCATTTCATACTTAATTACTATAAACATTTCTCAGGGTTTAATTACTAAGTGTTTTAATATTTCAAAATCACTTTTAAATTAAATAATTTTCAAACTAGAGGTCCACCACTGATGTAATTTTCACAATTGTCCACTAGGTGGCAATCTTTCGTCTCCGTAGCCTTAAGGCAAACACTTCCAATCCCAATTTAACCTCAAATATATTTCAGACATCTACTTTAGTTATGGGGCCGCAGTCATCATAAAAACAGACTTAAAAGAGTATAAAGAAATAGAATAGTGCTGTCATTCACGTCATTTGTCCTCGTGTTTCTTGTCTCCTCCTGCTGAGAGGCAGCCAGGTAGTCACATGGCCTTTTGTATGACGACCAGCGCGCATTTCATTGGCTGATTTGCTTGAAAAAGCATCCGTCGTCAAGGCAACCAAGAGCCGCAGTCCCACTTCACTTGTCTGGTGAGGCCTTGACAAAGTCACACAGATCCTTTTTTACCTTCTGCTTGTTGTTTCACTCTCTCCTCTCCTGTGCAACTCAAGAGTTTATAAGAGGTAAGTCAATAGATGAGGTGTACCATGTAATGTGCTGTTTAACCATAGAAGTATATTTCTTGTAATGATGAAAGCTGCAGACAGACCACACATGATGAGGGGTCCTGAAAGATAATGCATGACATTTTATAATTATTTTACATATTGCATCAAGTGGGTTATTTTCTTTGCTTGTCATTGATCAGCAAACAAAGTATGCCGTTAAAGAATATAAAATAGTTTACTTGAATAATGGTGACTGAGTTGCCACAATTCTTTTGGCTTTTGGATTCTTAAATAACATTGTGCTTTGAGCAATTAGACTCCATTTGTTTCAGTCCGGCGTTCATCACTTTCAGACTTTATTCGTGCTATCCATGTCTAACAAGTGCAAGATGTTCCATTGTAGATAATGGTGGCTGTAGCCTCATGAGTGATGTGAGCCTCTTCCCCGCTCTGTCATGTAAATTAAGAGCAAACACAGACTCATCAAGGTGGCCATGTTGATAGTGAAATCATGAAATAAAGGCAAATGTATTTCTGCAGGACAACTTGAATATCACCTCTAGAGATGCAACAAGTTGCCGTCATTTCTTTAAAATATGAAAAGCACTGGAAAGTTGTGTAGCAGTAATCATTTGTATTTAGAGGATTTCTGTAAGAAATGTTGTTATATGTACAAATATTGTTCCAAGAGCCCATACAGGATATCATTGTATTGATGTTTAACTGAGTATGTGAACTAGATGCTGTTCAGTGCTTTTACCTGCTTTGTCTAGGGAGTTTTGGATTATGTTGAGGGTAGCCGCTTTTTATGTGTTAATGTGGCAGTTTAAAGGGATAGTTCACCCAAAAATAAAAATGCTCATTACTCACCCTCATGTCGTTCCAAACAAGTAAGAACTTCGTTCATCTTCGGAACACAAATGAAGTTAATAAAAAAAATTAAAAAAAACTTTATTTACAAAGTTTTAATCTCCGATGCACGTTCACGCAACGCTCTCGCGTCAACACAACACGCATCTGTCGTGGCGCTCTCGTGTGAGCACAAACAAAACTCAGATTCAGAATCAATTTGCTTTATTGCTATGGTGAAAGGAATCTTTACATTGCCAAAGCATTAATAACATAATTTATAGAACATATAGGGCCTACACACGTAATAATAATGGATTTAGTTGTCAGTCACGGTGGTCCTGTCCCGCTGGATGCTCTTTTGTCGTGACTTTACCTCACATTTCTGACAGCCAGGTTTGAGCTTGCTGGTTTTTTTCCTAGCCGGTATGGGGAAATTTTAAGCACTCCAGTCGCTCTATAAAATTGGGGTTAAACCACTGGAGTCACATGGGTTACTTTAATGATGTCTCTACCACCTTTCTGAGGCTTGAAAGTGGTAGTTGCATAGGCTGTCAATGGAGGGACAGAAAGCTTGCAGATTTCATTAAAAATATCTTCATTTGTGTTCTGAAGATGAACAAAAGTCTTATGGGTTTGGAACGTCATGAGGGTGAGTATTTTCATTTTTGGGTGAACTAACCCTTTAATGTAGCCTGGGAAAACCCGGACAACTTCCGGCAAATTTAGATTTGCTCTGAAAGTTAGTCTGGCAAAGAGCTCATTCAAGCTCATTTCCAATCCGCCGAAATCGAGGCACCAATCAGAAATGTTGGGGCGGGCTTTACACGATGACGACAGCGCTGGGATTTTGAAGCAGATTTTGTAGCCTAACTTACAAAGATGGATGCCGCCGTTGAACAGCACTCGTTCGAATCAGCTATCGCGTCTGTTTTAAGCGATTTGAACGTTTCCTTTTAGTTAAAAACCGAGCAAAGAACAACACTCGGAGATTTTTCTGCCGCTCTGCATACGCCATCTCCTTCATCGCTCTTATTGGTTAGGTCTATCCGCGACGTCCGTTGGTGACGCCCCTCTGGAAATGATTTGTCTATGACGCTTTGCCAGACCATAACTCAGTTACAACTGAGAATGGTCTGGTTTTAACCAGGCTACCTTTAATGGTCATGTAGCGCAACAAGTGTTTAAAACATCGTCTTTTCACTCATGCTTAGGATTATAGATTTGGGGTTTTAACTTTTTCTGCATCAGTTCAAAAAAAGTTTGGGGTCTGTAGATTTTTTTTTTTTTAAATAATACTTTTATTTAGTAAGTATGCATTAAATTGGCCAAAATGGTTTCCACAAAAATATATAGCAGCACAAATGAGTTTCACATTTAGGTGTCCCTGATCCATTTCAGATTATTAAAAAAATACTATGGGGTTGGGCTTTTTTGACTTGGGCTGGTAAGCAATTGCCTAGCAACCACCCAACACACCTTATCAACCTTACAGCAACATGTTAAAAAAACACTTAGAAGACCTTAGAAACCACATAGCAAGACACTGAAAGTAGCACACTACATCTTAAAATGATGGCAGCAGTCTTTGCGTGGGAAACAATGTGTGTGTTTTTTTTTTTTAAATGTGAACATCAATGTTTTGTTGTTTTACTGATATTTGTTGCAGCTTGCAGATTAATGATCCCCAGTTTTAAAATGAAAAGGTGGGAAAATATTCAGCTTAAGATACAATCCAAAACACCCCAGAAACATTTACATTTTAGCAACTGCATAGCAATGCACAAAAAACACTCTAAACAACTTATATACCTCGTAGCAATGGCCCGGTAACTGCCCACAACATCCTATTGTTACAACATTTACAGTTTTTTACAGACAGGTATCATCTGGTAAGTTATAAGGAGGAAGTTATTCAGTTTATAGAGGAAGCCAAACCATTTGATTTTTACAGGAACACAATGCCCACAATTATGTCACATAAATACAATGAAAGGCAAGAGAAAAAAATAGGCTATATAATAAAGTAATACCAAGTGTACATTGCCAGTTTTACAAACCGAGCTAAGACTGGGAGATTGAGAAGAAGGGCAGAGAAATACAGAGAGAGATAATGAGAGCACTGTTACCTGTGGAGGGGGAGGAGCATGAGAAGGCTGTGGTATGTGTCAGCATTGGAGAGAGCGGAAAGAGCGAGTCACTTTCAAGAGGCGAAACGAGTAGTGCGCCATTAATCCTGCTCCTATAGATACAGTAAAAACAACACCTGTTGGACTCCTACATCTGCGGTACAGGTTAACTCTTTGCAGGTTAACTCTTTTACATTAGACACGTATGAGGACGGTACTTTTTGACGGTATTCATCATGGTAACCAGGAAGGGGGACACACAGAAGCAAACTTTCAACTCTAAGGTAAATATAGCTTTCCCTCTGAACAGCAGGTTTGTCTAGTTAGTCTACAGACTTGACAATAAAATGTGCCAAAATTTACACAGGTGTTACCATCCTGCCTGGAAAGGAAAGTGGTTCACCGAAATTGTTTTTGGGTTATGTCATTGATTTTAATCAATAACAAGGAAATGAAAATAATTTACAGAAACTTGGGGCAGAGAATGGGTAAACTTGTTCTGTTTGGAAGCAGTCTGTTACCTGAAAAACTCAATGAGGTTACCAGGCTTTGTAAAAAAAAAAAATGCCTGAAGGTAATTAGTTAGAATGGTTGAACTCTGTATTGTCCATGGCTAATGCATATAATCTATTTCGCTTGTGTGGATTGTCCAATATGCTTTTCTCAGTGAAAACTGCTGTGCTCAGGTCCTTTGGGTCTTTCTGTCGTTATGTCACTCTGTAGAGTTTGTATTTGTGATTTGATAAGGATCTGTTTGTTTAACCATCTGGGCATTGTGATGTATCTGATGATATTTCTTCGATGAAGTTCTTCTGTTGATTAACTGTTCCTTGAAAATGTAACATCAACAAAAATGACAAAACAAGCCCATAATGTATCTTTTTATGGACTTTTTGAAAATTGAAGTTCAATTTCATAAATAAATGAATAAATTAAATCAATGTGCAAAGTTGTCAATCAGCCATCCAGATTAAAAACAATCAGTTCTCTTTTTTGATACGTTTTTTTTTTTTTTCGACAGGATCTACTGTCATTTACCTTTGCAATATGCTTATTTCATGTGCATATTGGAGATCAATTGCTTCATTCAACACATGAGTAGATTCTTCTCCCCATTCTTTCCTTTTAAACATTTAAGGAAATATCTGATTACATAAATTTTCATTTAAATTCTCCTGCATTCCAATCACCTGACAAAATGATGTCACTATATTTGGATATGCAAACCAAACTACAAAGTCACATCTACTGCTGTTTGCAAACTTTGTAAGGGAAAACGGTTGATTTCATTTAACTGACCAACTGCAGGCGAGACCAGTGTATTCCGATTGATGCAGTTTGAATTATGGATCTTGAAACGAGTTTGAAAAGCATTAGTGATGAAATCAGTGTGTGAAAAAATAATCTGATTTATGTTCCTACAGCTCAAGGCTACGAATCATGTCGTAAATTTAGAGTAGAGGTTGTCTCGCTCTGAGGATGGTTTGAAAGAGAGGACTACTCCCAATAAAGTGACTTTGTGGTTATTCTTTTTTGGAAAGGCCAGTAAATCAGAGATTTTCAACACAATTAAATAAATAATGAGTCTATTGACTAATCACAAGCAATGCATTCAAAAAACAATATGTGTGTTTTAATGATAACGCTAAAAGGAACACACTTTTAGTTTGGAGGTATACTTGGAGCATTATTGATGAGACAATCTCACACAGACTTTTACTTTAACCTCTTACTACGGTTTCCTTTTTTTAACCAGAGAGTTCTGTTAAGAATACTCCTTCTCTATATAAAATTCGGCTGGAATTCTTTAGCAGAAAAACTGAGGTTGATGCACCTGTAATGCTGCATACCAAAGGTATCGTACATTGTTTGGAGACACTATTTACTTGCAGTCGTCAATGAAGTCACATGAGAGGGAGGGAGTACACTCCTTCTGCACACAATGGGGAAGGTTTAGATATGCTGATCTACGTAAGCAGGCCAGTTTCACCCCTTTAACACAAGAAACCTAATGCCTGTGAGACACATCCCTGAGCCTGCTTCTGGCTGGTTCACATAACAAATGGAATTCAGACAGTTTCAACTTTTTTCTTGGTTCTCATTGTTCACTGAGTGAGAATGCCATCAACATACAGTCTCTCATTTAGTGTAGGTGAACTATCAGATGACATTTCAGGTCAAAAACAGAGCGTTCCCCTATAGGTCATTCAGCTGTCAGACATGCAGAGGTCTTATGACCACAATGGATCATCTGTCATAATCAGACGGAAGAAACAGCCTGAAACCTGTATTTCTAGTTTGCCATATGTTTCTGGTAGCGTGTGCCCTCCTTGGTGCTCTTCAAAGCCCATGTTGACAGGGAAACATGAGAAAAGGGATGGTTTTCCCAAGCATATTTGAGCTTCCCACCTTCAAAGACACCATATTCAAACAATTGACGATGAAACATTGTAAAATTGATGTTAGTAATTTAACTAACTACCAGCTTGTTTTAAAGGTAGTTAGAGTCTTAAAAATAGTTCACCCAAAAATGTAATTCATTTCCTCTGACAAACCCAAAAGATGATATTTTGAAGAATATGGGCAACCAAACAGGCCCAAGGCCCCATCGGCTTCCAAAGTATAAAAATACTATGAAAGTCAATTGGGCCGGCCCATCAACTGTTTGGTTACCGACATTCCTCAAAATATCTTATTTTGTGTTCAGCAGAAGAAATAAATTCATACTAGTTTGGAACAACTTGAGGGTGAGTAAATGATGACAACATTTTTAGGTGAGTTCTGAGTTCATTGAGTCAGTTGTTAGAGCTACTGAATCTTTGATGTTCTGGCTCATGATACTGGTTTAGGGTTTATGGTCTTAAATTTCAGGAATGGAATGTCTAGGCAAAAAGTAGGCAGATTGCATGGGTCTCCACACTTCATGGTGGATTAGTTTAAAAGACACTATGAGCACAACAGAGACCAGGATCTACTGCAGGTCTGCTGACGGAGGTGGACGGTGTGTGATTACACACACACATCATCAGATCTGCTACAGACAGTGAGGAAGCTGTACACAATGTTTGCTGACTTTTTTGGGGGGGTTTAATAGGTTTAAAACATACATTGAATATTATATTATGTTATTAGTATTTACTTTTTCTTGTATTTCTTATTCTAGTGAATTAGAGGTCTTGTTGCGCTGTTTGAACAAAACATGTTCCACTTTACCTGCACAGAGCGTTTATTTTATTTATTTTTTGTATTTGTATTATTTATGAGTAAAACAAGATATGTGGGTAACATTGCTTGTAGAGATTTACACTTTTTGCTTTACAACATAAATTACAGATCATACCTCAATTGTGAATTTTGAAAATGTTGTGTTTTGGAAGGATCACGTTCTAATCAGCGCGAGAGGAGGCATATATCAGAATTGGCGTGTCATACATACGCCATTTCATGAGATCAGTCTGCATATATAGAGCCAACTTAACCCAGTTCCATGACTGTTTTCCAGCATCCCTTCTCCACCCCAACTCCTCACTCTCGATTATTCCTATCCCTGCCAGGGATGACATTTACCACAAGGATGGAAGTTTATGCTTGATGAATCAGAAAACCTTTGTCCTTAGCAGTAATAAAAACAGAACTATGCATTATGATTATTTATTGCACCACCCAGCTTTTTAGTTGTATTGTGACATGGCTGTCACCGGTACAAATTAACACCTCCTTTCAGAAAAGGTAATGTTTTCACAACGACACATGCTATGGGGATTTCACACACACAGCTTTGGGCCAATCATAAAGTTCTGATGGAGAAGTCGTAATTGCTCTGTGCCGTTTACAGTTACAGTATAAAGGCTGGTTCAGAATGTGTTTTATAAATTTAAACATGCTCTGACTGTTGCGGTGTCTCTTGCTGCTTTTTCAGCGTCTTGCACATGAGCCTCAAGAGGGTCTCGAGACCCTGCCTTCTTATTCATTCATCTGCACTGCGGCTCTGCAGTTGCACACAACCTGATCTCATGAGAAAACTATATTTTACAAAGTGAACCTAACCATCAGTAGGGAAGTTGCGATAGTCTTTTCTTCCCTATTGTGACACATATCCAAGTGAATTGCTTCTCGAACAAGAAAAAAAAAATGTTGGACAGGAGGACTTTATTTGAACTGTCAATTTTGATTTCATGGTTACTGTAAATCGTACGCAAACATACAATTGTACAGAGATTGTACAAATTCATCTGAAATTGCCAATAGAGTTTGTTGGTTGCATTGTTGAGCAGTATTACTTGTGAAGAGCAGATATTGTCTGACAAAAATAAATCTGACAATTTTATGGTAATTTACCAAATTCAATGTGTTAAGCTATGACTCCTATAAAAACAAAATGTTACAACATGTTAGCTTAACGTTTAATTAAGGTTCAAATCTGGGAAGGTCATTTTGCTAAAATAAGTCAATGATTACAACATTTAACAGAGGCGTGACAATCAATTTAAAAGACATGACATCACTTTTACAATATAGCATTATGAAATACAAGCTATACGAAGCCTGAGCCATGTTCTGTGGTGAGACTAAAAGACAGACTACATTTGTTTTAACTTCATCCTGTATCTCTTAAGGTTATTGCCATTTTGTCAAATGAATGATCTAGTGTGACAGGCAAAAGTGTTGTGACAGTGTGAGTACAGTTCACACATTTTTTGAGCATGTGAGCACAGTTTCAAGGTTTACAGGAATGTGAAGGTTGGTTAATGATTGCCTCAAGAGTCAAGCGTTATGTGCAGGTTGAGGACATGAGACTCATGCTAACTCACCTCACAGAGCAGATTAAAAAAAACTAAGGACAGACAGTTTTTAAGAGATTCAATGTCTTAACCTGTTCATTTGGCAGAAGCAAAGGAAACGTCTGTGTTTCAAAATAGGATTGATTTTTTTTCCAGATCATACTCTAGGGTATCATTGAAGCACTTTGCTATGTTGCGTCTAAAGGCCTTGAACTCGAAAGGTTTTTTTTTTTTTTTATGTGTCTTCTCATTAATGTGTTGGTTGAAGGGGATTGCATTGCTGACATGACAAAGCAGAAGTTGTTTTAAGATATGCTCTCTGAAAAATACACCTGGTTAATTTACAGTCTAGATGAACATTTTACCATGCATGCTTCTAGAGAAATGTGGTGTCAGGTTGAAAGTGTTCATCCTATTGTACCTTTTTTGAACTATGTTATTACAGCTACATGACATATACATTTTCATCTTAACACGCCTCTTTGATGTAGTATAAAACATTATCTAACAGTAACAATGTTTATAATACATTTTGGAATTCATTGGTTTAATCCATGGCATAGGCTATAGTATTTTGCCATTATCTGACTAAAAGCATTCTCATAATCGAATACAATTCGAGATTATGTCTCTTGTTATAGTTTTGGTGAGTTCAGTTAGTTTGATCTATTACATTTAACTACAATTGCAATTCTGAAGTAAAGAAAAAGGAACAGAATCTGGAAAGCTCCCAGTTTAAAGTGTGACCTGGGCTGCTGGCACATAATTTTTTGTTGAATTGTCCTTAAAGTTAAACTGCTTAATAGGTCAGTTCACCCAAAAATGAATATTCTGTCATCATTTAATCACCCATGTTGTTCCAAACAAATACGCCTTGTTCATCTTCAAAACACGTCCATGCAACCAAAACTTTGACACTTCAAAATGTAAGACATTGTAAAAGTAATCCATATGAATCGAGGGGTTTGATCCAAACCTTCTGAAGAGGACACGATTACTTTATAGGATGATGTTTAATTTTCTAGACTTTTATTCACACATAACAACATAAACACTCATTCATAAAGTACTTTCCCTTTAACACAATATGTGTCAAATCTCATCCATTTGACTTCAAAGGTAAAGCTGACTCCTGATATCAAGAATATTAAAGGACAGTTCACATCCAAACCCATTTCTCCACTGTACATTCTCCCTTGATTAATATACATTTTAACAACACAGAAATCAGTGCCTGGTGGTTCATATCTGTATTTAAAAATAAAAATCTATTTTTCACATATCATTTTTGAACTTTACAAGCAATAAATAAAATAAGTCTCGGATGTTTCTAAAGAGCTGTTTTAGAGCAACCTTTGTTGTTTTTTAAGTGCAGTTATTCTCTGTATTGTAAGTAATTGTTCTTCACAATCTGTTCAGCAGAGCATTGGGATGTAGAGAAGCTCCTTTGACTCCCTCACAGTCATGGAGCTGAAAGTGTGGGTGGATGGCATTCCACGTGTCGTTTGTGGCCTATCAGAAGATACATCTTGTCAGGATGTAGTTATTGCTCTTGCCCAGGCTATAGGTAAGTTATTAAATATCTCTCTCTTTCTCCATTCTTTTTTTTCTCTCTCGTTGAGCAACTATTGCATTTACGTTTTAACTTTTTCAGGGCAAACAGGTCGGTATGTTCTCATCCAGAAACTACGGGATAAAGAACGGCAGCTTGTGGCCAATGAACGCCCATTGGAGTCCCTGGCTAAACTGGGTCAGTTGGGCAATGAAGTGCAATTCATCCTACGGCGCACCGGTCCCACGAGCAGTGAAGCCTCAGACCAAAGTCGAGCCCCGCAATTACCCAGACACCCAGATCCAGTGCCCCTGAAACACAAGGAGCCAAAAAAAGCTCTTACTTTCAATCTCGGGCCCTCCACGTCACCCCGGACTCATGCAAAACATGTTGAAAAACCACCTAGAGACTCCCAAGCGCGAGGGGTGTCCCCATCTCCACCCTCGTCTCATGCCCAAGCTGGTCCATCCAAAGACGCACTCTATCAGCAGATTCTACGACAACAGGGGCAGCTGCAGTCTCTGCAGGGACAGCTGGAGACTCTAGAGAGGGAGGCGGCCGTTTGGGAGCAGTCTCCTCCTCCAAACCTTTCCCCTGATCTCCTTGAGGAAATGGACCACCTACAGCGTTTTTTTAGGCGGAACGAGGATGAGCTGGCTCATGTGCCGTACTGGGAAAATGAATTTCAGTCTGAAGTTCAAATAGAAAAGGACATGCTACGGAAAAAAAATGAACTCCATTTATCCCTAGACAAACACAGTCAAAGGCTGCATGACACAGACAGCCAATCTGAGCTGCTAGAGCGAGATATTCAGCTGCTCATTGAAAGCAAGAGAAATGGTATGCTTCAAGCCAGGCCCAGTGTTGAAGAATCTGTACTTATAGCGAAAGAACAACTGGACAACCATCAGCGTCAGGGGGCTGAACTGCAGGCATCAGTTGAAGAGACAGAGAGGGTGTTAAGGCTGGCAGACGAACAACTGCAGGTGTGCATTTTTGTTTTTATCACTCATAATGCTACACACTTGTCATATTATCCACTAGAGGTTACGTTGTTTCTAAATCTCATTTATTTGTTTATGTTCATGTATAAAACACTTAAAAATGCATAATCCAATCAATGTATCCTCGTATATTATGAGACAATATTGCATGGGCTCACTAGCATTATTTGGAGACTTTAGTACTTTAAATGCTGCATCCAAAAATGCATACTTCCCTAATATATAGAACGTGAAAAACAGTGCGGGAAAAGAGTAGTATGTCCAAATACAAAAGATGTGTTCCAATTCATGTACTTATGCACTATTTTATACCATTTTGTAGTATAAATAGTGTGGATTAGTGTGTTCAGACTGAAAATACCAAAAAGTAAAAAGTGCTCAGATTATGCACTGATTTACCCGGAAAAAAAAAGTGTGGAATGTTGGACACTTATTGCACTCAACTGTCACAGCTTTAATCACATAGCGAAGAGGAAGGGGCTATCAGACTGTTTGTGGGTGACAAAATAACCTTGTCAAATTCATACACTATATGATTGAGTACATAGTGCGTAGTATATATTGCACCAACTATAGTATTTGAAAAACAGTAGTTAAAATCTACCCGGATGACTTACTACTTCCGCAGAGATTCTGGAGTGTGCATTCGATGGACACTTTACTATCCCATGAAGCCACGGGTGAGGAGCTGTGAATGTGAGTGTAGCCTGTTCAATTGATGCCGTAGGTCACATGACAAAGCCAACATATATGCCCAGATTTCATTAACACTGCACACATAGAACATACGTTTTTAACAGTATACAGTTACAGAAGTAACTGTTTTTCATTAAATGTAGTACCTGACAGTATGCAAATACTGGAATACTTGATCCTGATTGGTCAGTCTTGGCATTTGGTGGTCTGATATTCTGTATCACTGTAGACCATATTTAAGTTTTGACAAGAATGAGAACAAAGCTGTGAGGGATAGAAGTAAAGTGCATTCAGTGGATTTTACTGTTGTTTAACAACATACCGATTGTTCAGATGACAAAACATCTTTCCAAAAAAAATTAAACTCTTTAAACCATTATTGATAGTTATGAGTTGTGAAAATGACTTGATCTAGGACCTTTATACAGTGCTTGCCATTGTAAAGACTGTAAGTCTATCCCTCACAGCCTCATTTTCATCCGTGTTAAATTCAATATGGCGTCTAATCTGACTACGTCTATATTTGCCTGCTCACAGGCACAACACTCATGTCTCTCGTATCATAACAAATGCAACTTGCGGCATTTTTCATCTCATTTATTGATTGTAGTGAAAATGACATCAGTGGACCAAAGTGTTAATATTACTGTAATGTTCTGTTGCTAGCCTGATTATTTTGTACATTTTTATTAGTGAAAGCTTTTTAAGATCATGTACAGGTAGGATTATAAAGTAATTTCATGTTCACGCATATGGGGGTCCTAAACACCCTGTCGGGGTTTAGTTAATGGTAATGACTTGCTGACTGCACAGTATGTATGCCTTACATAAAACCTCTTTGTACTAGTTGTTGCATCACACCGGTACATTAAATGCTGACACACAAAAGCATGTTGTGTGTTCTCATCATGACTAACTGAACCTCAGGGCTCCATACACACTACTTAATTTGTTGTCTCACTCCCTTCTGCAAGGGCAGTGCTATATTGTCCCTTGTCCCACAGGTTGTTGTTATTACCAACAATACTACTCACACCTTGGATGGTTGAAATAAAAAAGAGCGAGTTTGTGGCTTTATCTAACTATTATTTCTGATTGTAGTAAGGAATGAAAAATGACATTTCAAACACATCGCTTGGCCATTAGGCCTCATTGTAGAAGTTAAGTCTGTGTGGGCCTTTCATTTCAAGAAAAGAGAACTATATGTGATAAAGGATCATTGATGTTTGAAAGTCACTGCTTCAACTTTTTCCCTCCAACCCAACACTAAATCTCTCTTATGTTCCCCTGTAGGCTAAAACCAAGGAAATGGATGATCTGAACAAGGAGCTACGCCAGTGTAACCTGCAGCAATTTATCCTGCAAACAGGAGTCACTCCAGCACAATCCAATCAGCAAACCGAAGAGATCGATTTTGCTCTCCTCAAGCCTGATGGACAGAGTGATGAAGGTGTGTAAAGTTACAAGCACTTTTCATAAGCCACTAGTTGGGACTTTTCTACTATACATGGGAATGTGTTGATATGTCTTCCAAAATAAAAACAAATTCTATCTGGTGGTTTCAGAAGAAAACTAACTATACATAACTAAATAACTGACACTGTGTTTATGACAGATTCAAATTCCTCCATCTTGGAGTTTAACCCTCGCACCACTGCCAAGCAAATCCTAGGGAACCCACGCAGCCTCCAGAATCCGCTTGTCTCCAGCCTTCATCCTGAGGGTGTGTATGTGTGACACACAGCTTGCACACCGCTGCCCTCTGCTGGCCTAAGTCTTCTGCTTGTCCACCTCTACCTCTTCCTGCTTCTCAGAACGCACGCTCGTTTCACTGCACAACTCCTCTTCTCTCTGGTGGCTCTGTGTATTGTCAAATGCACTGTAATGGGCATTTTTCTGATTAGACGATTCAAGTGTACGGCCAAAAAGACAGATTGCGGACATTTTTTATTATGTTATTTTTTTGAGTAAGAACACAAAAACAGCATGTTCACTTTGTCTTCTGTGGTTTCATAATCAGATATCAAGCCTCTGTCTTGCTGCACCAAGCTACTACATTTTGCTGAAACCTGCTCTGCCTTGGGGTTCTTTCATGTAGGCTCACGTGAATCATGAGCTACCAGTGTGCTTTGCTCCATGTTTCCTGCCTGGCACAAGTGTGTTATGTAGAAAGAAATTAAAGGAGTAGTTCACTTTTTAAAAACCTTTTGCTGATAATTTACTCAACCCCATGTCATCCAAGATGTCCATGTCTTTCTTTCTTCAGTCGAAAAGAAATGAATGTTTTTGATGAAAACATTCCAGGATTTTTCTCCATATAATGGACTTCAATGGGAGCCAAACGGTTCAAGGTCTAAATGACCGTTTCAGTGCAGCTTCAAAGGGCTTTAAACGACACCAGACGATGAATAAGGGTCTTATCTAGCGAAACGATCTGTCATTTCAAAAATAAATAAAAAAGTTAAAGTTTTATAGGCACAAATGCTCGCCTTGCGAACTCTCCTGTTCGAACTCGTTCATCAAAATGAACGAATCTTTAAGATTCGTTCATTTTGATGAACGAGTCAATTACTCGAAAAAAGATTTGTTCATTTTGATGAACGAGTCAATGACTCGAAAAAAGATTCGTTCATTTTGATGAACGAGTTCGAACAGGAGAGTTCGCAAGGCGAGCATTTGTGCCTATAAAACTTTAACTTTTTTATTTATTTTTGAAATGACAGATCGTTTCGCTAGATAAGACCCTTATTCATCGTCTGGTGTCGTTTAAAGCCCTTTGAAGCTGCACTGAAACAGTCATTTAGACCTTGAACCGTTTGGCTACCATTGAAGTCCATTATATGGAGAAAAATCCTGGAATGTTTTCATCAAAAACATTAATTTCTTTTCGACTGAAGAAAGAAAGACATGGACATCTTGGATGACATGGGGGTGAGTAAATTATCAGCAAACGTTTTTTAAAAAGTGAACTACTCCTTTAAGTAGTTATTTATTTACTCCAGTGGATACTGCAACAGACTCAAGGTCTGACTGTAAATGGAGCATTTTGAGGTTTTATGCTGGTGCTTTTGTCTTTTTCTTTGTTTACATTTTCCAAACCCTTCTTTCTTTATGTAATCTTCTCTGTATCTGTGAAATGAAACATTACCGTCACCAGTTGTATTTAAAAACATATTTTCCAATCATCCTCCGTGAAGCCCAGAACCTCATTCCATTGTGTGTGTGTGTGTGTGTGTTGCAGTCCTGTCATCAAGAGAGACATCGTGGCGATAAAGTCTGGAGTACAACCCCAAGGAATTATTCACTGTTCACTTTATATTATTTCTACGTAATTTTGTCTGAATATGTTTATTACATTTTCTTTTGTATGATAATCTGTGAAATGCAACCTAATAAGTCTATGTAAATATAGTGCTGTCTTTGTAATTATTAAACAGATTAAGATTTTTGAATGTATTTTAACAATCTTCATATATTTCATTAACTAAAAACATACCAAAATAAAAAGAAATCATTACAAGTTTTTAGGTTTATTTATTTCCCACTCTATAATTATAGATCTGCTGCAGAGCAAGTATGGACTTGTTACCGCCAGTTTCATTTCAGAATGCTGCTGCGAGCATGTAAAATATGCTGCTGCATGAATACATAAATCCTGTAGCAGATTAAGACAGGCGGAGGGTTTCAGAGGAACAGCAAACACTGAACCTGACCATTTAAATGTTGAGCAAGCAATCTCATTGGCTGCAGAATCAGCAGAGGCCAATCAGCTTGTGCCATGTGATGTGATTGCTAGCAGGCTGTATGTAAAAGACATGCCTGCGCCATCTAAAGTTTCATGACTGAACTACATATATACTCCAACAAACTATTATTTAAAGGTGCTCTAAGCGATGTCACGCGTTTTTTAGGCCAAAACATTTTTTGTCACATACAGCAAACATCTCCTCACTATCCACTGGCTGCCTGTCCCCTGAACACACTGTAAAGAAACGCGATCTCTGTAGACAGCCCAGGCTCCACAAACAGCAACAAAAGCAAACTGCGGCGACCCGCTCCCCGAAACATAACAAACTGTTCCAGCCAATGACCGACAAGAAGGGTTTGGGGGGTTAGTGTGCGGATGAGGAGGAGGGAGGGTCTAGCTAGCCTCCGTTTTGTTTGACAATAGTTCGAACGTCAACAAGAAGTGATGTCACCCAGGATCGCTTAGAGAACCTTTAACCACAAAATATTACAAATGTAGCTTTTATCAACTTTTTAAAGCTGAGACAGGTTTTTAATTTTGTAATTATGTTTTTTTTATCATTACTGAAAATCATTTAGCTATTTACATTAACAATGAAGTTTGTCTGGAAGCCTTCTGTTCTGAAGATGAATCAACACAATCATCATCAACATAAAAGTGGGTGAAATGTTCACAAAATAAAATGATTATTGGTTACTGATATATATCTACAGATATACAGTTGCAGTTTTACTTGGTTTATTTAAATTATGCTATAAGAATTCTGCTGAGATTTAAACTTATAAGACCCATTTGATCACTCAAATAAAAAAAAGAGAATTTCTCTCTTTTGATAGATACGTTTTTGTTGATCTCTTTTATAGCAAGATGGCATAATGTATTACAATAAACAATAATAAATAACATTAGGAAAACACTTATGTCTGATCAGGATTGTTTGCCTACAGGCGCAATTAAAAGGAGGTGCATTTGATTTGACAAAAGTTCTCTACAGAATGAGTAATTGATATTTTGGACCGTTTCTTCTGAAGAGAAAGACTACATTTGAAATATGTCTGCTATATTAAATGTTTCATCATTTTGGAGGACACAAGCATGTACATGGCATAGAATATGGAACATTTGCCAGGTTTATCCTATTGTTTGTCATATTTGTTTGCTTTGTCAGTGTCTTTGTAGGCTGTAAGGACCTTTGAAATAACTGAAATAATTTGGTGAAGTAATATGGAACTGTAATGCGGTCACCAGACCTGGAACTCACATTTTCATCACTTAATATGCTGCAGGTGAATCAATTGAGAAAGATCATTTTTCCATATAGCCTACATTCCTGTGTGCAGAGACGATAGTGACCACACACGCTATCGTACAGAATGTCTCTGGATTCAGTGTTACTGCTACTCTAATTAATATACCAAATAAGTTTTTCTTATTGTTTTACATTTTATCTCTTTATTTTTGTATCTATTGTTAAAGACAAACTAATATATCATTAAATTCATAGCATGTGCACAAAAACCTCATTGCATGCAACATTCACTTAGCATTCCTTTCAGACTATAGAGGAAAAAGAAACATTAGGGGAGACTTTTTGAATTTGTGTATAAGCCTACAAGGGGTTCAGAATATTTTTTATTTTTTTTATTAATTTCACACATCTAGTACAATTATGTGGTCTTGTGAATGGAAGTGAAATGTGACAACATGCCCCATACGAAGGGCACTTTATAACATGTGAGGATCACGTTGTAACATGATCATGACAGCTTAAAATGTTATCTGATGTAATAAAAATATATATAAAAGGCAAACTAAAATATTTTCATATAAAATAATGGCGTTTTTTATTGTATTTTGACAATGAACACACCGCAAAACAGTTATACAGCATAGTTCAAGACAATGTGGGCAAATAGATGAAGAAACACATTGAAACGTTAAGAAAAACAGGGCTGAACACAACACAGCGCTCCCCTTCCACCACACACAGGTCTCACAGAACAGGAGACAAACAGACGAGCCAGAATGCTTTTACATATCTTGAAATAATAATGTCTGAACATTGAAATAACAGATTGGAGATTAAAATAATAGCAGATTTGTCTCGTTTAAAAATAAACACTAAAAACTGAGATGAAAAAATACATTTAGCAGTAAATTTACTTCCTATGATTAAATAAATGTGTTGATAATACAGTAAGTTTTGTCATGCTAGAATAGTATTGGAACTTTCAAACCATGTATGTTACAAACCAACCATTAGGTTGTGCTCTACTCACCTCTACATTAAAGTTGGCATGAAACCGAATTTGCGATTGTCTTTTCTTCTCTATTGTGACATAAAGACCGATTTGGAATCAACGTCACGGTTACATCACTGCAGTTGTGCGCGCATTGTGGTAATAATATTTAGGCCCATAACTAGAGAAAAATATTTACATACCATCCAAAATGATTAGAGATAACGTTTTTTTTCACCATCTATGATATTTTTCGATAAAAAACTTTGATAACAAATATGATACAAGCATAATTCTGTTTAAGAATTAATTATGACATGACATGCTTGTAATTTAAAAAATATATATTATGCCTTATTGATTAATAACAATTAACAATGTCGCAAAACATACATACAATCAGGGCTTGACATTAACACCCGCCAACCCGCCAAATGCGGGTGCATTTCACCCGTGGCGGGTAACACAGTCACTCTCACTAGCCACTTTGGCGTGTTGAAGATTTGTAGTCTTGTCAAAGGACATCTGACATAACAAACGAATTGCAATTTGACACTATGCCACTACCACTCCCATGAGTACCACCTGCACATAGTTTAGTGTTTGCTCATTGGTCCATTCGTGAATCCTCTTGAACGACAACACTGCAAACAAGAAGACACGCGGAGATTAAACTCGCGGACTGTGCGGCGGACTGTGCGACGAACTGGGCTGTTTTAGTCTGCCCTTAATTATCAACTTAATGTGGTGATATAGCGATCTTTTTTTAATAGCAGGAGAATCCAGACCACCGGCGTGTCTCACGCTCTCCTGCAGTGCCGCTGCGCGAGGGTGCGCGCGCCAAACAAACGATCATCACACGCGACTGGTCGCATACACACACACATCAACACAGCGTTCAGTCAGTTCGTGAGTGTGCATGGCCGGTATTAAAGCAAAAATCATCTTCATGATTAAGGGCCACGGTGTAGGCCTAACTACTAGCAGGGCTGCCCTTATGTCACGTCATATCACAACTATCTTTCCAGAGTTAATTCTATGTTTTAATAAAATTAATCATGCCATGAAAGAAAGCAGGAGATGCGCTTGTGGGAATAATCTGGAAAATAAAGACCTGTAGGCCTATACTTGTTTCAGGTGGACATATCTCCAGTTACTCAGAGCTTCATGATGATAATTATTAAGTCAGAGCTCTGAGGAAAAGCTGATGCAAAACAAACAATCCAAAGTCCTATATAGTCCTATATAGCCTATATAAAGTTGTAATCCTGGTGCTTTAATTGTGGATTTTTTCTTTAAAATTATTATTTATTCTTTGCTCGTTGTTTCTAATGCAGATAATTGTTCTACTCTGTATTGCAGTATTTACTGCTGTAAAACAAAAAACAAACAAACAATGCAGCACTTTTATTATATACAATAAGAAGCTATTTTATGTGTGTATCTTAGACAACATGTTATCAAAAAAGGAGCTTAACAACCTTATCAGAGCTAATGATAATATTAGTTCATTTTAGCACGTTTTCAGCCCCATTGTCAATTTTAATCATATAAAACGTACAACAACAAAACTGTGGCTAGTAAAAATGCTGCGTGGCTAGTCATTTTGGAAAACCACTAGCCACATTGGCTAGTGAGCAAAAAAGTTAAGGTCAAGCGCTGCATACAATTTATTTTAGTTAAACTATATAAATAATCAGGATAAAAATAAAATATTATTAAAGTTTGATTGATTACATTAAGAATCGTGAGAACAGCTTTAGATCAGGCATAGGCCTACTACTGGGGTCCTAAGCTAAGCTGGGACTCATCACTTCACCACACTGGTTGGCCTACAAAGTGATAGCTGGTCCTTCCCTCACGCCGGTGAACACGTCATCATCAGAGAAGAGATGATGTATGATTAGGCTTGTTTGAGAAGATAAAAATCTGCGCAAAACCGATCAACGGTGATCACCGCAAGATGCATGCTGGTTACAAATGTGTCCAAATTCGGTCCGACTTGCTCTGATATCATGCTTATGTATGTCAAAAAATCCTCGCGACCGCAAGGCGGACGTGTCGGATTCCGCAGCCGAGCACAGTTGCTCTCTCCACCGACTGCGCTGATCAAAAGCATGATGGGAAATGACTTGCTGACGACACAGCTTAATGCTCATTGGTTTAAACGACCGTAATGAATTGTTCTCTTTTAAAATGTTTGATTTTAAAACTCTGATATCATGTTTTTATGTCTATAAATTATGAAAGGATAATAAAATATATTTATAAAAAAAATATATAAAACATGTCCGTAGGCTAATTAAAGTAAAATGATTGATAAACACGTCTTTGGTATGTAATTAAATAACAAGTACTTTGGGGGTCTTGTTCATTATATTTATTTTCATATAAAAGCAACAGAACTTTAAGGGTTAGTTCACCCAAAAATGAAAATTCTGTCAGTAATTACTCACCCTCATGTTGTTCCAACCCCGTAAGACTTTCGTTCATCTTCGGAACACAAATTAATATATTTTTGATTAAATCGGAGAGCTGTCTCATTCCTCCATAGGCTTCTATGTTATTGAAACTTGCCGGCCCAGAAAAGTTAGTAAACATCGTTAAAATAGTCCAAGTGACTACTGGCTCAACCATAAGTTTATCAAGCGACGAGAATACTTTATGTGTGCAAAAAAAAAAAAGAAAAAAAAAGACTTTATTCAACTATTCATTTTCTTCTCTGTGGGCCTCTGACGTGAGTTCACGTAGTGTAACAGCGCAGCGCTTCTGTGTTGTACGTCAGAATGTAGGCTCACTATTGGCCAACGCTGGTCATGTGTGTGATGCATGTGCGCCAATTTTGGGGTGAATTAACCCTTTAAATTATACATCCAGTTTATTAGCAACACCGTGCACGAGCGTGAATCCTGCGATATCCACCTTTGATCTCATAGGTGTCTGATCCACTCATAGATAGTAAAAGAAATGGACACATCGACCCCATAGACTTCAAGTCAATTAGAAGCACTCACTTCCTGATGGCTGAGCGTACTGCGCAGGCTCAAACTGAGCTTGACGACGAGCAACCTGTCTGACAGTTGTAAGTCTTCTAGTAGCTGTGCCAAGAGGAATCTGAATCATTCCCTTCCGAATCTTACGGAGACGGAGAGCGTGAGTAGGAGCTGTCCATGAGGTAGCAGCAGTATCAACTTTATGACTCTCTATGGGCTTCTCCCTTGACTTTATCGGACGTTATGCCCCCACGTCCACCCGATTGCCTGCGAGCTTCTCCTCCTGTCTATACGGTAAATTTCTCTACTGTGAGACAGAGAGTCGCGTGGTTATGACGCAATTGTTAGCCTATTTTTACAAAAACTGCTTCTACGGGGCCATAACGTAAGATACACGGTAATGGAGCCTTTTATACATTGTCGTGTTTCTTTAGAAATAAACAATGGAGTCTTTAAACGACTCAGATGTAAAGTTATTCACTGTCAGAGTGACGCCAAAATGAATGGGAGTCAATGGAATGCTAACAGCAGGTGAAGGCTTGCTAACCAATGGCGGCCTCCAGGGAGGCTTCAGTTTCCGACTGATGGATTACCCCCTTGGATCCACTGCGAGAAGAGAGAAGTTCAGTGAACTAGGCTGCGTTCCAGTTGTCATGCCCTTCACTCACTAACTTCCCTCCGTCTTGTTCATTTGGATGTACGTCATTGCTTACGTTGAATGAGTGCCCACTACTGGCGGAACCTTTGCAATAGGCTGAATTGGAACGTGCTAAGCCCTTGATCACTTAGAATCCACCATGGGGTTGATTTATGATTTTTTTTCCCCTTACGAAATCGTTTAATGCAGCATTCTATATGTAGCTATATAGGTGTGTTTGAGTTGTTTTTTGATTTTTAATAATTAATATATAATAGAGTTGTTTGTGGTGGGGTAAATTAAACGCAATATGGCATCACAATCGTGTTGCATTGTGGTATATATGGAGCTGCCTGAAGTGTACATTGTGAAGTAGACTCGCTCCCTCTGTCAAAATAGAGAGAGAAAGGATCAGTCCATATAAACTTCCCTTGTCCACTTCACAAAGTGAAACGCACTTCAAAATGGCGGCTGGGATTCCCCTGAGGAGAAGTGCTTAGGGAAGTTCGCTAGTGTGTGTCTAAAAGTGGACTGGAACGCAGCCCTGTCCATCTTGCCTGCACTTCACTCCTCCCCTCACTGCAGCCGCCTACTCTCGCCTACATTTCAGGTGAGGCAAGGTGCATCTCAGACAAGCTGCTGCATGTGGGAGGGAAAGTTATTTTGATTGTTTACAATGGAACATGTATAATAATAAAAAAGATGTGCACAGATAAATCCTTTATAAGAAATACTGCAATATTCCATGAAAAATAAGTGGTAAATTTTGACTTCATGGTGACTTTTTAAGTTGAATCTGTTAGGCCTACCTCATTGCTACTGTCTTTTCGTAAGCACACTGTTGCACTGTTTAGCCAGATGATGGCACTGCAGTGCTGCATTGTGTAAATCACGTGAGAGAATGTGAAACAGATACTGCTGTATTTTCTTGAAAATGAAAGTAAATCCAGGCGTATTGGGCGTATTGCTCTGTTAAAAGTCCGTCACCACTCTGATCCACGGGACATGAGGAAGTAGATTACCTACCAGACGTACATCAGACGAGCGAAAGAGTTTCTTTAGCATCTCAACAACATGTCCACTTTAAATGGTATGTTCACAATTTTTTATTTTGATCTTCAAGAAATGCTAATGATTCGCGTGAATGTAGATCTAAGAAAAGTAACACCAAATGACTTAGTCTTGTATTTTCTAGTGAGAGTGACTCCGGATTTGCTTTATCATAGTAGTCATGTCATGTAACATATCGTGCTTTATCAATGTATCATTATAGTGGATATAATAATTGCTAATCTTGTCAAACTCACGTTGAGTTTGAATTATTTGTTCTGTTTAGAATGAAAACACTCTTTTATTATTCATGTTGAAATATGTATGCCTTGCTTCTCCAAGTCATCTGACGATGTTATGTTGTTGTTGGTTATTAAATAATAATAAGCATAAAATTACACACTTTGTTGTGTGTGTGTGTGTGCGTGTGTATAACATTAACAATGATATTCCCATAGGAAATCAAAATGGCAAAAAGGACTATGACTTTTCTGGAAAGAAGCTCAAAACACTTCCCACTGAGCTATGCAAGAGTGGTGGAGATGCTGTCAAGGTGGATCTACAGCGTAACAGACTCAAACAAATCCCTGGCATCTCGCAACTGACAAACCTGAAAGAGCTTAACCTGAGCAATAATGTGATCACTGATTTCCCCATGGAGATTATTGGGTTACACCAATTGGAGAAACTTTATATGAATCAGAACAGTCTCAAAACCATTCCAGAAAATGTATTTCCATCTTTGGGGAAACTTCGATTCTTAAAGTTAAGCACCAATCGGCTTGAAAAGCTACCCATCGATGTGAACAGCTGCCAAGATCTCACCTATCTGAACCTGTCCAACAACTGCCTGAAGAATTTGGATCCTATTGTGGATCTTTCACACCTTAAAGAACTGTATGTCGAGAGGAACCAGTTGTCTGAGCTACCAGAAAAGCTCTTTCAAAACAATAGTTTAACTCTGTTCAAAGCTAATGGCAACCCTCTTAGAAAGCCACCTGTGGAGGTCTGTGCTGGGGGATTGAAAGATATCAAGAGTTACTTTTCAATGCTTGAGGAAAACGCCCCACATGTTTACACTGTGAAGACCATGTTTCTGGGGAACTCCATGGCAGGGAAATCCACTCTGTGCCGCAGTCTGGAGAAGGGTTGCCCTGTACCAGTGGAAGAGGCTGATCGTACTGTAGGGATCGATATCAGTGAAGTTAATAGAGATGGCATCCGTTTCTGCTTTTGGGACTTTGCTGGACAAGAGGAATACTACATCACCCATCATGTTTTTATAACACCTCAAGCCTTTGTCATACTTGCCATCAACCTTTCCAGGTAAAGCATACATTTTTTTATTTTTCTACTGCTAGATCAAACGGTTCAATTTACTCTCACCACTAAACACACTATGCAAGTCATTGAAAATTCATTATTTTATTAGCAAGAATCACTTATTACTTTTGCTTGTCCTTTTAAATTGTTTGTGTGACGGGCACAAATGATTTTTTGGCTTTAGGAAGGATTACTTTTCTAAACAATCAGATGTGTGATCTCTGCATTGTGGACAATAAAATAGGCAAAACCAAAATATTATAGAGGATTCCTTCAGACACAATTAACAATCATTTAACTCCTCTCACATTTTTACAATTAATTTTTTTATTGTGAATCTTCACATAGGCTATTTGACATATATTTTTTTAAAGTGGTCCTATTATGCTTTTTCACGTTTTCAGCTTTAGTGTGTAATGTTGAGCATAAAAAAGATCTGCAAGGCTACAAAGCTCAAAGTCCACTCCAAAGGGAGATATTTTATTGAACAGAATCCCCTTTTCAAGAACTACAACGAACGACTTGTTTGGACTACAATGCGATTTTTCCGGATCTTATGAAGTCACAATGTTACTCATTAAAGTAATCCCACCCACAGAAAATGCAAAAAAGCGGACAAGGCCTGGTTCATTAGAAAAGAAAATGTTGTCGCTATGTTGAGGAGACGCTGTTTTTTCCACCCCATTTCCAAAACTGATTTGTTTGACCTTCCTAAGGCTGACAAACTTGGAGTGGTTAAAATGTATTTTAAACACTGTCCCTGAACATAATAACCCCAAAATTTGTCTGTGCCGCTGGCTGCTCATTTTACGGAAAACGGCTTCCAGAAGAGAGTAGATTGCAGGTTAGGCACAAAAGCTTCTCCTGAAACAGATCATTTTCCACTTTGTCAGGACAATCTGTTATTTTTGGATCACTTGTATGTCTTATTATTTGTAGTTTGTAGTACTATTAACAGTTCCAATTATAAGTTTTATGTAGTTGCTATGATGTAAACAAAGGGCAAAGCTCACCTGCTAGTCAACATTAGTGTTGACTTAGTGTTTAGTACTGTAGCTTTTGTAAGGTCTCGCTTTTGTAAGACTGTTCACCACCCCTTAGAAAAATCAACCATGGTTGTGTTATTCAATTACTGTTTGTATTACCATAGTTTTCCGACAAGTATCATGATTAAATGGTGTATAACTTTGTATTTAATATGTCTAAGAATATACACTCTGAAATGCCCTGTGAAATCTTGCAAAATCTGTTCTGCACGATCCTCTTGTTTATTAACATGCTTAAGTCTGAATCAGGCTTGAATTGGTTAGAAATTGACAGCATCCTTAATATTTAAATCTGAGTAGAGCTCGCTATTATGGCAAGGGGGGAGGGGGGGGGGGGGGATATTATAAATATCAGGGGGATATTTCCTGAACGTGCTAAGCGGTGCCAACCACAACACACTGGGCTGGCTAACCAATCACAGCACATTTCGTATTTCGGAATGAGGGGCTTTATCAAAACAGGAAATAAACAACGTGTTCAGGCCAGACTGAGGAGAGAAGTGCTGTGTAATAATATGTGAAAAATAATGTATGTTTTGAATAATCAAGCATGAAAACTTATTCTAGTACACCCCCCCCAAAAAAAATCAAGACTTCGTAAAAGGGCATAATGGACCCATTTAAGATTAACTTTAAGTAAAAAAAAACTTTATTTAGATACATTAATTAATCTATATATTTATTCATTTATTTTAGTTACAATATGGATGACCAGAGTTTCAAAGAGAACGTGGACTTCTGGATCAAAAATCTACAGCTTAAGATACCAGACTCAGTGGTCCTGCTTGTAGGCACTCATGTTGACCAGTGCACAAGTGCTCAGGTGAATGAAAAGAAAAAACACATCGAAGAGCGGGTGAAGGAAATGCTTGAAAAGCACAAAGTTAACTTAGAGCTTCGTAAAAAGATCCTCCAGAAGAGCGACAACCCATCTTTGAACTACGACCTGATAAATCAAATCGAAAGACTCACTGAGTACAAACTAAAGGTAATTTGGATTTGGATTGCTGTCTTAAAATATGCATCCAATGAAATGTGCTGCTATGATCTGCTTCATTTCCTTTTGTTTTTAGGTCCTTGAATTTATACTTATAGATTGCACTAAACAGGAGGACATTGACAGACTACTTACTCGCATCAAAAATGATGTTTTGAACAAAGATATATTCCCCAACATTGAAAAGACTTTACCTAGGAGCTTCTATGATGTGGAGAAGGATCTCAACAAACTTGTGACGAACGATGACATTCCAGAGCATGGTGAGTAGTTCTTTGTTTTGTTTGTTCTTAAATTAGTTTCTTTAATTAATCATTTTCTAAAGTCTGAAATTTGCACCTAATAACAGGAATTGTGAGTCAAAACTTCCTCTTGCTTGAACTGAAGAATAGACATGATACACTGGACGATGACCAACTGAAGTTAATTCTTCAGTATCTTCACCGAATTGGTGTCATTATGTGGTACAAGGAAATCCCAGAATTGGCAGGTTTTGTGTTTGTGAAACCATCCTTCCTCATCTCACTGTTCAAGGTTCATGCATCAAACATTTAAACTAAAAGCATTAAATGTCTTTGAATGGCAATGCTAATCCGTTTATCACTTAAAATCCTTCATCACTTATTTCTTTTGATTCTGTCACAGACTATTGTGAGACATGACCTGGTCCAGGAACTGAACAAGATTTCCGCTGCACAGCTGAAGTCAGAAAACGCACTTGTAATACAAAAGAAAAGATGGATCAGAGACTATAAAGACAGAGCATCCTTAAGCAATGTGGCTATTAGGATCCTTGTGCGGACTGAGCTCCAGAAGAATTACGGCAAGACTGATGAAGAGCTAATTGAGGAGGTTGTTGGGTCCAAAAATAAGGAGGGGACTCTCCTTTCACTACTAAAACACTTTGATATATGTTTGTCAACCAAACATAACAGTCCTCTCAATCCAAATGCCAACGAATTCTGTCCAAACCAAGACTGGAAGGCCTCAAATCCAATTGTGTACGAGCCAGATGCTTGTCTTTTCCCAAATTACCTGTCAGACAATGAACAGGTAAAGCAAAAGTGGGAATCAGACAATACAGAAGACCTCAACATCCATGTATACCTCCTACCTGAGATCCCACATGGTTTCTTCCACAGGTGAATGCTTATGCTTGTCTTTTTTAGACAAAATTACTAAATACATGTCATTGAAGAACATTTTGGCTTTATATTTGCTGTAAGGGAATGTGCAAAGCATCATCAACCCAGATACAAGGATAATTTTCTCAAAAAGCTAATTTAAACTGATTTGATTGTGAATGTATTACCTTATATGACTAGTATGACTTGTAAAACTGTCGCTTTACAGGCTTGTCATCAGGACATGCTCCTTGTACTTTCCATACTGGATAGGAAAAGACCAGTGTATGCTGTGCAGTGGCAACAAACGTTTTCTGCTCAGAGAACACCGTGAGGAGGATCAGTTCATTGAGATCCGCTGCAAAGAAAGTGAACGTAAGACCCCTCTTTTTGATTACATTTGTACATTACTTTTTGCCGTTTTTGTGCACGTTTTTATTTTTATTATTCACTCATAATTAACTCAGCCTCAAGCCATTCTAGGTGTATACTTTCTTCTTTCAGTCAAACACAATACTAGAAGTTATATTAAATAATATCCAGTCTCTTCCCAGCTTTGTAATGGCTTTGAATAGTGTCCAGGTTTTTGAAGCTCCAAAAAGCGCATTCACCATAAAAGTAATCCATATGACTCCAGTGGGTTAATAAATGCCTTCAGAAGTGAAGCTATGGGTTTTTGTATGAAAAAACATCCGTATTTAAAACTTTATAAACTATAATCCCTGGCTTTCAGCAACGGCCATGTTCACATGACAGTCGGGTCATATGTCATACTTCGGGTCAGAGGTCACCCTTCTGCCTGAACTCGACTCTCTCGTCAACGCGTGTATGGCTGTTGCCGTTAATGTTTTGGGGTTAAAACGAGTTTTTTTATATTTTTGAAAGAAGTCTCTTATGGTCACAAAGGCTGCATTTATTTAATCAAATATACAGTAAAAACAGACTGAGCGCCAAACTAGAGGTGTGCAATCCTATAATAATTGCTTCATATAATAATCTAATAATAACAGCATGCAGAATTTTGTCACTGAAGATATGAAGCATCGTGTGTGGAAATTGAAAAAAAAAAATAGCCTATATAAAACGAGACAGAACTGGACCGGGACTGGGACTGGAAATTCCACGAAGACCTCTTTCTATGGGCTTTTATGGGAACGTTAATAAACGCAGGAGCAGTATTAAATATAACATATTTTTGGCTGAATTTTTGTTGGAGAGGTATTGAGAAAAGTGAGTGAACAAGTGGGACATTTTCCACAACTGTAGAAAGAGAGATGCCTGAGATATTACCAAAGTTGAAAAGGTCAGAGGAATATAATTGGAACGATCAGGAAAGAGCTAGGACCCGCGTTGATATTGGAAAAGCTTTCCAGCGCTGCAGGAACGTTAGAAAGCGAGAAGACCTGAAAATGGACGCAGAAGTTGCTTTGTTTCTGCTCGATACGCGAATAACATTGGTTTTGCTGTTCCACAGAACAATGATATGCTGTTTTTGTTGTTGTTGTTTAATCACAGCTGATGCATCCAATCTTGTGCAAGCTGTCTGATGCGACAGTTGTTGCCTATGTTGCATAGCATGTTTACTATTTTGGGGGCGGAGCAAAGAAGGGAGGGGTGTGTTTCTTTTGGTAGGGGTGTTTGTTTGGGTGTCAAACAGTGTTTCTCAGAAATTGTTTACTTCACCTTTTGCTGAATAAAAGTTTGGATTTATTTTTATACATGCATGTATGTGTGTGTTTTCTTTTCATAAAAAGTTGACAATGACTCTGATCATAGCAAATGTCACTGGATTATAATAGCTCACAAAAAAACAACCACTTTACAAGTAGCCTGCATTGTACTTATTGTTGGTAATGTACATTTTCTTAAAGCTGCAGTCCGTAACTTTTTTGGGTTAAAAATTATCCAAAATAAATTTGTGAGCAAGTACATAACCAGCCATTGTTCAAAACTATCTGCTTGCCTTAGCTCGATTCAAAACGGCAAGCTTGTAATAATGTTTTTAATTCCAGTGGTACTGGTGGATTTCCGCGGGAGATTCGAGCATGTCTTTGCGTCATTACGTCACATCTGTACACATAAAGAAGGAGTCTCGGCTAGTATAAGCTATATTGAGTCATTACGTCACATCTGTACACATAAAGAAGGAGTCTCGGCTAGTAGGCTTGAGGATGCTGGAGGTGGAGATGTATATCCTTTTCTCACAGCACTTGATATAATTAAACTTATCAATTTGATGGCGGATCCAGAAAGATTCAAACGACAATCACCAGTGACAACTAGAGATTCACCCGCTGTAAAATGCAAAAGACTTCGGAGTGGCTAGAGAAAAAAAGAGACTGCAACCGGACCCATGCGAAAACAAGGATAAATATCGGAAGGGCTTTTGAAAGGTGGCGTGAACTCCGTGTTTTGAAGGGGTTCAAAACGGACGCAGAGACAGCTTTTTTTCTGCTGGACAAGACATTTCAATGGTTCAATTATCTAACAGTAGCACACTTGTTCGTTTAATTCATACACTTACGGAGTACTGAACTACAGGTAGGCCTAATACACATTAAATGTAGTCACGCAATGCTGATGTTGGTAACATTAACAAGTTGAGAACAAAGTATAATTTGCACGGTTTGACGTGATATGATAAGCGATCGTTAGATTTAATCAGCGCGATTTACTGCAATGCTTTTTTTCCCTTAGTTGGTCAGAACAAAAGTGGATGTTACTTACTTGTTCAGATGACATTTTTACAACATAAATTCTTATGTCGGTCATACTTCCAAAAAGTAGAATCTGTGATTCCGAATGCCGACAGCTGCACATTCTCCTCAAAACATTGGATTCATCCGCGTTGTGCCGTGCCGAGGCACAACCCACGTAAAGTGGGTTAATAATTACGCGAATAACTGCAATTGCAGATTTCAAACAGAGATGGCGACAAAGAGGAAAAACTACGGACTGCAGCTTTAATGTTGTCACCACTAAGGTCTTCTTCATATAGACATTAAATCAAAATTATTATATTATACTTAAAAATGTTTCTTCCTGTAGTTGAAACCTCAGAAGACATCAAGAAAGCATGGAAAGTGATAAGGGAGATTATGAAACGACTGAACACACTGACTGAGCAGTGGCAAGGGTTGTACCAGACTGTCCACAGTCCCTGCAAGGCCCAGGATTGTGATAACTACTTTGAATGGAATGACTGGCAAGAATGGTTAGAAGATTCTGGAACAAACCCATTTAATGTGTAAGTTGTCATGTGATTCGTCCTCTGTTGTGTTCTCAACAGAGCATTTTTGCTTTCGTTGTATAGTCATATTCTTTTATCGAATTATATGTTTGGCTCATCTTGTTTTTAATCGTATTAAGATAAAATCAGGTGACTGAATACTGTGTTCTGTCTTATAGAGGACTAGAGGAGAATCAAACTTGCTGTGATGGTCACCAACGAAAGACAGAGTTGCTGTTCCCTAGAAGTAAATGCATTTATTTACAGAGAAATACAACACACACTTATTCTTCTGCCTTTTATAATTCTTTGTAATTACATTTTTGTATGCAGCTCCTGATGCAGACCTGAAGGGAGGACACATGAAATAATAATGCAACACAGAACAAATACAAAAAAATTGACTTCACTTGATGTAAAAGGTGTATGTGATTGGTAAATTAATTAATAATCAACTTGATTGTGAGCACAAAAAGTTTTATGTGATTGATAAATTAATTAATAATCAACCTGATTGTGAGCACAAAAAATACTGTCTTAATATTTTCGACACTGCAAATTGTAATTGCTCCAAACCAATGAACTAGTAGCCTACATCCTATTTAATATTGGTAATGTATATATATATATATATTTTAAATTTAGTCTAGAATGGACAATTAAACGTTATTTAGGTTAAAATACACAACATTTTTGTTGTCTAATCTACAGTAAGAAATTTGTTCAGTGGATATGCTGTCTTGTAGAAACATATTGTCGCCGCTAGGGGGTGATCCATTCATTTACGTTGCACATTTTGTTTGAGAACTATTTGTGGAGGGCTAAAGTCTTGCTGTTATGGAGTCCTGGCTTTATCATGTTAGAAATTCTCCAATAAAGTTATCCACCTACCAAAGTACCATGGAATTTACAAATTTTTGTATTGTCAGATCATTTGCTTCTAATTAGCTAAAAAAAAGGCCTTCAACTTCAACACAAGTAGCATTTTACACACACACACACACACACACACACATATATATAGCCTATATATATATATAGGCTATTTCTAGTTATATTTTTCACAAACTCTTTTTATCTGACATTCGTTTTTTTTTCATTTTCCATCTGTTCATTCATGTTCCGATGTTTACTTCATTATAAAGTAAATAGCATGCTGTCTCTGTCAGTTGATTTGTTTGAACGAGATTTACCGTATACTTATTATTATGACTGACGGTTCAGCTTGGAGCAATGGGGTTAGGCACGTGCGCGCGCGCAAGCACAAACACATTGTAAAGGCTTTCCGTTGACTTCTGTTATCTTTAAATTGAGACAGTGTTATTTTATATCCCCGGAACCTAAGCCTTGTTAAGACAATAAGTTCATTAGTTTTTTCCCCTCATTAGGACCGGCTGAACTACAAAATGTAGGCGATTTCAGGTTTTACTATTCTTGTGGAGACATGATCCCGACAATGTTTGAAAAATCGGATCAAAATCTAAACTATGATCAAAAAAAGTCTTTAAAAACGTATTTTTTCTCCATAGGCTGCTATGCAATCTAGAGGATAAAAGTTATTATATTCAAATGGAATTTCTCATTTAGGCTACTTGTTTGCATAATGCCCTTAACAAAACTGTGCTGTTCCATGTTGATGATGGTTAGGTTATTTGTGCCATAATAGCCTACTTTTTGGCACTTTTTGTTCATAACATGCAAGTCTTATGCTGTTAGGTAATAAACCACACCGCAGACTGACGACAGGTACATTATACTTGAACTTCTAAAAACTGACAACCCTCCATCGTTTTATTTAATATCAATTGTTGACCCTGCACGTTTTACATTCCACAACACGGAACATGTACGCGTGCGCCGGATGACCATTATTCCACAGAGATGCAATGCCTCATACGCGTGGCGCAGTGAGCGCACAGAATAGTTCCTTTGAGTTTGTCAAAGCCACGCGCCCGGCGCGCGAAGCCCGAGCAGGGGATTCATGCAGGGGGCGGGGTCTTTCTTTGGGAGCGTGCGGCCCGAAAGGGGGTGGAGGTGTGGCGCACGTGTAGAAAAGGGAGAGCAAGTTGCTTTCCCCTCAAATCATTCGCCGAACAGGTGTATCGCTTCTTGCGAGCCACGCGAAAGGCACGAGAGCGGCGCATTACTTGCAAACTCCTCACCTCATCTATTTATCTATTTATTTGACGCGACATGGAGGCAACTGTCATCGCCACGACGCAAATAACGCAAGACTCGTTTTATCAGCCGTTTTCGGAGACCCTCCTGCCTCATGCGAAGCAGGACATGGAGTGTAAAGTGCTGAAGAGACAGCGCTCGAGCAGCCCAGAGCTACTTAGGTGCAAGAGGAGACTGACCTTCAACGGACTCGGCTATACTATCCCTCAACAGCAGCCCATGGCGGTGGCCAGACGGAACGAGCGCGAAAGAAACCGCGTCAAGCAGGTGAACATGGGCTTCCAGACGCTTCGACAGCATGTGCCGAACGGAGCGGCGAACAAGAAGATGAGCAAAGTGGAGACGCTGCGCTCGGCAGTGGAGTACATCCGAGCGCTTCAGCAGCTGCTGGACGAGCACGACGCCGTGTCTGCTGTGTTGCAGTGCGGTGTCTCGTCTCCATCGGTCTCCAACGCGTACTCCGCGGGCACGGAGTCTCCTCGTTCTGCTTACTCCTCTGATGAAGGCAGCTACGAGCCTCTCAGCTCTGAGGAGCAAGAGTTGCTGGACTTCACCACATGGTTCGACAGATATGAATCAGGTACGACATTTTTTTTGGCGCTTTCAGACCCAACTTTTTTTTTTTACATACCCATGGGCCCCTCAGCCAAACCAGGGGCCTCCAATTTAAAACAAAATCATATGTGTTTTATATCTCTGACACTATTATAACAGCATATATACATAACATTAGAAAAGAGTTCTGTATGTTTTTCCTGATTACCTTCTGGTTGAAAACCCTGTGTTTTTATCCAACACATCTTATGAATGAATTGTATTCATTTTTGGTGTATGCCTGTGACTCATAACTGCTATTATTCTATTACAGGTGCTTCACTGACTACTAAAGATTGGTGCTGAATGGACAGCACAGGACCAGTACCGGTCGGAGATACGTTGTCTGCTGGTGCCTGTGAAGAATCCGAGTTCATTGACTGAGCACTGGACACACAGAGGGCCATTTCCAGCAATGTGCTCATGCACACAAATGCAACACTCGCACGCTTCCAAATGTTAGAACTGCACTGGATTTGAGGCGAGCGAGGATGTCTAAACTGCTGACTTTTGTCTTGTCATCCCATTCTGTATTCAACATTTTGCCCCGTTGATGCAATAATGTGTAAATGCGACTGAATGAGCCAGTTCGTTCCTTCCACATTGTACAAATAACGAGGTGACCAGTTGTAGATAAACGAATGAGGAAAAATAGTATCAGGTCCCATAAACGCCGTCTGTTAGGGAATACACTAACGTTACACTAGGCAGCCCACATGCAACCTGTATATTATAATATTTTGTTCTAGATATGTATGTGACAGCATTTTTGTACTGGATGAATAACTTTTGTATCAAAGTGTGCACTTGTGTGTTTTTCTACAAACTTGTGTATATGCAATTTTTTATAAGAGAAAACCTATTTTATGTAAAATAAAGACTTTATTTATTCAGATAATTGCCTTGTCTTTGTTTGAAATCATCAAACGCCAAATATGTTTAAAAAGCCTATATGGTTTTAAAAATAAATGTTTACTTGCAGAAATGCACTTTACACAAATGCAGATACTTAAGTAATATAAAAGTGCTGATTTATATGGAAATAACCACTACAGATACACTTTATCTTGATTTCAGATGTCTAAAAGAAGTGGCTTTGAGTATGTCAACATGGTTTAATTAATGGGAGTCATTTACTGTATAAGCACAAAGGAAAGTGACAGGCAGCTGTAGACGGGACACAACCTTGGGTTACAGTGTGTGAACAGTTAATTTTTAAGCAACAACAAAAAAGTTGGAGTGTAAAGCAATTTATAACCCCCGAATACCTTTGTGCTGTAACCAATGTGTCCGTACCAACCTATGGAGGCTGTGAATAGACGTCAACTGAAGACAAATGGTGATGAACTAACTGTCCTGGAGGGCATCCAAAATTTTCTACCAATGTCTGTTTTCCAGTTTTCTTTCAGTTTTCTTTCAGATATATACAGGAGTCTTATCAGCAAAGATAAGGAGACTCGTTTAGGTTTGTGCAGTTCAAACTCTCCCCATTTAAAATGGATCATGCAAAAAGCAGATCTATTCTTGCTTCAAATGACATCCTTCAAAGTGCTTCAAATGTGAGTCAACCAAGCACCAAGCTTCTGAGTGCATGAAAATTAGCATTTTCTATTGTGCGTGTGAAGTTTGGATGCACTGTAAGGCCTTTCGCCATCATCCAATCAGACAGACCCGTGCTGATTTTGAATGGCCTCTGATTTAAGTGACACAAAAGCACTTTTGTGTGAGGGCTACACCATATTCATCACATTGTGCCTTCAACATAAATCTGATTGGATGTCTTGGGCACTTTGATGTCGCTCCAGTGTACGAGTGGCATTGTGATGTCTAACTTCTATCTGTATTACCTATTTTCAGCACTTCGAGCAAGAGGTCCTTTTAATTTGTGAAGAGTGAATTCATAAAAAAAATTCTCTTCTCTGATAAAACACCAGCAGAATGATTGACACTACTTTACAGAGCCTCACACAAAAGCCTGATTTGGGTCCGGCGACAAATGAAAGGGGCCGGGTGTGGGCCTCATTCAGACTAATTTTAATCTTTCACTCCCTGTTTTTTTTTCATCTAGACACTTTTCTATAGTTTTGTCTAGTTCCCATTTTGGAGATCATAGGATAGTTCTCAAAGAAGGAATCCCAGTGTTATATGGAAAACAACAGCCTCAATTTTCCAACTATTTTACAAATCAGCAGCCAAATACTGAAATACAATATTTTAGTCTTGGATTTTATGCCTTACATTG